>NW_020664409.1:99151079-99407883 GCF_002925995.2 Terrapene triunguis
GCTCCAACTCTCCGCGCCCCTGCCCAATCCCCCCAGCCTTGACTGCCGGGCCCCTGTGCTCCCTGGAGACTCTCCAGGCTTAGGCAATTGGGGGGTTTATATGCGTTTATTTTCTTTCTAAAATCATTAAGGGAAATTATTTGAAAATCCAGGGTCTGCACCACACCGCACCTCAGCCAGGACTGTCAGAGGTCATACATCACCACAGGCTCACTCCATATCCGACCTCTGAGTCCTCGTCCCCAAGGGACACGAACACACCACCTTCAACACGTGAGCCTGGGAGCTCAAATTCATAACTTTCCGAGATGCTAAAAATCATGGACTCCATAGGGATCCTGGTTTTATGTCTCTTTATCACAATCTGTAACCCACTCGCCCACCTTTGACCTATGACTGCAGTAATGTTAATAGCCCACTTTATTTTGAATGGTCCCTTGCAAATATATTACCACCTATGCTTAACACTCTGTTCCACCTTGTATTTCCCTGTGACACTGTGAGTACCTTTCCCAGACCTGAAGAAGAGCTCTGTGTAGTTTCAAAGCTTCTTTCTGTCTCTTCCACCAATTGAAGTTGGTCTAATAAAGGATATTGTCTCACCCAGTTTTGCTATCATGCATCTTGAGTGACAGTCAAGCTTTAAACGACCACATTAATTCTGTCACATCTCAGGAAAAATCTCATTCATTGGAGACAAACCCATCCCACCCAATATCTTTTGGTTTAAAGGAAGGGGCTGTGAGATAGGGCCCAGGAGACTGTAAATTCAAGTTTCTTCTCATTGGTGTTTATTTTTCTATGCAGATGACAACACTTACAATCAAGCAGGGCCTCACCCTGCTACCCAGAAGGCAAACCACTTTCATTTCACCATTTTGGAAAGATAGGAAGTAAAAGATTGCATAAGGTCACTTCAAGAAGTACTGGGACTAGGACCATGGCCTCAAATGACAATGCCAAAAGTTATCCACTTAGCCACATTACCTTTAAGAAGTGCCTAACTCTATGGATCTATGTAACCCACAATGTAATCCAAGAGTGGCTTGCTAGGGATATCACAGTGTTAGGCAAGGATGCTGTGTAGCCTTAAAACCTCAACTCAGAAGCAGGTGGGGCAAGGGTCCCTGTCCAGAGACCAGTGACAGCGGAGAGCAGAGACATGGTTGGACACTCCTGGAATGGACCACGGAGGGGGTAATACAGGTGTAGTTACCCTGAAATCATGACAACCACTATTCTATCTACTAGACCACACACTACTCTTAGAGCCAAGAATTTTGATATGCAACATTGCTCTGTGACCCACTGACAAATTGGGTCATATGTCCTCTTTCAGAAATTGGTCCATACACAAAATAACATCCTAATTCTGCAACCACCCTGGTAAAGGTCTGTGCTGTAGATTTCAATGTTCTGGGTTCACACCTTACTAACCACTCGTATGGGGAAAAATAGTATGTGTTCATGTAATTGAAGATTGCATCCTTTTTTATCTGTACAAGGGTGTAGTATTAAGGTTGCCTGGGTAACCATAATTCTGGCATTTACTGTCTTCTGAGTTCTTTATTTTGCAACTTTAACGTTTTTTTATTTAGATATATTTTAAAAGTACAAAAAACTATATATAAATATAGGACACCTCAGGTTTTTTGAGGCCCCTGGAATAATTGTAATTGTTGAAATGATTTTAAATTGCAAAATCTTGTGTTCAGTAGTGAATTTGGATGTTGCATTAATATTTATTTGATTGTCGTATCTTTATTGTTTGTGTTTTGATTCATGAAAACTGTCCTTTTTAAGTACATGGTGGGGCAATTGATTGTAGTGTGTGTTTATAGACGACTGAGAACAGTGGATGGAGATTTTGCTTGTGTGTTCAGAGAGTAGAAAACACTGCCTGTGTAATTTCCAAAAATGTCAGAACTTGATTTAATAAATGTATCTTTCAAGAAAACACACATTTTTGAAGCACACATTAGCATTTACTTGGGGTGGATACCGCAAGATATTGCTAAAGAGCTACAGAGCCTTTCACCAGTTTGAATCTAGTCCAACTCACTAGGTAGTAAAAATTGTTGCCATCTAATAGATGTTTGGTGGCCCCTAAATGAGATATGTTTATGGGTCTCAGTTTCAGCTCCTATTCTGTACTTATCCTGCACTCATCACCATAGTATCTGACTCTCTACATTGCAAAATAATCACCAACCTTTGTATTATTGGCAAATTCACCACAGAAGCCAAGATCTTTATCAACTGTGTAGACTGAACTGCCCCTGTTTCTTGAGACATGCTGGCAGAGCAGTGTATGTGGGAAACCTGCCCTATTGCTACCTTGTAAACTGAGGATTTCCGTGTGGCCAGGTCAATACCTTCCACTAGCAACAAATCCACACAGCTTTTGTAAACTGCAGTAAAATTATAGGCAACTTATTTGCAGATATGCAAATTCACTCACTAAATCATTTGTATATCATGCCAAACATGGAGCCGCACAAAAATTGGCAGCTATGCAGCTTTCTAATTTTACATTTTATTTATATAACCACACAGGTGGAAAAAAGGGGTCACTGATTTAAATGTTCTATGTTTTTGCACAGCTAATGAGATATAAGGAGGATGGCAGTCAATAGTTTAACTTCCTTGGTTCTCCTTGTCTATCTGGCCCACAACTAATAAAGCCACATAAAGGACAAAGAAATATATAGTTATATGGCACCATCTGGTGGTTCAAGGTGCACTTTACAGAACCATAGAGATAGCAAGAGCCTAGACCATGCCCTGCCTGCGCAAGATTGTTTCCTATACTTTGTTTCTTTCTTTGTCTCCTATTGTTTGTCATACCCACTTGTTGCATTTTGTTTCAAGTTTGATTGTAAGCTCTTTGGGGCAGGGACTCAATGTGTGTCTGTTTGCATGGGACCTAGCACAACAGGGCCTTTTGGTGCTCACATAATAAAATAAATAATACTAATTAATAGGATTTTGTCCAGTCTTGTTTCAGTCTCCCAAGCAATAGGGTTCTCTCTCTTCTCTTTGATGGCTATTCCACACCAATCAGAAAGAGAAGATTAAGCACGGCATGTTTAAAATGTTTTTGACTACGTTGTGGAGAATGTAAATTTTATACAGAATCTTCTAAATTATCTCACCAGACCAGATCACTGGTTCATCCGGGCCAGTATCCAACTTTCTGCAGGCATTCTACCTGATGCTTCAGAAGAAAGAAAAAGAAAATCCACAACAAATCTGGCTAATTTACAATGCAGGAAAGGACACATTTCCTTCCTGATTTCCCTGAAGGAGATTTATGCCTAAAAGCATAAGGCTTGCTCAATGCCCATGTTGATGTTCCAGATTAGGCAAAAATTAGATGTCAAATTTTGCTTCTTAGGTGATGAGTGGCTAATTGGTGTGAATGAACAGAAGTGCAGGAATTAAATCAACCATGAAGTGAAACTTTGGTCCCGTTGAAGACAATGGCAAAAATCCCTTTGACTTCAGTTGGGCCAGGATTCCACCCATGGACAATAGTAAACCTCACACAAATTCTCAGTACAATTATTTCCTGTGGATAGTCTTAGAGCCAGCAAGGCATTCTTCTCCTGCAGGAGGCGCTCTGAGTTCAGCTGTCTATGTTTCTCATGACCTTGGTGGACTCTAGGGCTCACCCAGGTACCAGGTGCATATCAGCCTATGAAATGGGAGACGTAACTAGAGACAGAATTTTGCTTGGCATGCAGGGGATATAAAAGGCGGCTTGCTAATGGAGTTCCAGAGGTCATGCTGTGAGAGTGAGAGACAGTAGCAGAGATGGTGGGACAGATGCCCTGACACTATTTCAGACCACAGGATAATTCAGTCACCAGGATCAATACAGAGGGAATCAGGGTCGAAAACTTCTGAGAGAGAGGTGCATCTTCTAGGTAAGTGAAATTACAGAAGTTCTCCCTCCTTTTCATTAAGGCTGTCTTTACACTACACTTTTTCCCCCTCAAAGTTTCCTACTGTTACCCCACTGGTGCAACTCTCCTGGTGGGAGTGCTTGTGTAGACAGGACTCTGGCATTTTTACCACTGTGTCATCTAACCCTGCTCAGAGCAAGCCTAGACAGCACAGTGGGGAAAATGCTGCCAGTGGCTAGAACCTTATTTAGATAGTAAATCCTTCAGCATAGGGACTTTCTGTACCTATGTATATGTAAAGTGCCTAGCACAATAGGGCCCTGATTTTGGTCGCGGCTCTTAGACATTAGTGTAATATAATAAAATAGCTTAATGTAATTTGTAAAACAAATATTGTATATATTCATGCAATGTTTGTGCAGATATTTGTCTTTTCATACACAGGCAGTTTTCAATATTTACATAAATCCCTTTTGTTGCTTATTATTTTGTTACACCCTAAAATGTGCTAGAACCTGCACACAAGACTTAGAACAACATAATCCTTGCTCCTAAAATCTAGATGTCAGACATGACACAATGAGCAGCATGACAAACAGAAGAAAGCAGATGGGGTTATACAGCGATATGGTCACGGTTGCTCATGACAGCCGTATATTAACTGAATAAATTCACAATATCATTTTAATATATTAAAAGTTTATTTTTTAAAACAAATGATACAATGCAACATAAAGTGTCTACTGCAGCATGACAAAATAAGCTTTATACCATTAATGTTACTCTTCATTAGAAATATTTTGAATATACTGTATACTGGGTTCCATTATGAGACTGTTCATCTGAGTAAGAACTGCAAGATGGAGTCCTATAGCATTTGATGTGGCTCTGCAATTCTCAGTTGTTCAAACACTATGGGTCAGAACCTTAGGTGGTGGCCATCTGCTGGTTTATGCCAATTTATGATATGCATCTCTCTCTTTTCATCAAATCTCTATAAGACTTTTAATTACTATTAAACATTTCTATTGTGGTAGCTCCTAAAGGCCTCAAGCAAATTAGGTTCTCGTGTGCTAGCTGCTGTCCAAACACAGAATGAATAACATTCCCTGCCCCAGAAAGCTTACAATCTAAACAACAAGATATAACAAGCACACTGAGGTGACAAATGTGTGCAATTCTTAGCAAGATTCTTTATTAATACCTGCCCACAAGTAATAATTGTTCTCGATTTACATTCTAATATATAAGCATATTATAAAATAAAGGTGTAGGACAAGTGAAGGGCCAGATCCCATAGAACTGGGCCCAAAGTCTGTACCTATTTTATGTACTGGTACTCTTTTTTACCACACCCTTCAGTTCTGAGGGCTACTTATTGTTAGTATAGTTCCAAAGGTGTATAGGGTGCTCCACAGATGGATAATAACAGATGTGTCCCTGCTCCAAAGAGCTTACAATCTAAGGGCTCCTACAAACACTGCTGGGCATAATGCTTGCTACCGTTGAGAACCCAGCTTCCTCACTAGAATAAGTAATATGTCTGGTGTCAAGTGTTTGCAGGATTGGGCCTGAAATTTGATTTTACACAGCAAGGAATGACCAAACAAAAGATCAGGGCATGGTGAACATGGATTATAATAGCAAAAGGTGATAAGTTTATTGTTACATGTGCATCTTGAAAATTCCTCATTGGATTTGTATTTTAATTAATGTAATACATTAAAATTGAACAAGAGCTCAATTACTGAAGGTAGAGACTTTAGATTACAGTAGCCATCTCATAGTACACAAATGTCACACTAACCAGCAGTCAACAAGTGTTTGTACTTCACTAGAAATACTGTTTAAAATATCCTGAGCCTGATTCTCCTATTAATAGAAGCTGCAGATGCTCAGCACTTCAAAAGTCAATCTACTTTTACTTAGGAGCCTAAATATGGATTTAGGCACCCATGTTACAAAATGTTGGCTTTACTCTTTCATCAGCCTTGATTAACTGTGACCCAGTGTTTCATTCCAGCAAGGCAATAAAAAGTTTGATTCTATTTTCATGATGAATTCCTAGGAATTATTTTAAAAATAGAGAATTTTCTCCTCATTGAGATAAAAAGTACATTTAAAAAGAGGACCCATTATAACTAGCATATCATAAGTAACAATATATATATATATAAATACCACACAGTCATCTGTCACTCTAGAGTTAAAATGAATAAAGAAGCTGAATTATGTAATATTCACAGAATTATTCAAGTTTATCATCTGTACTACAAGAAAAATATGGAGTTGTGTGGTGCCTCTCAATTTTTTATTATTTACTATAATTGTATTTATTATTAATTATTATTATTATGTGAAGCAATTTTCCTTTATTTCAGGATTCTCTGCCTGAAGTACATCTTGGTGTCTTTATTTAAACTATAAATACTGGACTGTTAGTTTCTCACCTGGTCTATTTTTATCAGGGAAATATTTAACATACTCAGCAACAGTATTTTAATATCCAAAATAGATAACATGGCTGTTTCCCCGGCTTGAGTTTTTGGTGCTGAGTCTTACATTTAAAATACAACCAGAATGATATTTACCCCTTGAAAGGTTGGCATGTTCATTTTAAATAATTGTCACTATGCTTTCCTTCATTTCCCCACATCTCCAAGGATTCATTCTCACAAACGCAAGTGTATCCTGTTTGAGAATGGCCATAAAGGTGAGTAACTATAAAAATACAGGCAGCTGAACTGTGATTTATCATTTCATTTTTTCCTTCATTAGAACCTTCAATTTTTTAAAATTAATTTTTACAAAAGTTTACAGATACTTCTACTATGCTTGCCAGCCTGTTCGCATCCCACCTGTGGAGTTGGCCTTTCCACAGGCAGCATTACTGCTCATATTTAGCAACTGTGGCACCACTGGTGCCAGTTTTAGCACAATGGGGGATAAGCAGACCAGAAGCAGCGATGGCAGAAAGATTTTGTAGATAATACTACGCGATCACATTTTCATCATTTTATAGCACGGGAAGATGAAATTTTACACTGTGTTAGCTAAACTGGAATACTTGGTAGGTATAACAAACTAGTTATGAAATAGCGTAGTCACAGAACAGTGATCACAGGTCATTCAAGGGGATTAATGTTTAGCATTGTCTCTTAAATCCAATATCAGAAAAATAAGGTTCAATGCTTTAAAAATAAAGGTCATGGACTCTTTATATGTTACGTTAACCATATGATTCTGGCGTATCCAGCTGCTCTTCCAACCCTCTGACTCCTGACTTTTCTGAAGAGACTTCTGGTCTCTAACAGGAAGCACTATTCTGGCACAATTAATTTCCCTTCTCTCTTTTCTTGTGTTTCTAACACTCATTTTTCTGTCTTCAAAATCACTGGGAAAGAACCCAGAATAGAAATAAAGGCCAAAAGGCTGTGGCAGGGATGAGACAATGAAGGCCTGAAGAGTTTTAAGTATATTGTCCAATTCACCACTATCCAGAACCATTCTCAGCTTTTAAACAGTTTGACAACAGGTTATTTCAAGGCTGTAATGCATGTTCTATGGCCAGAGCAGCAACATTAGTGAAAACGGTTTAGACATCAACAAAAGATGAATTTGTAGGGCTTGCTAGACATTTTTTTCCACTATCTTAGTCTCCAAGACCCCAAATCCTGCAAGTTACAAAGCTTGGGTGACCTCTGTGCCTATGCAAAGCCCCACTGGCATCAAGGGGTTCCATGTGGGCACAGGGGTCTGCCTGCATGGTTCTGCTTGCAGGATTGGGTGCAAAAAAGACTAGTGTAAAGCCTGGCTTCCTAGCAAACTGTGAAAGGATCCAAGTACAGTCCAAATAAAATGATTTTGTGTTATTGGGAGAAAGCTCTGAAAATTCTGATAGTTTCTCACGAGCAAAAGAAAAATGGCTCCAGATAAGTGATCTGTATATGCTGGCAAACCTAGATTTGGTGAGGAAAGAAGAGTGAAATTTGTTAATTAAATACTGAAAATTACATTGAGAACTTGTCTGCTTTTATGTGTTTATGAAAAGCAAGGGACAATGTTTATAGGACGATGTTTGCCATCTAATTTCCAGCAAGGGATGCTGTAAACTAATTGGTACACTTGATGACTGGGATGCACATTTTTCTTCCTAGCCTTGAGGAAGCCTGAAAGAATGGTCAAAACTTTTCTGGGAAATTCTCAGATGCTTCTATTTCAGGGTGTATGTCCTTTTTATATATGTTATCTCATGGGTTCTCCAAGTGGGATCTGCAAGTATGCAGCCGCAGTTCAGTTCCTCAGCTGAGCACAACAAGGGAGCCTAAAACAGGGCTGTTACCTCCAGGTGCTGAGGGAACATAGATCAGACCACAGCCCCACTCTTCCTCCTGCTCCTCACTAGACAAATGGAAGGAGGAGGTTCTAGAGGGTATTTTGATATTGGCGCCACCCCTTCTGTGTCTCTTTCCACTGCGGAGCAAGAGGGCCGCATTGGAAGGGCCAGTTTGTCTCCCCTTAGCATGGGGAAACTGGTTTCAGGATCCTGGATCTATAATGAGCTAAGCATTAGGAGTGCTGCAGAACTGGGAGCTGGAAATAAGGCAAAGGATTGGGAATGGGACTGGAAGGGAGGGAAGTTAGAGGGGAGAAGAATCTCAAAGGGCTTTGTAAGCTATTAGGGCCCAAATCTTCAGCCTGTGTAAATTAGTGTAACTCTATTCATTCACTGGAGCCACACTAATGTACAGCAGCTCAGGGACCTGGCCCTGCATCTCTGTGTCTAAATCCGGCACATTGAAATGCAACCACCTCTGGGCTGAGACACAGCAATTGTTTAACAGCCCAAACTATTCAGTAGTTAGGGTAGAAAATGAAGAATACTTTATCCAAATAAAACCAGAAAGGAGGTTTAGATGGAATTAGTTATCCTGAAATCTGATGAGGATACTAGGGCTAACACCCATTTCTGGTGAAAAGATCCATGGGATCTTTTCAGCACAAACAGACAATACTTTAGTTGTACAGCTCCCATCCTACAGACCGCACCCTCAGCAGCATATTAACACAATGCAAACTTAGAATCAGGATTGCAACCTATTGAATCACCCAAACCTCTTCCTAAGCACCTGTTTTTTTTTTTTTTTAAGGTCTTCCATTCCAGTAGTGAGGAAATCTAACCAGGATTAGCTCATAAACTCTGACAAAGTCACAGCTGAGCTGGTGAGTCTGCAGGCTTCGTTATCTGAATGAATGGTTCACTCTTCTCCGGAGTATTTTTTTTTCCTTACCCTACAATCCTTTATAGCGTTCTACTTACCAATTCAGTCTTTCAATTATTTCCTGCAAGAAAATGTCAAAATTAATGTGTACATTTTTGTATGTCCTGATTCCAACAGTTTTTATAGAGTTTAAGGCCAACAGGGATCACTAGACAATCTAGTCTGGCCTCCTGCATATCACGGGCCATTAAATTTCATCCAGATATTCCTATATTGAGCCCAGTGACTTTAGGTAGACCAAAGCATTTCATTTCTCAGGAGAGTAAACTGTTTGTGCCACAGTCAGAGAGAAGGACAGAGTGAGGTGCTACCAATACTTGAGGCCTCTGCAATGGCAGAAAATTAATTGGATGAGATATCCCCAGATGATCCTAGCAGACAATCCACACCCCATCTAAGAGGAAGATGAAAAAAACCCTGATATGCCTGAAAATCTGACCTGGGGGGAAATTCTTTCTGAAACCCATATCTAGTGGCCAGTTTTACCCTAAGAATATGAGCAAGACCAACCAATCAGGCATCTAAGAAAAGAAATTTCTCTGAACTACCTCAGAATACTGCTCACCTCTGTCTAGTGTCCCTCTCCAGCTGTCACCAATCTCTGATGCTTCAGAGAAAGGTGACCCCGCGCCCGAATACATCTGGCCAATTGTGCACTGAGGGAAAAATTCCTCCCTGATCCCTACAAGTGTGTACCTGAAGCCCTGAAGCATGAGCTTAGATGATAATCATCATTTTAATGCAGAGGTACAAGTGTTGTGGGCATGTTGAGGGCAATTCAGAGCTTCTTCTTCTCCCCATAGTCCATGAAGGAAGGGAATTAACATGGGATTCGCAGTGCTTTGTGCCAACCAATATACAAAGAGAGCCCGATTCTGCCACCTTTACTCATGTGGAGTAGTACCTTTCTCACACAAAAAGCATCATTTTACTCCACAGAACTACTTGTGTGAGTAAGGTACTCTTCAACATGAGTTAGGGCAGAAGAAGACATCTAATCTTCTAATTGTATGTAGCAAACTGAAAAGCCTCATCAGAGGCCATTTGTGGTTTAGAATTATTTTCTTTCTTTGTAGTACACCGTTGTTCATGACCTAGTCACAGCAGAAGAAAAATTAGTAAGATTTCAATCTAGTTTAAGGCTCTGCTTCTCCTCTCATGTATATAGTATAATGAGTAACATATCTACCAACTAAGAAACAGTAGATCATACATGTGCATAAATTGAATCAGGCCTTGATTACACTACTATTCTTAATTACATGCATTGGTGTAGCTACACTAATGCAAACTCTAGTGTAGACAAGCAAAGACATTTGTACCAATGGTGATGACCCTGGTGTTTCAAACAGGTAAAAACCACTGTGTAAACGGTGGCTTTGCTTGCCTGCAGCTACACTGTTGGCTGTAGTTGGAGCAAATGCCCAGTCTAGATATTGCTGATGATGCAGGAGCCATTAGTCCACTGGGAGAGGAGCTGCAATCCATTCCCTATACTTTTGAGGCCCACAGGCAACCAAAGGAGAGGAACCACAAGCCCCATTGCCAATTGCTCTAATTCTACCTCCCAGTTCATTGCTCTGCCCTCACACAAAGACCTTCAAAGAATTAATCAGCCCTCTCACAGTCCCACCATCAGTCATGCCCTCCAAACATGCCTCCTTCAGATTCTGCTGCGGCTCCCAATCCCATTCCTCTCCTTAGGGTTGGGTTTCCCTTCTTCCTTCGGCTGCTCTGCTTCCTCATTCTTCTTCTGGTGCTGGATGAAGTCCAGGAGGGGCTGGGACAGTCAGTCTCTCACTCCCAGGAGAGAGGAAGCCCAGAGGGAGTCTCTTTAGTTCCCTTCTCCATCCCCATCTCATCCTAGGGAGGGGCACAGTGCTGGGTGCCAAAGAGGCCTGGCTGCAGAGCTAATTGGGGAGGAGACAGACTGCGGGCTTCAAAAGCGCTTCCGGCCCTTTAAAAGAGGGAGAGGAAGGTGCTTTGCCTGCTCCTTGTGCAGAGGAAGGAGGAAGCCCATTAGCACCTGGGTAGCCCCAAATACCTTCTTTTCCTTAGAAGGTGGGGAACAGGGAAGGACGGCCAATCAAACAGACTAGGGTGACCAGATAGAAAGTGTGAAAAATCGGGACAGAGGGTGGGGGGGTAATAGGCACTTGTGTAAGAAAAAGCCCCAAATATCGGGACTGTCCCTATAAAATCGGGACATCTGGTCACCCGAAAACAGACAGCCTTGTGGGTAGGTCTGAAAGCCTGAAGTCTCTGGGGAAAACCCATACAGGTAGCAACCTGACTTCAGTGGAGTTACATCAGCGTCAAACTGACAGGAGAATCAGGAGAACTCTAATGGCCAGATACTGCCACCCTTACTCATGATTACTAGTAACTTGCTCTGTGAATAGTGCCAGTGGATTTATTGGGATTTTCTACTTAGTGAGGAAAAGTGATATAATCTGTCCCTACCTGTATAAAGTGTGCACAAATTACCATTCTTAAGAAAATCTTGGCCTCTCACAATATCGGCATCTACAATTTCAACACTGATCTCCAATCTTTACACTCCATTTCCACTGCTCTGCTTCCAACATACTGATCTGTGATTCTAAAAGATAAAACTTCTGCCTGGCTTCTCCTGTTCCCTCAGGTTACACTGCACTCTTGAAAGCCTGCCCCTGATTGAGAAAAAGAAATATTGCCCTTTTGATCTCCCCTCTTGCCACACATTGAAATCCAGAGGCTCCCAGATGCTTTTCGCCTCAGCAGCACCTATAAATAGTCTTCACAAATTAAGAACAGACTTCTGCTGTGTGGTCAGTGGAATTACCGTTTGTAAAGTCCACCATGTGTAGAAGTGATTGCAGGGTTGGGGCCTATGTCTGAGCTGGTCTCATATCATTTAGGACTTTATTACACATTAACCTTTCCACTTACTGTACTGAGAAGCAGGCCCACCGACAGGGATGGCAAAGGGGGCAATTGCCATCGGGCCCGGTCGATTTAAAATGGCCCAAGGGCCTCTGGCTGCCACCGCTGCCACAGTACATTGCCCAGGTGGGCTGTAGGGCTCCTAGGGGTAGTACCAGCAGCAGCAAAGGCAGTCGGGCAGGCATTTGGAAGCCCTGGCCATGCCCATTGACTGTTCTGTCCTGGGGCCTGGAATTGCTGTCAGCAGGCCTGCTGAGAAGTTTCAATCATAGACAAAACTTTGAATTAAATCAATTTGAAACAGAGAAGAAACAGACTTTATTCAGCTCCTGAGGCTAATTTACCACTTCCTTCTATGCCATTCATGCTGACCCATTAGACGATGGTTTAATAGGTTCATTTTTTCTTTTTCGCTGCATTTACTGCTAATCATGAAAAGGCAACATTCAAACACAAAGAATATTTTCATGACCACAAAGTAGCAAGAATAGCTAAAGCCTCTTGCAATACAGACTGATCACTCATTGTCATCTTTTGACCAGAAGGAGTATTGATAGAATCTCTTCATCTAAAGCTCTTAAGTATATTGAAATACTCTTGCACCGCTTACCGTAATTTGGTGGTTTTGGAAGATGTGACAAGACTGATGAAAGATGACTTGGCAGCATCTTTGGAGCAAAAGAACAGTCAATTTTAAATATATGATTCTACATGCGATTAAAGGGAAAATTCTGCCCTCAAATGCACATATGTAGCTTTTATTGAACCAAGGAGAATTGTACACACAAACACACACACACACACACACATATATCTAAGGACACAATTTGACCCTGGAATCTAACCCAATAAAATATTGTATGTCAAGTATAAAGAAAGTTTCTACTTACAAACTAAAATTATCAGCAGCAAAAAAGCCAACAAAGTGGCAAAGCGTCCTCCCAGAAAGCATCTGAAATCATAACAAATACCAAGTATCAGAGGGGTAGCCGTGTTAGTCTGGATCTGTAAAAGCAGCAAAGAGTCCTGTGGCACCTTATAGACATATTGGACCATGAGCTTTCGTGGGTGAATACCCACTTCGTCAGATGCATGCCATAACAAATACCCTAGTTTTTAGATTGTACGATGGACAGATATTGGGTCAACACAATAAAATATGCACTCCACACATTCCAAGATCAGCCTTCAGTCAGCTACCATTCTGGTCCTTCAGCTAAGGACCCCAATATTCCCAGATGGGTGATGGGAGGCGGGGGCTGGGAGGAGACCAGTGTCATGGAATGTAATGGAATGTTTACCCCACACATGCCAGGAAAGGGTTAATATGGGCCTGAGAAAGGCCATGGTAGGAAGAAACCAAGGGGACCAGCAGCAAGAAGTTGGACTGAGCAGACCCTGGCTGCTGGTTATAGGGTCCTGGGCTGGAGTTCAATGTAGTGGGATGCCCCAGGTTCCCCTACCAGCCACTTGTATGGTAGAATGAGGCCAGAGAAGGGGAAAGGAAAGCGAGGGAGGACGATGGGGCCCAGAGTCTAGGCTGAAGACCTGATCAGGTCGCGAACATTGGTTTGTTGGACTTCGTTACCCTGAAAGAGTTCCCTTCTCCAACTTTCAAATCCCCTGTCCAAATATATGTCTTGCACAGCCCAAAAAAGCATTCCGACACTAATGAAAGTTGTAATGAATCTACAGAATCCTGGGGAAATAGATGAAAGTCACAGGAGATAGAGAAATTCGTGTTTTTTTGAGAATCAGGTGAGCCATTACTATAATTTCAAACTTGGCACCTGTCTGCAGCCAGGTATCTCAAAAATTCCATTATGATGCTGATCACTTCTGCATTCACAAGTGCGTTCTTTTTTTATTTCATATGACAAGATTCTTATATATTGAATCTGGGCTAATATGCATTAAGAAAAAACAAATGCCAAGGAATATGTAGTACTATGTTTTGAAATTTTCCTCTCCAGCGTAACACATGCCTGCTTGGTGTGGCACTCTATCCCCTCTAGTGCCTAGACCAGCTGGAGATTGATGAGTCTGCTATAGCCTTAGCTAAGAGAGAGATGTATCTTTTAACTGATGCAGTAGAGGCTCATGCATTAAGCTCCAGAGGTCCCAAGTTTGATCCTGGCCATCAATTACTGGAATCTGTTGGCATTACAAGTGATACTAGTTTCAATGGATTTCTTCTATTCCCATCACTGACATTGAATCTAACCTTTTCCCAGTGACTCAAACTCAGAGTTCCAGACCCTACTGAGCTCACTAGGGTATGATCCAAAGCCCACCAAAGTCGGTCCTTAGAGCGATTACTTTAAAAAAAAACCCCGCAAAACAGGTTCATAATCCCAAAAGAGTGTGTATAGGTAGTATGGGGGAGGCGGGGAAGCGGTCATGAGCGTCTCGCCATGTGGTCTTGAAAACAGCTAAACTCTTTTTTCTCAAACTTCCAAATAACAAAAAAGTGCTCCTAAATTATTAATAAATATGCAAAAATTCAACCTGAGAGATAATGGCTTGACAAAACTATAAGCATCTGAAAGTGACCCATTAGAATGAAATAGCTTAGACAATCTTAACTATAAGCAGTGATCTATGTTCCACCTATAATAATAATAAAACTAAACCATAAGACTACAGACAGCAAATTAGCCCCAAAGAATGGAAAAGGAAGCAAGAGTGGATTTCCCAAAGCTCCAGTTCTCTTTTGTTCAGCTTACAGAAACTTTGCTAATTAGGATGTTTGGTTATGCATCAAGTCAAAGAAATAAAAATCTGTAATATGTGCAGTGAATAGCTCTCAAAGATCATCTTTGTCTTTTGGGTTCATTGTGCTCTAAATTTTAAAATTAGGTACATAAAATTACATTTCTTAATTTTATTAGAATTGATGAACCTCAAATTGAAAGGGAAAGTAGCCTAACTAGACAATGTAGTTCTTAGAGGATATTTACGTATAAAGTTTCTTTGAAAGACATACGTTACAACTTAATACAATTAAACTAAAAAAAAAATTTGAAAGTGGTAGTATATCCCAACAGTATTTCCTATATAATTAATTGCATAACTCATATGTCAGACAAGCTAAATTATGGTGCACAATTTGGAATATGTATTTGAACACCTAATTTATGCAAGCTAAGAGAGAATGTGTGCATACAGATCCTGCATTTGCACAGAGCCAGATAGGTATCATATCTGCATCCATACACCTAATTTGCGCACTTGTTTGTTTGCAAATGCATCTTTGCAATACTGCATGTCTAACTTTGAAAACCAGGCCCTAAATGTCATGTTTTATTCACCAGTTGACATTATATACGTGTGTGTGTATATATATATATATATATATATATAAAGCATGATTATAATGAAGATGAAATCAAAATTACCTTGCACACACTGAAATGAGTAAACACATGGACAGTATAATCATTTGATAAACGACATTTCTCACTGCATTGGATTCTATTAAAAAAGGAAACAAATTAGGAATAATAATTCTTTTTTCTGGACATACTAGAAAACAAGTAGTTCCTTCCTTCCAGCTGCCCTCCTCTGAAACTGTGAACCTGAAATTCAGTGAAGGAAAGAGTATTTGTGATAAAAAAGATGCTTTACCAAAAACTCTACCATGATAGTCACCATGGGCCAGCTCCACAGAAGTCAATGGGAGTCTTCAATGGGGGGTTAAATCAAACCCACTAGAGGCAAACCCAATTATTCTATACTCCATATAGACAGACTATACATCTGCATTCTCTTTTTTGAAAGCTGTAAAGTCTGTCGAATCGAGTTCTAAGTGTCATATAAAAATATATTCTCCCACAAAATCTTCCTTAACTGGACAAATATTTTTGATAATGGACATAAGGATGTACATAGAAATGGCCATGAGAAGTATTCATAAATGCAAAATAATCACCTTAACAAATTAAAACATAATTTGTTTTTTAGATTTTGCAATAATTAGAACAGTGTAAATTTACAAATCTCAAAATTTGGGAATTTGCTAAAGGCACCAAGAAAAGTTTGAATTCATCAAAAAATGTCAAGGGGTCTTTTTTAAATGTCCATAACTCAAACAAATTAACAGATTTTTATTTTTATTCACAGATTTTATTTTTAAATCCTCAAAAAATATTTTTACAGTCAAAGACCAGGATGAAATTCTAGCTCCATTGAAGTCAATTCAGAGTCAATATTTCACTCAACATACCAGAAATTTGTGGAAGCTATACTGTACTATTCATATATAGTAAAATCTTAAAACAGGCATTAAATCTAAAGTGAAAATCTCAACATAACTGTATCCAATGAGCAGTTAAGGCACCTATATATTATTATTAATTTATTAGTATATATTATTATATTATATGTATTTACATGCAATATGAGAACTAATGTTAGAAACTGACATATTTTTGAGTGTGCCTGAAGAATTCGTAGGGAGTTGTTTCTACGTTAAATTTTTATTGCAATGAAATTTAGACTTGGTTACAAATGTTAAATAGTTTTTGTGAAACAATTTGAAAATTTTGAAATAATTTTCATTCAGTGGGTTTCACAAGGAACCCACTGAATGAGGTATTTGAAATTTTTCACAAACATTTTTAGTTTCAGATTTTTTTCATTTTTTGCCCCCCCCACACACACTTGATTCTCCCAATCCTATCCCTTACCCTCCCCTTCCCCACCCCCTCCATTTCCCTGACTTTTTTCCTCTTTCAATTTTGCCACTGAATATGGAGGAACAAGAAAAAAGAGGGGTATGAGGGGGGAGAAAATTAAAAAGTTTTAATTTTAGATTTAATTGAAAAAATTGATTTTTTTTCCAAATTAAAATTTTGCAAAAATCTCCAGTTTCAAAAAAGGCCATTTTTCAATACCATGTTTTTCCACTTGAAAAATGTCAACCAGCTCTACAAATAACAAACTGAGAAGGAAAGAACATAACTCACTTGAATAATCCAAAGTCTCTTCATGGAAATACCCATCTACCATAAACTGGGAGCACGGAGAGGAATCACTGAACTGTTTTCTTGACTGAATGAACACCACATCTTTAGAAAAAGAAGATTCATCAGCTGCTGGCGTTTGCCTTTGTGACATCCAGGTTTGGCATTCAGAAGAAAATTCACAGTCATCTGCAAGAGGCACATTTGTAACTTTCCTAGCTCACAGTAATGGAAAGGGGTGGAGAATCTGTGCTGATAGATTTTTAACATAAGAAATGACTCAATCACAAGCATTTCTCTGAACTGTTAGTGATATGGAATCGGCAGACCCATTATATGTAGGAAAATGCAGGGGGAAAGAAGCAGATTAAGGACAAAACTTCATAAATTTTAACACAGTGAGGATATAAAAAGCTCAAACTGAAAACAGCAATGGGCCAAATGATCAGACTTACTACTGGAGTATCTCTCATCGTCACTGGCTTCCTATCCAAAGTCAGTTTCAAAAGGCCCTCCTAGGTTATAAAGATCTCCATGGATTCAAACACTGTTACCGTCTCATGTCACTGGCTCAATTTGCTCTGCAAAATTCTGTTTCTGATCTGTCCTTTAAATCAGTGGTTTTCAAAGTTCGGGTTGCAACTCAGTACTCGGTCACAGAATGCAAGGCACTGTGTCGCCCCTCAGCACCCAGGGACCCTGGTGGCCGGCCACTAAAAATTAGCAGTCCCTATCTGTTCTGACACTGCGCTGTGCCCTGGTAGCGGCCAGCAGCAGGTCCGGCTTGTAAGCAGGGAGGCCACGGGGCTCTGCACGCTGCCCCTGCCCTAAGCACTGGCTCCACACTCCCATTGGCCAGGAACCGGCCAATGGGAGCTGGGGGGAGGGCGGTGCCTGTGGGCAAGAGCCGTGCGGAGCTGCTTGCACACCTCTGCCTAAGAGCCAGACCTGCTGGCCACTTCCAGGGCACAGCGCAGTCCACAGTGCCAGGACAGTCGGGAAGCCTGCCTCTGCACCCCGCTGTGCCGCTGACTGGGAGCCGCCGGAGGTAAGCCCGTGCCCCAACCCCACATCCCAATCCCCTGCCCCAGCCCTGAGCCCCCCCAAACCCGGAGCCCCCTCCTGCACCCCAAACCCCTCGTCCCTGGCCCCAGCCCAGAGCCCTGACCCCCTCCCACACTTCAACCCCCTGCCCCAGCCCAGAGCCCCCCCACACACCCCTCATTCCTGGCTCCACCCTGCAGCCCTCACCCCTGCACCCCAACCCTCTGCCCAGGGCCGGCTCCAGGCACCAGGCAACCAAGCTGGTGCTTGGGGCGGCACCTGGAGGGGGGCGGCGCGGCGCTCCGGCCGCCGGGGAGAGCGGGGCCACAGCCGGGCTCGCCGCCCTCCCCCCGGCTCTCTGGCCGCCCTCCCCCCCGGCACCCTCCCCCCGGCTGCCGGGGGGAGAGCGGAGCCCCTGCCGGTGCTCGCCGCCCTCCCCCCAGGGCTCCGGCCGCCCCCCCCCCCAGAGGGGGGGGGGGGCGGCCGGAGGCTTTTTTGCCTGGGGCGGCAAAAATGCCAGAGCCGGCCCTGCCTCTGCCCCAACCTTGAGATACCTCCCACACCCGACCCCCCTCATCCCCAGCTCCGTTGGGTCGTGGACATCAAAAATTTTCTTCAACTGGGTCACCAGAAAAACAGTTTGAAAACCACTGCTCTAAATGCTGATTTGAGCAGAGGCCCCCTGCAAAACCAAGGAAATTGTTATCCACCTACAGTGATCCCGTCATTAACAGACAAGCCTAACTAAATACAGAACATACCAGTGATGTTACTGTGGGCTTACCATTGCCATAGTGCTGATTGGCATCTAGTTTATTATCTCCATCATTCCAAATCTCCTCTACATGAGGACAATCCATATTGCTAAGGACAGTGCTGTTGAGCCATGAATCCGAAGCACTGAGACTGAACAGACTAGCAAGAGAGCGACGGATTTTCTTCCTTCTCCTGAATATTCTAGAAAGGAAAGAAATAACCATGTTTTAAAGGGATGAGGCAAAATACTTTTATTTATAAAACAGTATAACAGGGTTCACGCTGCGCCCCTGGGTATTTAGCCACTGGGCCTCCCCCTTCAATGAGTCAGGGACACTTTAGTATGGTGCAACACCCATGCTCTTTATTCTCAAAAGGTTTCCCACCACCAGTTCCCAACTATATACAGGCTTCACAACTACTTTGCCTACAACAGACTAGGAGGCTCCCACTTCCTGCTGTGCTGTGCGGTTCCGGACCCGGACCTTGACCCTTTCCCTTCCCCCCTTCTCTGGCTTCCTCTCAGCCCTTATAGCTCTGGGCTAATAAGACTGGCAGGTGTGGCCAGCTACCAGGCAGGCACAGGGCTATTCACCCATTCCCAATCCATTCCCCTTGATTGGGGCTGGAGTGGCAGGAGCTGATTAAGAGCTTCTCAGCCAGCATCCTGCCACAAACAGGAACACGGTCTAGAGGTTAGAGTAGAGGCCTACGACTCAGGCATCTTGCGGTCTGTTCCTTGCTCTGCCACAGGTTCACTCTTGGGCTTGTCATTAAATTTCTCAATGCCATTGTTTCCTCATCTGTAAAATGGGTCTAACAATGTTTACTTCTTTCACCAGGGTGTTCTGTGGTTTAATAGTTTCCACTGTAACATTATAGGGCCATATTTTACAATCCTTCCTCAGGTAACACCACTATTGAAGTCATGTGGAAGTTTTGCCTGAGTAAGGATTGCAGGACAGAACCTGTATTTTTAATTTTCTTTTTTATTCTCCGTCATGGTAATACCCTCTTGGGAGCAGGACAGTAACACTTCTTTTTCTGCAGTGTCCCTCTTCCTTGGGCAAACCATTTGTTTTGCTGTATTTCTAAAAACTGCAGCTTTAGGTTTACAGTTCTGCCTGTGTCCCATCATCGATTAACTCTCTAGAAAGGCATCCACACAGAAACAGTGTTGGTTAGTTTTGAGCTGCTGATGAGCATCAGAAGGAGACCCATCACAAATGTATTGGGTTATGGCCACAACAAAATGGATCAGTGACTACCCTCAATTTTTTAAATTCTGGGCAAGTGAGTGATGAAATTATAAAAATAAAAGTTGATATTTAGAATCCAGAGGAATTTCCATATCAAATAAAACATGTTTTATAGCAAATACAATTTGGAGCCTTCCATATGTAATATAGCATTAATTTATTGGATGAAATCATGAAGCACAATTCAGTTTTTGCTCAGTCCTCACTCAGGCAAACCTCCTAATGAACCACTGAAAATTACACATTTGCTATATTTTGAAAATTATGATAGTTTGAAGGTGAGACAAACAAAAAAATCTTGAATTTCTTTAAAATGTCTGTTATGCCTACTTTTGGATTTGCTCTTATCCTTCTTTTATGCTTGGAAGAATTGAAGTCACCTCTTTGGAACATTAAATATTTCAGCAACAGGTGAAAAGCCATGAATTTCTGGGCAGCTGTACCTCTCCTTTATATTTACTGCAGAGAGCGCCAATCACAGTAACATCTGTGTGCTTAAAACTTTTGAGATAATGTTATAAGGCATGACTCTAAAGACCAAGTGATTTTAACCACTGCAGTCTCTCTGAATTATACTACTTGGTGTGTTCCATCGTTATTAGAAAATGGAATCCAGGTATAGAAATAAAGGAAGGAACTAGACATAGAATCATAGGACTGGAAGGGACCTCGAGAGGTCATTTAGTCCAGTCCCCTGATGTACTGAGCATTATAGTCATACCCTGACAGCCAGCCAGAAATCAAGTTAAGTCCAGAGTTATAACGCCAACATCCAATATTAAGTAAAATGTGTGTGACTCACTTACCTAACTAATTTCTCCTTATAGGTAACACTTGTCTGTGATGGGGTCAGTGTTACGTTACCATCTTCATCAGACAGAAAACTGTCTTCCGTCAAAATGTAATAGCCATTAGTAAGAAGCCGAGGACTACGGCGACATGTGAAAACAGAGCCTGTCAAGGGGTTTATGGAACAACATTCATAGGAGGTGTCACTATCCAGAAAGGCATAAGTGTAACTGAAAAGGAAAGAAATAAAACCCTCTGAGTTAATATATGTCTGTTTAGCACAGGGGCATAAATGTTAAAAACCGATTGAATGATAATGTTTTTAGATATCAGAGGGGTAGCTGTGTTAGTCTGGATCTGTAAAAAGCGACAAAGAGTCCTGTGGCACCTTATAGACTAACAGACGTATTGGAGCATAAGCTTTCGTGGGTGAATACCCACGTTGTCAGACACATGTAGTGGAAATTTCCAAAGGCAGGTATAAATATGCAGGCAAGAATCAGTCTAGAGATAACATGGTTAGTTTAGTCGGGAGGATGAGGCCCTCTTCTAGCAGTACACATCACTTTTCATTTGAATAGCTCCCAGAACACTATAGAGTTGTGTAACAGGGTGGTTTGCCCTTATGGACTAGAGGCCTGGGGACAGCCAGCCCTGATTACTAAGGAGGCACGCAGGAGCAAGGCTCACCTGATTGCCCTATAAAGCGCATCAGGAAGCTTCAGAGAAGGGGTGGGGGCGAATGCTCAGAGAGAAACAGACAGAGGGAAGAAGCTGCAGGAAGTGAGTCTCTGGCTGTGGTCCCTTCTCCAGCTGGGGACACTGGGAGTTGTGGCTGGGTAGGAAGCCCTGGCTGGAAGATTTGTTTTCTCATGAGAAGAAAGCAAAGAAGGCAGGCCAGGCCTTGCATCTTCTCCAGCTGCTCAGAGAGAAAAAAGACATCGTTCTCAGGAGGAGGGGCTGTTCCCAGCTTAAAACTGGAGTGGAAGATGTCTGTTTATTTGTGAACTTCTTGTGAATAAAATCAGACCCTAAGGTGGGCTGTTGTTATTGGATTCATGAAAGCCTGTGTGGAGTTTATCTAAGAAGCCCCTTTAAGGGGGAAACTGAGGCAAGGGGCTGCTTGTAGGGCCACTCTGAGGCCACAAGGATGGAGGAGGCCACTCTCTCACAAACTGTAAATGATATACAAACTATGCACAGAGATCGCTTCACCCACCACTGAAATGCAACCATCTCTGGAGTGAAATGTAGCAACTGTTGAATAACACAACACTAGACAAGTATTTAAGACAGAAGTGAGTAACTTTTCCCACTGGAACACAAGGGGGCTGTTAGGTAGGCATAATGTATGTTCCTGATTTTGGAATTGGGCCCCAATCCTGTGAGGTGCTGAGTACTCACAACTCTGAGTGACTTCATTGGGATTTGAGAGTGCTCAGCACTTTGCAGGGTCAGGCACTAATCCCGATATACATTTGTCAGTATCGTACAAGCAGCTATAGATCTTTCAGCAAACAGTCCCAGAGATAGTGGGAAACTCATCAAGTTCTTGAAAACTGGAAAGAGGTGAGTAATAGATAATTGTAGAAAGATCTCTACCAGGGACAAGAGATGACAGTATTGTAATGCAAGGGCTAGGGGTGTGCATGCACCACTGCCCTCTGCTGGACAGAATTTGAAATGAACAACTGTGTCATATACCATATGCTACAGCCACTTCATAGGGATTCTGCTTTAGTTCAAGTGGTTGGGGCCTGTGTATTTCAAGCAGGAGTATCTGAATTCTATCCCCACTGTAGCTTTGACGTTTCAAGTGGCCATAGATTTGCAGCACAGTGATAGCTGTGAAACGCAATGCGGCCATGCTTTAGTGTGGTAATAGCACCCTAATCATAAATAGTTTAAATAGGAATTTTAGAAATGTTTTTCAAACACAAAGGAAAAATAAAATGAAACAAAGGATAGTTTTACTCCATACCTTGGCAAAATGTGTTCAGGGGACAGACTTTGCCTGGGCTGTTTATCAAACACTGAAGAACCTGTTGAGACAAAGACCAGATAAGGAGAAGTCCCAGCTTCGGCTCACCACACAGACATTTCAAGCGACAGTTGAACCAGCTGACTGGTTTTCACTAACAATATGTCTTGATGAAATTGAAAAGAAAAAAGGAGAAGAAAATTAGGAAAGGAAAAGAGACTAAAGGAAAGAAAACAGAGTGATGGTGGGTAGATAAAATGAAACCTCATATAATTTAGGCTTGAATAGCATCATTCCAAAAAGAGTAGCATGAATCAAAGCTGATTACAGTCAATAAATCCAAGCTGCCAATGTACTGCACAGTTTTGTGTCTTGTGGGAAGTAAATCCAGGCACATACAAGGGAATAGGTCCAGCACTTTTAATGGTCTTGTCTAATTCACATCATTAACAACTCACTCACTGATTGATTCTACCAGAAGTGCTCAGGTTCTCCTATAACAATTATGTGGTGGCATTAATGGGTCACACCATTACTATGATAAGGTATCATGCAAGTGGGCATCTGTAGATGCGGCACAGCAGGAGCCGTTATGGCAACAATGGCAAAGATTTGAGGATAATGATTGATCACAGGACTATGGAGACATCTAGGAAGTAGGATTTCGATGTTATGTGAAGGCTCAAACCTGCAAGGTCCTACGCTCAGTGTCACAAGGATTAGGTGATTAAGTAATCTGAGTCTATGATGGGGTTTACAAACTCCTCTCTACAGCCGAGGCAGGGGAAAGGCTGGAGCAGTACGGAGCCAGGAAAGCTCTGCCCATCATGCACTGCCAAGCATAGTATAAAAAAGTTTCAGCAGCTCGGGAGTGGGGAAGTGAAAAGTCATTTCCAGGAGCAGTGTTGTGTCCTGAGAGAGGAGGAGAAGGAGCGCTTACTGAGGAGGTCTGGCTGTGAGTCTTTCCACCCCTCATTTGAGGCATCACTCCAGCAATAGGGAGGACTGTGTGCAGAAGCACCAGAGTGTTGCCTACATCAGTCCTGAGACTCTGGGGTTTGGAGCAATGGACAATAATCAAATAGCAGCCAGGCCCCAAACTGAGACATTGGGTGGGGTAGGAAGTGGTCCAGGCAAAGGTGATCAGGAGATGGGCCCAGTGTAGGCCAGCCCATGCTATCACATTTCAGGGCTCTGGTGGAGCGGGAGGGCCTGGGTCCCCCTAATCACCCCAGATTCCCCTATGCCTAGCCCTATGATGGGCAGGAATAGGGGGTTACAGACAAGAAGGCTGACCCAGCTGAATCCCATTCATGGAATCCCTGACACATTGAACTGGAAGAGACTAGAGCCATAGGCCTGCAGACTGAAGAGAGAACCCTGCTACAGAGTCATTCATCCACAAAAGGAGATGGGTCTAGAGATGGGATCTGGGCTCACTGATGAGGTGAAGTGAAGAATGGAGGGGGACATTTTGGGGAAAAAGGCAACCGGACAAGGCTCCTGTTAGCGGTGCAACCACATGGAATGGCAATTGTCAGAATATCACACAGCTGTTTGTATGGAACGGTCACAAAGAGTGAGTGTTTTCTATATTTACACATTACAGATTTGTATTTTATATACATTAGTGGCTGCTGAAATATTCTCTTCTTTACAATTTTATACAAAAACCTCTGTAAAATCTTGACTTTTCAATCAATGAGAAAACATTACATTCAAAGAAAGAAATTCATATTCACTTTAGAAGGCAATCCTTCCTGTGTAAGGACACAATCCCTGTTAAGAAAGCCCAGAGAAATGTTCATACATTTACTTGCTGCTGGTGTTGACATTAGTTGGGACATTCGATACATCTTGAAAAGGTCTGTTGCAAACTCTCTGGAGCTACATGTATCACAGATTATCTGCAAGAGATTTTAAAGGAAAGTTGGTATTTATTGAAAACAGAGAGCTGCAAGGTATAATCACGAATGGTCATTACATTACTAATTATGCTGTATTCCATTCAATGTGAGTCTGATCCTGCCATCCTTCCTCATTGATTTCAAGAGCAAATTTGTTCAAATAGGGCCTGCAGGCCCAGGCTCTGGCCCAGGCTCAAACTCTATTTGATCAATTGCAGTTTCCTTGCAATCTGCAACTGTGATCTCTTAACTAATATTTAAATCCATGATGTACAGTATAAACTTACAATTGTCCCATGTGCACTACAGTTTTTACTTTATTTTCTCAATAATATGCTTTTGAATCACTGTTATGTAAAATAAAAAGCACTGAATGAGAAATAAAGTTTACATACAATATCTTACATGTTTCTGGTGCCTTGCATGAGAGAATATCACAGTGCACTTTACAAACTGGTATACAATCTATGGTTTCTACCCTGCAAATACTTAGGCCTGTGAGTAGTCTCATTAAAGTTACTCAGGTGACTATGGTTTATATGTAGGGATCACACCACCCACCACTGAGAGGCAGGACAACTTCAGGGGAAACATAACAGCTGTTTAACAGCATGTAGCAACACTACAAATCTGTTTAAGATAAGATGTGAGGGAGAAATGCATCTCCATATGCAGATTAGTGGGAATGTGATGTATTTCTCCCAATTATACACATCTTCAAGAACAGTTTAAGAGCACTTGTGATTTACAAAGCCATGTTTTTCTGTGCAATGATTTTACACAGAATTGCTTTCCCAGAATCTTGAAAACACTGGAGAAAGTGTATGCACTTCATTTTGCAGACAGCACTTTACACAGTCCCACTTTTATTTATTGTTAGGCTTGAAAGGATTAGATTTTTGTCTGTAAATGTCAGTAAACGTTGACTTCACTGTACACACACACACCAATGAAAAAATATTTTCACTCCTAATAATCCAAATTTACAGATAGGCAAAGTAAGAAAAATGCTGCTTGAGAACTTATTAGCATTTGATTTCAGGATATTTACTTTGTATATTTTGAAATGTGATGTTGATATTTTGTGTTTTAATGGTTATAAAGCTTTATCTTATAGAATCTCAATGTCTACTATCGTTTAAATAATTGTCTGCCCCCCATTGTGTGATTCCCCCTATAATTTCCCACAACTGAAAATTTAAATAAATAAAAATAGAAAAAAATATGCTTAAACCATAATTTCACACAACTGTGAAAATGTAAATAAACAAAAATTTTAAAAAATGCTTACAATAAATATTTGTATGCAGTGTAGTTGTAGCCATGTTGGTCCCAGGATATTAGACAGACAAAGTGTGTGGAAAAAAAACGCTAATAAGTTCTCAAGCAGCATTTTTCTTACTTTGTCTATCTGTAAATCTGAAAAACATTGCTTTGTAAATCACAAGTGCTCTTAAACTGTTCTTGAAGATGTGTATAATTGGGAGAAGTGGTATCTTTTCTTGGACCAACTTCTGTTTGATCTGTTTTATCAGACCAAGCTTGTCTCTCTCACCAGACAGAAGTTGGTCCGATAAAAGATACAACCTCACCCACCTTGTCTGTAAAATAAACATTGATATTATGCATCAAAATAAAAAAATCTAATTCTGCCAAGCCACTATTCATATCAATTGCCACTTTGCAATTACTTTAAATAATACTTAACATTAAGTAATATTTGTGACCCACAACACATTAAAACGAGGCCTGTAGTTCAACAAATACCTTTTAAACTAACATATGACAAAAGGCCAAATATGAACAACCTCACTGAAAATGAAACAAAGCTAAAGGCAGGTCAGCAACATTTTATGGCAATCATTCAAATCAAAGTTTATTGAGTCTACATCACTGCCCAGTTCTGAAATTCAAATCACTAAAATGTAAGCATGAAAGCTTCTGTCTTTCTACTCAGAATGTACAAAACAATTTACTTTAATCACTTTCCTTGGTGATAATCAAACTGGTCCTTAAAACAATGATACCCTCAGTTGGTAACTAGCCAATCCCTTGCGCATGTTGCACTCTACACTGTAAATATTTACATCAATATGTATCAACACACATAGTTAAAATTATTTAAGCCCAAGTATTTAACCTATTCAGATAACAAATATTACTCTCTTATCTTTTGAAATACAATAATGTCTATGAGGAATAATTTTATTTGTTCATACACGTCACTTTTTGAAGGGTATTTTAGTCTATTCTCTTTACTGGAAGTGATGAAAGCATTCATAGAAATGTAAAGCTTCTTGAAGAGCTGACTGTAGATGGAGAAATCCAGGGCTCAGTTATTCCTCAGTTGATCAAAGTAATAAAACATCAACATATGTAAAATCTTCCAAACCTGGAAAAGCCATTTCACTATAAACAAACGTATGCAAGAAGTTTTTCATCAAAAAGAGACTCTGGAATGCAACTGTAGGGTGCTCCTTATGCTGCTTCCTGGAACAGAATAGCTCTGAAGTCTTCGAAAAGGCAGGTCTATAAAGCCCCTTGTTTCCTTTCGAAAACAGACTGTGCAATCAGAAGCAAAGAGGCAGAATGAGGTCATTCTTCCTGTTAAGTAGCCTCACATCACAAGCATTCATTTTGAAGAGTAAACTGAAGATTAAGATTAGGCAAGTGAACAACTCTGCAGGGTGTTGCAAAATGCAAGATATGCCAGCTTTAAATAACGGTTTTCTATTCTATTTATATCATGGTGCACAAAATCAGCACCTTGTCTGTGATGCTTGTGAAAACAAGTGATACAACTTTTTACCATATCTTTTATTTATAAATCTGATACAGTTATGACTCAGTATACTTTACAGTCATGTATTCATAACACTAATGTTGTGAGACTTGAAGGCTTTCATTGCATTACTATGCCTAAAATAATCCTATCTTACCCTCCAAAATCCCTGAATGTTAACAAAATTCCATCCAAGAGCACTGTTGTACAGAGGAAACATCTGTTAATATTTCATAGTGAAGTAACAGGTCAGTTGTTTTTCAACAACCACACCGTGGCTGATCATAACAGAATTATGCAAACGTTAGGTAAAAGTACTTTGGAGGATGAAATAAATATGGCCAGGGAAACATTTATAAACGAAGCCATAGCCACTACACTTCAATGATGCATAAAACGACAGAAGAAAGAATACCACTAATTCCAACTGAAATAAATTTAGTCTGAATGACTAGTTTTAACAATCAGAATTATTGGATTGTAGAATAGTCTCCAAAGGGAAATGGTAGAAACCCCATCACTTGGGTAATTTAAAATTACACTGTTGTAGGGACCAATCCTATTCAGGCAGAGGAATAAAATGACCTGATAAATATTTTCTGTCTCTGACTGCTATGACGTTATGTATATCAGACAGAAGGATAATAGATGAATAGTACTATAAAAGACAAATATGTAATATCCAACTTCATTTTCTTCGTGAAGAAACTGAAAAAAAAAGCCTTCTGTTGATGTACTGACAATAAATGAAAGCAAGCTGCCAAGTTAAAAAAACACAGCAGTAATCTGGCACAGGTTATTACAAAAGCCTTTCAGTATTGCCTCACCCATCTGAAGTGTTTCACTTAAGGTCCTTCCACTCCATACTGAAAACTGAGGGCCAAATTCATCCTTGGTGGAACTTCCTTGACTTCAGTGAATTTACCCCAAGGATTAAATTTAGCCCCAAATGACTAACGCTTTCATGGTTGCATGAACTTTGCAACAGTCTGAATAAAACCACCACCAGCATGAAGTCTTAGTATAGTGGAACAAAGATGAAGGAAACCATTATCTGTTTTGATCTGAATGTCTTGTGTTCCAGAAAAATATGCCTTTACTGTAATTTTACTAAGCACACAAGTATTAAAAATACACATCTGTCTATGTTAAAGATGCACCGTCAACTTTAAAAAAAATCAAATTCCTATCTGAAAATATTGTATCTATATTATAGTGACTCATGGTAGTGTCCCTATAGTTAAGATTGAGTTCTAAAATAGGGCATACATTCCTGTTTTTCTCTAAAGTAGGTGGCCTGTAGATATTGTGATAGACCCAGGCCAGTTGGGAACAGCAGAGTAGCAGAAGGGAGATATACTGGCCACTGGATCCATTGGTAGAGAGGCGAAGGACGGCGAGGGAGCTGACCCGACCAGTTAAGGAAGAGGCACCCCGGGTTAAATTAGCAGCACCAAGCCCCAAAGCTCGGGTGACTGGGCCACCAAGAGAGCCCAGGTGGAAAAAGAGAGGGGCTGAAGGCCCACTAGAGACCACAAAGAGTCGGAGCACTGAGGGAGAAGAGGATCGGGATGTTAGACTGCCCAAACCAAGAGACCGGGGAACGCTTAGGGCTCCATACAGATGTTATGCCTGCAGGGAGTGGGGACACATAGCTGCACAGTGTCCCAATGCTGAGGAGCCTATGCAGTGTAACCTGGGGAACTGGGCAGACCCATGCTCCCTAATCCACCTTGTGGGGGTCTCACTAACCCCACATATGTATACCAGACCAGTGAAACTAAATGGGGTAGAGACCACAGCACTGGTTGATTCGGGAAGTGCTATCACGCTTGTCTCAGGGAAGCTCGTGAAGCATAGTCAGCTGCTGTGGGCTAAGCATACGGGGATAACCTGTGTCCCTGGGACAGTTGGTTATTACCCTACCATCCCAGTAAAAATCAAGATTCAGGGGAACACTACTGAGGTAGCAGCAGGTGTAGTCCCTAAACTCCCATACCCGGTGCTCATAGGGAGGGACTTCCCAGGGTTTGGAGACTTACTCCTGGTAAGGGGATTGGAGAAAGGGGGAAACCCTGAAGTTAGTGAGGCATCCACAGTAGACTGTCAACCCCCAGTCTTCTCTGAAATATCCCCAGATTTGTTCTCCACTCCCAGACAGGGTAGAAAGACAAAAAGGGAAAGGAGGGCTGCTAAGGCCTTGGGAACCCGAATACTGACCCAAAGCCAGAGGGTCGCTCTCGTAGGTAGGCGGACCCGAGCAGCTGAAAAGGAGGCCACCCAGGAGGGAGAAGCACCTGAGTCTGACCCCCACCCTAACACTTCTGAACCAGTAGAGGCAACAGAGACTGGCCCCCTAGATCTCGGGCAGATTAGCCCCGGGAGAGGAAATTTTGGACGGGACCAGGCAGAAGACCCAAGGTACGACAACATTAGGAAGGAGGTGACTGAAATAGATGGGGTCCCCCTGGAAGGGAAAATCCAGGGACCAGGACCCTACTTCATAATGAAGAAGGATCTCTTATACCGGGTTGCACCAGTACAAGGGCAGAAGGTACAGCAGATTCTAGTACCTCAAAAACACCAGAATGCTGTATTAAGTCTTGCCCATAGTCATCTTTTTGGGGGACATTTGGGGGTAGAGAAGACCCTGGCCAGGGTCCTACGATGGTTCTTCTGGCCCGGAGTACATGAAGTGCGGAGGTACTGTGCCTCCTGCCCGGAGTGTCAGCTGCACAGTCCCCGTCCCCACTTGAGGGCACCTTTAGTACCCCTTCCCATCATAGAGGTCCCCTTCGAGCGAATAGCCATGGACCTAGTGGGACCCCTGGAGAAGACAGCCCGGGGCCACCAATATATACTTGTCATTCTGGATTATGCTACTCACTACCCAGAAGCTGTCCCCTTGCGAAACACAGCCTCTAAAACGATAGCTAAGGAGTTGGTGGGGATCTTTGCCCAAGTGGGGCTACCAAAGGAGATATTAACAGACCAAGGGACCCCATTTATGTCGAAGCTAATGAAGGACCTCTGTACCCTGCTCCATATACATACCCTGAGAACTTCAGTCTATTATCCGCAGACTGATGGGTTGGTAGAAAGCTTTAACCGAACCCTCAAGGCTATGATAAGGAAGGTGGTAAGTCGGGACAGGAAGGACTGGGACACCCTACTACCTTACCTTATGTTCGCTATCCGGGAGGTACCTCAGGCCTCAACTGGATTCTCCCTCTTTGAGCTGTTATGTGGGTGCAACCCCCGAGGCATCCTGGACATAGCCAAGGAAATTTGGGAGGAGGAACCCAGTGAGGGGAAGAACATAAGAGAGCATGTGCTACAGATGAGGGACCAGATAGCCCGGGTCACTCGCATAGTGAGGGAGCACCTAGAAAAGGCCCAAGAGGCCCAGCAAACCTACTACAATCGTCAAGCCAAGGTTCGTCAGTTTCAGCCCGGTGACCGAGTAATGGTACTGGTACCCATGGCCGAAAGTAAGCTGTTGGCCCAGTGGCAAGGGCCCTACGAAATAGTTGAACCTGTAGGGGAAGTAAATTACAAGGTGCGACAACCGGGACGTCGAAAACTAGAACAGATATATCATGTCAACCTTTTGAAACCCTGGCATATCCGAGAGGCGTGCACAGTGGTTCGGGAAGACCTACACCCAGGGAACAAAAACCCTGGACAGGTGAGGGTGTCTCCCGATCTAACGACAGCCCAGAAGAAAGAGGTAGCTGAGATGATTGCCCAATATCAAGATGTATTCTCAACAAAGCCGGGTCGCACAACTGGGACATATCATCACATCGTCACGAACCCTGGGGCCAGAGTAACAATGAGGCCCTACCGGGTGCCAGCAGCCAAAAGGGAGGAAATAAAAGCAGAAGTCAGGAAAATGCTGGAGATGGGGATCATTGAAGAATCTCACAGTCAGTGGTCCAGCCCAATAGTGTTGGTGCCCAAACCTGATGGCACCACGAGGTTCTGTAATGACTTCCGGCGACTAAATGAGGTATCCCAGTTTGATGCCTACCCTATACCCTGCATAGTCGAATTAGTAGACCGTCTGGGGAATGCCCGGTACTTAACGACCCTAGACTTGACAAAGGGGTACTGGCAGATTCCCCTAGCTGAAGATGCAAAGGAGAAGACGGCGTTCTCTACACCAGAGGGTCTTTTCCAGTATATGGGCCTTCCTTTTGGACTACATGGGGCCCCAGCTACCTTTCAGCGCCTCATGGACAGGTTATTACGCCCCCATGCCAGTTATGCTGCGGCCTACTTGGATGACGTGGTGATTCATACCCCAGACTGGGAAACCCACTTGAAGAAGGTGGGGGCGGTCCTTGATACCTTCAGGCGAGCTGGCCTTACGGCAAATCCTGTTAAGTGTGCTGTGGGGTTCACAGAGGCCAAATATCTTGGCTACGTGGTAGGAAAAGGTCTGGTGAAACCTCAACTGAACAAGTTAGAGGCCATCCAAAATTGGCCACGACCAAGTAGTAAGAAGCAGGTCCGAGCATTCCTAGGAGTGGTGGGGTATTACCGGCGTTTCATTCCCCATTTTGCCACAAGGGCAAGTCCCCTAACGGACTTAGTGAAGGCTCGTGGTCCGGATCCAGTCAGATGGTCTGACGCAGCAGAGAGGGCATTTGCAGACCTACGGACTGCCCTCTGCAGTAACCCCGTATTGATAGCCCCGGATTTCATCAAGGAATTCATCCTTCAGACAGATGCATCCGAGGTGGGGCTAGGGGCTGTCCTGTCGCAGATGGCTGGGGAAGAGGAACACCCAATTCTCTACCTCAGCAGGAAACTCCTTCCGAGGGAACAAAAATATGCAGTGGTAGAGAGAGAATGCCTCGCTGTAAAATGGGCCATGGAAACGCTGCATTACTACCTGCTGGGGCGCAGATTTGTCCTCATGACCGACCATGCCCCTCTTCAATGGCTGCAACGGAACAAGGAAAAGAACACAAGGGTAACCAGGTGGTTCTTATCCCTCCAACCTTTCCAGTTCCGCATACAGCACAGAGCAGGGAGTCGCCATGGCAACGCCGATGGCTTATCATGTGTACACTGTCTGGCATCCCAAGCTGCCCAACCCCTTGGTGTTGAGCAGGGGGGAGGGATATGTGATAGACCCAGACCAGTTGGGGACAGCAGAGTAGCAGAAGGGAGATATACTGGCCACTGGATACGTAGTTTTCTGTTCCCTGAGTGACCAGAGCAGGGGCTGCTCCAGGCTAATAGACCACCTGACTCCAATTAACCTGTTAAGAGTCAGGTGAGGCAGTTAAGCACCTAACTCTAAGTAAGGCCCCTCTGATGCTATAAAAGGGCTCACTCCAGTCAAGCCAGGGGGAGCCAGAGGAGAGGAAGTATGTGTGAGGAACTGGGAGCAAGAGGTGTGCAAGAAGCTGAGAGTGAGTAGGTGTACTGCTGGAGGACTGAGAGGTACAAGCGTTATCAGACATCAGGAGGATGGTCCGGTGGTGAGGACAAAGAAGGTGTTAGGAGGAGGCCATGGGGAAGTAGCCCAGGGAGTTGTAGGTGTCATGCAACTGTACGAGGAGGCACTCTAAACAGCTGCAGTCCACAGGGCCCTGGGCTGGAACCCGGAGTAGAGGGTGGGCCCGGGTTCCCCCCATACCTCCCAACTCCTGATCAAACACAGGAGGAATTGACCTGGACTATAGCTTCTACCAGAAGGGAAGGTCTCTGGACTGTTTCCTGACCCACAGGGTGAATCTGTGAAGCGAGCAAATCCGCCAATAAGCGCAGGACCCACCAAGGTAGAGGAGGAACTTTCTTATGCTCTTTGAATTTTCTGTGTAGTTTTTGTTTTATTTTTTCCCACTTCAGACATTTTCAATAGGATGGCTCTGAAAATGAGCTCTGACTGACTTATTTCCTGGGTAATCTGACCTTTCATTGTTGGCTGATATATATATTTTTTTAAATATTGTCTATTTGCATAAAATTTGGTAGACATGTGCATCCTTACTAGATCTGGTGCAATTGGTAGTTTTTGAAAAGAAATAATCTAGATTTAGGGTCAATGTTAGCCTTTAACTTTCAGTTATGATAATCATTGTGCCAAGGACTGCTGACACACAAACTTTGTGATCTGGTTCATGCCTAAGCCTTTCTTCCTCAGAACTTCAGAAGCCATGCTTTTCTGTCAGATTTTATACTACAGCTGGGAAAGATTTTATGTTCCATTTCAGGCACAAGAGAGAAGAGTTTCATGATCAGATACACATAATAGAAGAAGGTCTATATACAGCTGCATTTTTACTCCTCAGTTTGCCCCCAAGCCACCTCACACTTGAAAGGCCCACTCTTCATTTAAACAATTAAAAAATAGGAAATTGGTATGCAAAAAGCTTTATGAAGCAGTAACAAGGCTCTACATACATAGCATATCTGACACAAAAGCAAGAAAATGAAAGATTACGACACCTAATAGTACATATCCTGTACTCCTCCCACAGACACACACACTTAATTGTTGCCAAAACAGCTGTACACCACAGTCTGTGCACTGCAGCCATAACTATGTCCCCCTTGCAATGTCAGCCGCCTATCACTCGCTTTATCAGGTTACCTTGTCTCAACGCAACACACAACTACATCAAACAGAGGGTTAGGAAAGGGTAGATTGGTAATGGGGTGTGTGGAAAAAGGTGTGTTGGGGGGCAGAGTTATGACAGGGGGGGTATGGACTGGGGTGCAGTTATGGTAACGGTAAAATGTGTGCCTGTGAATGGAGGAGCAGAGGGTATGTACTCTAAATGGCGTCCGTTTTTTGTATATTAATTAAAACAAAGCCTGATCAGTTGGAGGCAGTGGAAAGATTCTCATTGACCTCAGTGAGCTTTGGATCAGGCCCATAACACCTACAATGACTGTAACTAGCAAGGAAAGGAGAAATATTTTTTTCCTCTATTTTTCACTTTGTTTACTTTGTGTATGTACAGTGCTTTGTGTATAGTTAGTTTAGCTGTATAGCCCTTCTTCCGTGCAAAGTCAACTAGGGCCTGATCCAAAGCCCACTGAACTCAATGAGAGATTTTCTATTGACTTTGATGGATGTTGAATCAAGCCCTTAGAGCTAGATCCACAAAGGTACTTAGACACCTAACTGCTTCTTTAGGGACATTATCAAAACAATTGCTCAGCTGCCATCTAACCCCATAGGTGCCAAAGTTACCACTACAGGCCTACTAGTTTCAGAGGGGTAGCTATGTTAGTCTGTATCAGCAAAAACAACGAGGAGTCCTTGTGGCACCTTAGAGACTAACAAATTTATTTGTGCATAAGCTGCCCAAATAAATTTGTTAGTCTCAAAGGTGCCAAAAGGACTCCTTGTTGTTTTTGGTTATTCAGTGTTCCAGTTGTCTGGATTTTTGCCATTTATATTTGCTTTTGAAAAGAATCTGCAACTGTATAAAACTAACTTTTAATTGGAGTTCAAGAACATCATATTGGCTCTGATTTTAATAATCTTGTGTATGCAACTGTATGAAGAAAATGTTAGTTTAAAAAAAATCCAAATCCGATTTTTTTCAACGTGGTTAGAAAGAAAACCCCCACTCTACCCTATCAAAGACCACCTGACTGTTTAGACTTAAGACAGCGCTTGTTCATTGTTTCAGTCCTCAATTAAACTTATTATTGTCATCTAATAATTTCTTCCTTGCTATAAAAACTCTCATCTAAACTGATAATTTTCATTAATACTTTCTCAAGCCTTAAACCTGTAGTTCTCGTGAACATTTTGTAATGCTTACTCAACAAGATTGATCTATAAGATACATGTCACTGGATCATTATCTGGTATAAAAAAAGACATACTGTATTAAATTGTTGAAGAGTTTTCCATCTCAATTACATAGTTGAACAATTCCATGACTTGATCTAGAAGCACTTGTACAATTCTGCAGACTGTGTGTGGAAGAGCTCATGCTGGATGGTTCTGGTGGGCTATTCTGGCCTTGGAATCTGTGAATCTATGATTCCCATTCAACTCCTTCTTTCATGAGTTTGCCTACATAGCACTCAATATGCTAACATCTGCAACTCTGCATAAAGATGACTAATCTAATCTGATGCTTCAGGGTTTTAGCTGGTCACTAGCAGCAGTAAGGAAGGAATATATTCTGTTTTGTTTCTCCCATCTTCCTATGAAGAATCAGAGACTGGCCACAGTTGGAGACAGGACACTAGACAGGGTGGACTGGTGCTCTGAACTGGTACAATGAATCCTCTTTTTAGATGCCTGACTGGTGTACCTTGTTCACATGCTGAGGGTCTTACTGGTCACCTGATTTGGGGCTGGGAAGGATTTTCCCCCCAGGTCAGACTGGTTGGGCCCTTAGGAATTTTTCACCTTTCTCTGCAGTATGGGGTGTCATTCATCTGTTGGGATCATCTGAGCATATCTCTTTTAACAGGAGTGATTTGATTACAGTCTGTAAGTGCCTTCATGAGGAACAAATATTTGGTAATAGAGGGTGTGATGGGTTCCCCCCAGGGTGCCACTTGCAACTGCAGTACCACTGAGGCCGCCTAACCCACCAGCCTGAGCTCCCTTTCACACTGTGGTGCTGTGATAAGCTGCCAAGCTCTTATCACACCCAGCTGCAGCTTCACACAAAGTTGCTGAGATCAGCTCTGCATGGAAGACTCAGCTAAGGCACCTCACAGTTGCTAAGGCATGCACACCCCTTTGGAGGGTAAACCCAAAATTATACCGTCTTGCAGTGCACAGGGAACTGTACAGTGTAAGCTCATAAAATCTGCCCCCTCCCTCAATGTGGAGAGAGATATGCAACAGCTTTCTGCCCCAAGTTATAATTTCCACACAAAACAAAAACAAATTTATTAACTACAGAAGATAAATTTTAAATGATTATAAGTGATAGCAAACAGATCAAAACAGATTACCTTGGTAAATAAACAAAACCGCAAACTGAGCTTAACACACTAGATCGGTAGGATATGAATTAGCAAATTCTCACCATGAGTGATAAACAAGCTGGCAGATTCTTAAGGATAAACAAGCTGCCTTAGCTTTCTCAGGTTTTCATACACAGGCTAAAAAGCCCTCTAGCCTGGGACCATCACTTCCCACAGTTCAGTCCTTGCCCATCAGGTGTGTTGTTGTAGGAAGAGTGAGGTCCCATGATGATATTTTCCCCCTTTTATATCTTCTTCCCACTTGCTGGAAAGCTCTTTTGCTGTGATGTGGGTCAAACAGTTCCCATTGTGTAGTGCTATCTCTGAGAGGTTTCTATTGTACACAGTTCTTGGGCTAATCCTTGTGTTTGTATGCATTTCCTCAATAAGCCATTAACATTGTTTGGCCTTTTTACTGTTGTACCTGAAAGGCTGCTTATGGGTGTTTTCAACCTCACAACGAGTTTCAGTAACAAATACATAGCTAAGTTTAATAACTACATATATGACAATAGCACATACAATCCAACGAGATATTACTGTCTAGCAGATCAAGACTTCTAGAATGATACCTCACAAGGCATACTGTGTACAAAACATATTCTAATTACATGACAGTGATGAATATTGGGGTGCCATGGTGTCACAGAGGGCTCTTTAGTCTAGCAGATATAAGCATAACAAGATGCAATGGCTGGAAGTGGAACCAGACAAATGCAGATTAGAAATAAGGAGCAGATTTTAACAATGGATGGTAACTATTGAAACAACTTACAAAAGGCTTCTCTATACCCATTTTTAAATGAAGAAAATTGGATGTTTTTCTAAAAGATAAGCTGTAGTTCAAACAGGAATTTGGGGAAGTCCTGTGGCTGTGTGATGCAGTGTCAGACCAGATGATCACAGTGGTCCCTTAAAAACAAAACAAACAAACAACAACAAAAAGACAGACATTCAAAGCATCTTATTTCTGTTTCGGTCCAGTAAAGAATAGAGATAACTGTATATTATTTTTATTATTGAGTGTGCAAAAAACCCAACCTACATAAATAAATTACAATGATTTGGACATGTATATGTGCATATGTATTTGTTTTTCCTAAAGTTAATTAAGTATTAAGAAAAATTGTCAGTGGCCACCAGCAAGAGTTTGTGTCCGCACCAAGGGCGTTGGAACGGGGGGGTGGGTCAGGGGGCCATGGCCCTCCCAACTGTCCACTTTCTGCCATGGGCCTCCCTTCCCCACCCAGCCAGGCTGGCAGCTGGAGCCTGGCTGTGGAGTCCGGGCAGCATGGGGCACCATGCCGTGGACGCTCCACCTGCCCAGGGTGAGGGGGCTGAGAGCAGCCCCTGGTCCATGCCCCTGCCCCCTAGGCCCCCTGCCCATGGCAGGTGGAGGGCCGCACCACAGCTCCCCACAGCTGCTCGGCTGTGTGGCTCTTACCATGGCCGAGTTGTGGCTCCAATGCCCCATTCCCCGGCCCGAGCGAGCCACACTGGCAACTGTGGGGAGCCGCAAACCCTCCACCTGCCCTGGGTGGAGGGGCCGGTGGCACGGGGACACAGGCTGGGGACTGCTCTCGGCTCCCCCACCCCAGGCAGGTGGAGGGTCCACAGCTCCCTGCCTGATCTGGCTTGGCCAGGGGCAGGGCCTCGGGCAGAAGGGGCGGAACCACGGGGAGCCCTGCCCCCCCCCCACTTTTGGGAAGGATCTGCCACCCCTGGGCGGCATTCTGAGGCCACCAAAATTTTTGTTGTGAGAACCCTTAGCCCATACTTTGTGAAACCCTTTAGGAATGAAAGTTGCCATATCAGTATCAGATGTAACACTTTAGGCTTTCTCCTGCTGCTCTTTCCAAGGAGATGACAGCAGCACCCAGAAATTTTTGTGCCTCTTCTTCGCCTGACTTCAGCATCTAGAAAACTCCATGCATTACTAGCGGTCATCCTACTGCTGTAAACCTGCTATAAACCTTACCATGAGCCAGGCAACAATTCACTCCTCCAGTGTCCATCACAATATTAAACCATAAACTTATCCCCAACCCCTTCCTCATCTCTTCCAAAGCTAACACCACAGACACCAAGAGTGCAAAATACTGAGCTTCTCCGTGCCCTCCTCTTAATCAACCACCCAAGAACATTAAACCCTGACCCCCTCCCCCAGCACCTTCCTCACCTCCACTCATACCATAAGCATCCCTCCCACCAAACAATACTAAACACTGAAGCTACCTTCTCACATACCTGCCAATCTAACACTGCTATTCAACAATCCTGACACCACATCCAGCCCGCTCTTAGCTAGGACTGGTGAAAAATGAAAAAAAATTAAAAATCACTTTCATTCTGCAGGTTTCTAAAAGGTGTAATTTTCTGTTCAGTCCACATTTTTCACAAGTATTTTTATTTTAAAAAATTAACTTTGAAACGGTTTTTTTGGCGCTTCTCCCTCCTCCATTTTTCTCCTCCTTTCCCCAAGGAAGGGGGGGGCAGGGAAGGGAAGAGAAATCAAACACCCAGTACCCCAAAGTACTTCATGGGGGTGGGATCCTTTGAAACAGACACCAATAAAACATGATAATGTTTCAAATTAAAAAGTATCAGCCCCCAAGGATAGGCCATGCACCCAGAGGCAGTGCTGGTCCATTGGAGGCCCTCTCCTTACCCCTCACCTCCCAGTGCACAAAGTATTTTTTATTTCCACAAACCAAACAATATAGCTTGTTCAAAACTCCATGTTAAATAAGATTAGTGGTATTTGGAGGGTAGTGCTAAATCAGGAGCCCCATGACCTGCTAGGGGCCTTAAGCAATCACTTAGTGTGTGTGTGTGTGTGTGTGTGCTTAGTACCACTACTGCATGCACCCCAGCCTCACTATCTCTCCAGCAAGATTTCAACAAGCTCAACCCCTAACCTCTCTGACCAATGGCAACCCTTTACCTGCCTTTACCCAAAAAAGCCAGGGCTAATCCCATCCCCATCATTTCAGCCCTTACCTCTCCCTGCCCACTCACAACACTGACTCTCGCCCCACTAATAATTATTTCTCTTCTTACTCATCCCAGGCCTTTCCTACCCCACTCCCATAACACTGACCCTCATCCCCCCACAGCTAACTTGTACCCCCAAATCACCCTTCCTCCCACTCCACAAGTGACCTCATCCCCTTACCACTAATTTATACCCCAAACAACCCCTCTCTCACGCCCATAACACTGACCTCATCCCCCTACAAGCACCTACAAGATCTCTATCAAGCATTCTTAAAACTACAATACCCACCTGCTGAAGTGAAAAAACAGATTGACAGAGCCAGACGATTACCCAGAAGTCACCTCCTACAAGACAGGGCCAACAAAGAAAATAACAGAACACCACTAGCTGTCACCTTCAGCCCCCAACTAAAACCTCTCCAGCGCATCATCAGAGATCTACAACCTATCCTGAAAGATGATCCTTTACTCTCACAGATCTTGGGAGACAGACCTGTCCTCGCTTACAGACAACCCCCCAACCTAAAGCAAATACTCACCAGCAACCACACATCACTGAACAAAAACACTGACCCAGGAACTTATCCTTGTAACAAAGCCCGATGCCAACTCTGTCCACATATCTATTCAAGTGACATCATCATAGGGCCTAATCACATCAGCCATACCATCAGGGGCTCGTTCACCTGCACATCTACCAATGTGATATATGCCATCATGTGCCAGCAATGCCCCTCTGCCATGTATACTGGCCAAACCGGACAGTCTCTATGCAAAAGAATTAATAGACACAAATCTGACATCAGGAATCATAATACTCAAAAACCAGTGGGAGAACACTTTAACCTGTCTCGCCATTCTATGACAGACCTGAGGGTGGCTATCTTAAAACAGAAAAACTTCAAAAACAGACTCCAACGAGAGACTGCTGAGCTGGAATTGATATGCAAACTAGACACAATCAACTCAGGATTAAATAAAGACTGGGAATGGCTGAGCCATTACAAACATTGAATCTATCTCCCCTTGTAAGTATTTTCACACTTGCTTCTTATCAAACTGTCTGTACTGAGCTATCTTGATTATCACTTCAAAAGTTTTTTTTTCTCTTACTTAATTGGCCTCTCAGAGTTGGTAAGACAACTCCCACCTGTTCATGCTCTCTGTATGTGTGTGTATATATCTCCTCAATCTGTTTCACTCTATATGCATCCAAAGAAGTGGGTTGTAGCCCACGAAAGCTTATGCTCTAATAAATTTGTTAGTCTCTAAGGTGCCACAAGTACTCCTGTTCTTTTTGCGGATACAGACTAACACGGCTGCTACTCTGAAACATCCCCCTACTGCTAACTTATACCCCAAACCACCCCTCACCTCCATAACACTGACCCTCATCTCCTCACTGCTCTTAAACCCCAAAACACCCCTCTCACCCCATAACACTGATCTCATCCCCCTACTGCTAACTTATACTCCAAACCACCCCCTCTCAGCCCCATAACACTGATCTCATCCCCCCACTGCTAACTTATACCCCAAACCACTGTCCCCCAACCCCATAACACTGACCTCATCCCCCCCAAAAGTTTATACTCGTCCCCCCTCTAAGCTCTTACCTCCCCCCACGCCCCTGACCGCATCCCACACAACACCAACCCTAGCCCCCCCCCCCCCCGTTCAGCGTGGCCCCGCCAGCCTTTCACACTCCCCCACCCCCGCTCTATCGCTGTTCCAGTCCCTGTGCCCCGCCCCGCCGTAAAGCGGGTGTCGCGCCGCTGCTCCCTGGTCACGTGAGGGGGTGATGGCGGCGCCCTGCCCCGCCTCGGGTTGTCGCAGGGAGGTGACGGAGCGGCTGGGCGCTGGGGCGCGAGGGGCGGGGCGCAGGCAGAGGGGGACTATGGGGCTCTGAGGGAGGTGCACCCCGCCGCACCGAGCTGCTCACCCACCGTCCCCGGTCGGAGCGGGAGGCGCCGCGGCGTGCGGAGCCGGCTGGGCTTGCGGCTCGGGGCCGCGACAGGCCCAGCTGCTGTCCCGAGAGGCGGAGAAGGCGGTAAGGAGTCCAGGGGCAGAGGGGTACGGGCCGGGCTCCCGGGCCTCTGTCCCCCCAGCCGAGCCTGGGCCCCGGGTGTCTCCCGCCTCCCCTGCACCTGCGCAGGCAGAACCGTGGCCTGAGGCTTCTTCTGGGCCGGTTCCTGTGGAGCTTTCCCCGCGGAGCCGGGGCCTGGGGTTTTAAACCTCCCTTTGCCCCAGAGGTGGCTGATGCCTGGGGGCTCCATCTTTCCCTCCCCCCTCCCGACAGAGACCCAGAGCGGCCTGGGGTTCCCCCTCTTCCCTCCAGAGACAGAGCCGCCATGGGGATCCTCCACTGCCCCTGACAGAAACAGATGGGTCCAGGGCCTAGGGCATTCCCTACACCCCACCCTCCCCCAGCCCAGACAGTCACACTGGCCCAGGGCTGGGTGATTTTCTACACACTCCCACCCCCCAGAAAGACACCTAGACAGACCAGGGCTTGGGGGATCCCCTACATCCTCCCCAACCCAGATAAACAGAGTGGCCCAACTCCTGGGGCTCTCCCTCCCGCACCCCTGAACCCAGATGGACACAGACCAGACCAAGGCCTGGGTGTTATCCCCAACACAGACCAGACCAAGGCCTGGGTGTTACCCCCAACACAAGCCAGCCTAGGCCCTTGGGGGGACCTTTATGCACCATATGATTTTAAATAGAGACATCATCAATTTAAAACTGGTCCTTTTGGATGAAATGTTATCTGCTATGGTTGCACATAAGATGCAAGTTTATTGACAGAAAGCTTATAGGAAAATCAATATTTTTCTATGTATTGTCAGTTTATGTTGTTCATTAGTAGGTACATTTCTATAGTTATTCTTTCCTCTGTATAGTCAGTCACTTTCCCCTTTTGCTTGTGTGGCCTTTTGTACAGCAACAGGGCAGGGGGGAAACGTAAAACTAGGAAAATGATTATAAAATCACTAAAGCTGATGGGGAATTAGGGCCAAGTGTATTATTAGAACACATTTGCATCTCATTTTTCAAAGTAAATAGATTGCAGATTGATGGCGTAGTTGTTTGTGGGGGGGATTAAGGAATACTATTTGTATATACTTTTTATATTATTATGCACAACAGTCTAAACATTTCCAGTTTTAGTGCACCACTAGATCCTATAGTGATAAGTGCTATCATTTATAATACTTTTGTATCTCTTCACATGATTAAAATATATTCATTTGGAATGCTATTTGTATTTTTAACAACAGTGCTTTCTGCTTTGCAATATAAAAAAATATTTTCTCTAAAAGTAGGGGGAAAAAAGAAAATAGAAGTTATCAAGATGAGTAAAAAGCCTCCAAGTCGTCCAGGGATCACGTTCGAGATTGGTGCTCGTTTGGAAGCACTGGACTACTTACAAAAATGGTAAGGAAGACATCATGCAATGCTTAATTAGGTCAAAAATTTATTTCACCTGTACTGTGAGCTGTCTTTAGCTTCAGTTGTTTGGTTTGTATTAAAAATTAATATATCAATCAGTCCATATACTAATTTGATGAGTATCCTTATTTAAAAAAAAATCAACTAAAACAATTATAGAATTTTAGGAAAACATCCCTCCAAAAAACAAATTGAAAGAAAATATTAGTTATTTTTTCTTGCATGGCTATCTTGTATTTCTAGTCATGATCCTTTTTCTAGACCAGGGGTAGGCAACCTGTGGCCAAAGGCGGCACGTGAGCTGATTTTTCAGTGGCACTCACACTGCCCGGGTCATGGCCTCCGATCTGGGGGGCTCTGCATTTTAATTTAATTTTAAATGAAGCTTCTTAACCATTTTAAAAACCTTATTTACTTTACATACAACAATAGTTTAGTTATATATTATAGACTTCTAGAAAGAAACCTTCTAAAAACATTAAAATGTATTACTGGCACGCGAAACCTTAAATCAAGAGTGAATAAATGAAGACTCGGCACACCACTTCTGAAAGGTTGCCAACCCCTGTTCTAGACATTAGTTTGTTCTCTTTGGTACTGGCATATGTCTATCATGGCAGTCTGTATCTGCTAAAATATTAATTAACCGTGATATTAAATGAAAAACTTATTCAGAATATTCTGGCATGCAGTGTCGCATGCAAGATAGTCAAGTGCACTTGTGTGTAACTCCAGTAATAACTCAAGGATCCAGTTTTGTTTTAATTTTAAGGTGTAAGCAGATCTCACAAATTTTAAAACTGAAAACTTGACGTTGTATTCAGTAATAAAACTTTATCCACATTAACATTAATTCTTACTGTACATTGTGAGGTAGGTAAGTACATTTAACAGTGGAGAAACGGAAGCACCAAAGTTATGACTTGGCCAGGGTCACGTACCAACTCTGTAAGAGCTAGGATTGGAAGTAAAATAGGATTGGAAGAACAGGTCAACACTTGCTTAAAATGCTGCATCAGCCTTTTTAGTGCTTTAATGAAGATGCTCTAAGCCTATGGGAGAGAGTTTCTCCTGTCGGCTTAGTTAATTCACCTCTGCGAGAGGCAGTAGATATGTTGGCTGGAGAAGCTCTCCTGCCGATTTAGCACTACCTACACCGGTGCTTAGGTCGGTATAACTACGTCACTCAGGGGTGTGGATTATTCACAGCCCCTGAGCAACGCCGTTATACCAAAGTAATTCTGTAGTGTAGACCAGGGCTCAGTCTTGCACTATTTGTTTACTCAGAAAAGTCAGACTTAATCAAAATTTAGTAACGCAACCTGGTTTGTTTGTTTAGAAGTACTGTCTCAACAGTCAATTTGAAGGAACTGTTGCTATAGTGGATATGACCAATAGTCTGTCTGATCCTGTCTTCTGTCTCTAACCGTGGTTATTGCTATATGCTTCAGAAGAAGTTTATTCTTAACTCCTATCAGTTAGTAAGTGATTGAGGCCATCGGTCATGTGGGTCAATGTCCCTTGCACATTTTCATTCTTTCTGATGTAACTGTGGATGTTCTTGTTCACATAAATGTCTAATCCTGTTGCCCTCAATAATACTGTATGTCAGTGAGTTCCGCAGGTTAAATTATATAGATACTCATGCAGTATTTACTGTGTAGACAAAGAGGGTTTAAATTTCCAGGGCTGTCAAACTGGCACATTTTACCAGCAGTACTTTGTTCAAACAAATCCTTTTCTTAGAAATAACCAGTGTATGTCGAAAAGAAAATAGAACTGATTTTTGAACCTCATTCCATGGTATATTAGTTGGTGCTACAGAGATATGGTGAGTTAAAATAAATTGTTCTCCATAAAATTAGCACTTTATGTTCAAAGAATGTAAAGAAGGTTGAGACCGCCAACATAGTGCTGTAAAACTAACAAATAGTCATGTAAGAAAATTTGACACCAAAGATGATAACGAAAGCTACAGTATGTACAGGAGCTAAAAACAGAATTGCTTCAATTTAATATCTAAACAGGGTTCACCATATCTCTAGTACATAGTTTATATAAATAAGTAAAATTTTGTAACAACTTTACACACAGGGACAGGAATTCCGGGGAGGGATAGCTCAGTGGTTTGAGCATTGGCCTGCTAAACCCAGGGTTGTGAGTTTAATCCTTGAGGGGGCCACTTAGGGATCTGGGGCAAAATCAGTACTTGGTCCTGCTAGTGAAGGCAGGGGGCTGGACTCAGTGACCTTTCAGGGTCCCTTCCAGTTCTAGGAGATAGGTATATCTCCATATATTATTATTATTTATTATTTTTTAAATTAATATTACAATTGTGCGGCTAAAACAACACTGGAAACTATAAGACGTATGTTCTTTCATTTGAAGAAAAATCATTTATATCAATAACCGGGGAACTTGTTAGAGAAAATTTGTCCTTCTGTGAAGATAGTCCCACCCCAAGATATGGTTTATGTTAGTAGTCCATGTGTTTTACACCTAATTTTCTCAGCTGTCACTTAAGGGGCCCTGTTGACTTTAAAATTTGCCTATCTGTTTTCCAACTAAAATGCATCCATCTCAGCTATATACAGAGAAATTGTACTGAGCATACTTAAAAAAAAATTATGTGACTTGCACTAGTCATTTATCTACTGCATTTCTGTCTAACAAAAATTGTTTCTTGAAGGGCACAAAAAAAACCATGTCAGATTAGGGCTCAATTTAAATCTTCCTATTTTGTCAACACTCAGTTGCTCAAAAATAGATTTAGCATCCTTTGAATGTATATATACGTTTTAAGCCTTACACCTGGTTTTAAATCGATCCAACTTTAACTACAGCTAGGCTTTACAGAATTAAGTTTTTTTTTTTTTTTAATTTAGACATGTAATATCAATGTTTAGTTTTAAACATTTTAAAAATATGTATTGATAAAAATTCATATTTTCAGGAAATTATGGGGTGTATTTCAGGCAATCGGTGGTGTCAAAATAATTATTTAATGACAGACATTGATATTTAAAATGTTAAAGCTTTGTAACTGTTAACACAAAGTGTCAACATCACATGTTAAAATATACAAAGTATCTATTCTTAAACTCTTAAATTGTCAAGCAACATTTTTCTTACTTTGCTTATTTGTAAATTTCCATTATTGAATGAAATATTTTTTTCATTGGGTTATGTGTGTACAGTGAAATCGACCGTTTCCAACATTTCCAATATAGTCTAATTCTTCGGAGCCTAATAATAATAGCAGGTGTAAATTTTAATAAAGAATTAGGAGTTTCTAGAAAAGTTTCCACCTGCTTTCTGAGGCTTACTACATCAGATCTTAAGCTTTTATCAGTATAATTGGGTTATTTACAGCTCATCTCATGAAATGTTATTTGTTTTGTTAGGTGAGGCCATTCATATTCATAAAATATTGTAGGCTTTGTCTATTCAATGGCTGAAGCCATGTTAGATTTCCCTGTACTGTTTTACAGCTGTTATATGCTTAGGTGACTGACGCAATCAGCTTGGGACTGCTGGGGGAAGCTTTGTCCACACTGGACAAGGAAGTCAGTGAGCATATTTAAACTTGGTTATTGCTTGCATGGTTTCACCACTTCGTAGACATAGCCACGATAGTTTCCTTGTAACTGAATACCTTTTATAAAATACATGTATGATATGCAGTTACACAAGGAAGTTTCTGAACAAGATACATTCTTACAATTTCTTTAGTTTTAAACTTAACTAAATTGGTGGTAAATTCAACTCTATCTAAAGTCCACTTGAGCATTTGGTAATAGATGATAAAAACCGTCTGGGAAGGTGTATTAGGAGTATTAAGAACAAAACAAATAGGTAAAGGTATTTAAATAAAGGAATGGGTGTATAAATTGCCTAAATTGGAATGCTTAAAAAAGGTAAGTACACATTGGTCTTGAGGTTTTTAAAAAGTCCTTTTTTGGTTCTGCTTTTGTCTGTTACAGTGTTGATTCAGGACCAGATTCCGCAAGGACTTAAATGTTTACAGGATCAGGCCTTAGACTGTAAGCTTTCTGGCATAGGAGACGTGGCTTACACATTGGTGCTATAAAACTAATGTGACCTCCCCTTCCTTTCTGTTCTTGTTTTGTGATCCTGTGGACCCATTATTTCTCCCGTGAACAACTTGCTAATGTCTGATCTCTCTCCTGTCTGTCCAGATCATCTCTCGTCTCATACTAAGATTGTATGCTCCTTGGGCAGGGGCTATCTTTTTGTTTTGTTTTTGTACAGAGCCTATCACAGGGGGATTCGGGTCCATGACTAGGGCTTCTATGTGCTATGGTAGTACAAATAATAAGACGCAAATCCAGGAAAAGTGTGTAGTGAAGGAGACACAGAAAAGGGACAGTTGGCCTATGTAGTAGATGCCAGGTGGAAAAAGCTTGCCAGTGTGTGCCTGTTATTAGAAGAAAGTTATCTTTTGTGAACAAAACTGACTGAAGGGACTAGACTGTCTGGGTTGCTTTTTATTTCCTCACAGGGTAGAGGTCCAATGGATTTTTTTCTGTAAGATTTGGAGTGACAGCGACGAACAGGAAGCAGTTCTGTAGTCTTTGCTTTGGGTTTTAGCTGACTGAGAGACCTGATTGTCTCTGCTGTTTGGTGAAAGGTCTTGAACGGAAGAAAGGGTGTGGGGGAAAAAAAAATCTATCTAATACTGAGCTAATTAACTCGAAGGAGGGGCTGGCAATAAAGGTGGTTGGAGAAGCTTGCAAATATGAGAAGTCTGTTCATGAAGGAGGTCCCTCCATGGAACAGATATAGGGTTATATGCCCTATGGGGTAAGGAAGGAAGGAAGGACAGGCTTATGTTCAGTGTACAGGACTGGGAGTCAGGAAGTCTGGGTCTATTTCTGTATCTTTCTTAGATTTCATATGTGACTTTAAGGAAGTCACTCAACCCCTCTGTACATCAGTTTTCCCATCTGTAAAATGGAGCCCCTTTTCCACCTCACTAGGGACAAAAAACTGTTTGTAGGACACTTTGTATTTCTACAGTGCCTTATATTTGAGCCTCAAAGTTTTATTCTTACATAAAGAATACCATTCATACTGGACAAATGGCTATATTGAAGAAAAAGGCCCTGTATGACTTATTACACTGAAAATTAAGTGGGTTAATATGGAAATTTTAAAGTGAATATTAAGGTTGGAGAAAAAAAAACTTTGAGCCTTTGTTTAAGATTTAAATCATGTAACTTAAACTTGTCCTTACCAATTTTACCTTACAATTTCTGCAATTCACATGGGATGTAAGTGTTAGAACGTGAGAGAGAGAGAGAAAAGTGAACAATATGTAAAACTGGCAGATGTCATTATCCAGCAGTAGTAATCCAGTTCTGTAAAACAGTGTGAAGTTTGGATAATATATTCATAAATGTACAGATTCCAATGCCAGAAGGAACCACTGTTCTCATGTAGTCTGACTTCCTCTAAAACACAGGCCATAGAACTTCCCCAAAATAATTGTTAGAATATCTTTTATAAAAAAAAAAAAAAAATCCATCCTGATTTAAAAATTGTTAGTGATGGAGAATCCACTTTGGTAAATTGTTGCAATGGTTAATTACTCTCGCTGTTAAAAATTTACAACCTATTTCCAGCCTGCATTTATCTAGCTTCAACTTCCAGTCATTGGATCATGTTATACCTTTCTCTGCTAGGTTCAAGAGCCCATCGTTAAATATTTGTTCCCCAGTAGATACTTGTAGACTGTAATCAAGTCATCCCTTAACCTTCTCTTTGTTAAATTAAATAGAATGAGCTCTTTGAACCTATCATTATAAGGCATATTTTCTAATCCTTTAATCATTCTCATAGCTCTTCTTTGAACTCTCTTCAATTTATCAACCTCTTTCTTTAATTGTAGGCACCAGAACTGGACACAGTATTCCAGCAGTGGTCGCACCAGTGCCAAATAGAGAAGTAAAATAATCTCCCTAGTCCTACTCGGGATTCCCCTATTTATGCATTCAAGGATTGCATTAGCTCTTTTGGCCACAGTGGCACACTGGAGCTCATGTTCAGCTGATTATCCGCCATCCTCCCCCAAATATTTTTCATTCACTGCTTCTGAGGATGGAGTCCCCCATCCCAGGGTTTTGGAGCGGAGCTGGAGCGCGGAGCAGTGGAGCTGCAGGTTTTTGCCTGGAGCTGGAGCACAACTCCAAAGCCCTGCCCCATCTTGCAAGTATGGTCTAGATTCTTTGTTCCTAGATGTATACATTTAGCCATATTAAAACACATATTTGTTTGCCTCAGTCCAGTTTCTCAAGCAATCCAGATTGCTCTGTATCAGTGGTCTGTCCTCTTCATTATTTACCACTCCCCCAATTTGCATCATCTGCAAACTTTATCAGTAATGACTTTTTCCTCCAGGTCATTGATAAAAATGATAAATAGTGTAGGGCTAAGAACCGATCCCTGTGGGTCCCTATTAGAAACACAACCACTCAATGATGACTCCTCATTTACAGTTATATTTTTAGACCTATCAGGTAGCCAGTTTTTAATCCATTGAATGTGTGCCATGTTAATTTTATATCACTCTAGTTTTTTAATTGAAATGTCATGTGAGCCCTTTTGGGATTAGTGAATGCTGTTTCAAATACGTTTGCAACCTGTTGAGTTAAATATTGAAAGCTACCAAATGATGATTTTTTGTTTCTGAACAACAAGTGCGTGTGTTATCAAGCAGAAATAGACAGTTTTCATGCAAACAACTTAAAGAAAACATGTTTATTCATTATTTCTTAACTTTATCTGTATAATGTCTTTTCCATTTGTGCTGTAGTAGAGAGAACTCTTGGTAAATCATTTTTAAACTCAATCTGATTAATTTAAAAATGAACATTTAGTCAAATGGAAATTGTGACTGTATGGCAAAGTATACACTCAAAAACACTTCTACCGTTGAATATCAAGATATGGTCAAGGTAATGACAAATGTAATTTTATTATTTCCATTTATAATACTCTAGAGTGCTTGCTTGCACTGTTAGGTTTGAGGGAACTTCATATGTTTGTATTCTATATAGCAGACATCATATTTTTCTGTTAATTCTTCTAAATTAAATGGAAGTTAACATGGCTCTTATTGAAAACAAAGCTTTTGCTTATGTTATGTGAATCATCAAAATTTGTCAGCACAGCTCTGGGTAGAATGTTTGTTAATTATTGCTTGAAAACCAGCAGAGGGAACTCCTGTAAGGTTTCGGATTACACTATAGCAATTCTAGGGCAGCAAATTTTGGACCTGGGACCCTTAGTGAAATATTGAGAAGTGAGCTATCCAATCAAGAAAAAAAAAAGTTAGAAAAGTCACACTTTTGTATACTCAATTATGATTTTTTTTTTAATATTGCAAAAGCAACACTTTTCCTTCTTTCCAGTAGTGAATTTTGGCATACCTATTTACATACTGACAACCACTGTTCAAGAGTCCCTAGCTTGAAGATGTAGGATCTAAAATGTTACAATGTGTAGATTTCAGGGCACATAGTCTTTGAATCTGCTATTTTTATCACATTAATATTTTTGATCTTTTTGCTGGATCCATGCAAAGTTATTCTTAGTTGAATTTGGCAGGCAGTCATTTTATAGACACTGGGGTTCAGTGGATTAATAGAGTCTCATCTCTAAAGACTGGGATTTGGACTTAATCATAGAATCCTAAGACTGGAAGAGACCTCAAGAGGTCAGCTAGTCCCGTCCCCTGCACTCATGGCAGGACTAAGTATTACCTAGACCATTCTTGACGGGTGTTTGTCTAACCTGCTCTTAAAAATCTCCGATGATGGAGATTCTACAACCTCCCTAGGCAATTTATTCCAGTGCTTAACCACCCTGACAGTTAGGAAGTTTTTCCTAATGTCCAACCTAAACCTCCCTTGCTGCAATTTAAGCCCATTGCTTCTTGGTCCTATTTTCAGAGGTTAATGAGAAAATTTTTTCTCCTTCCTTGTAACAACCTTTTACATACTTGAAAACTATTATGTCCCCTCTGTCTTCTCTTTTCCAGACTAAACAAACCCAATTTTTTCAATCTTCCCTCATAGACCAATCTTCTAGACCTTTAATCATTTTTGTCGCTCTTCTCTGGACTCTCTCCAATTTGTCCACATCCTTCCTGAAATGTGGTGGCCAGAACTGGACACAGTACTCCAGTTGAGGGCTAATCAAGAAGAATTACTTCTTGTGTTTTGTTTATAACACTCCTGCTAATACATCCCAGAATGATGTTAGCTATTTTTGCAACAGCGTTACACTGTTGACTCATATTTAGCCTGTGGTCCACTATGATTCCCAGATCCCTTTCCACAATACTCCTTCCTAGGCAGTCATTTCCTATTTTGTACGTGTGCAACTGATTGTTCCTTCCTAAGTGAAGTACTTTGCATTTGTCCTTATTGAATTTCATCCTATTTACTTCAGACCATTTCTCCAGTTTGTCTAGATCATTTTGAATTATAATCCTATCCTCCAAAGTACTTGCAACCCCTCTCAGCTTGGTATCGTCTACAAACTTTATAAGTGTACTCTCTATGCCATTATCTAAATCACTGATGAAGATATTTAACAGAACTGGACCCAGAACTGATCCCTCTGGGACACCACTTGTTATGCCCTCCCAGCATGACTGTTTATCACTGATAACACTGGTCTACAATTTTTGAGAAGTCGTCTGCTTCAGAGATAAAATGTGCTATTTATTATGTATTTTGATGTGCTGAATTCAAATATGACAATTAAAACAACTGATTGGCTACTGTTTCTAAGATATTTAAGTTTTTACATTTTATGTCTATGTATATTGTGTAGATAGTAGAGTTTTAATCATAAATTGTAAACCTAGGTCTTTTCATGTGTTTATGGTTGCTTTACATGATAATATTTCACCTGTCCTGTTTATGTAACACTTTAAAAATCAGCCAAAGGGTTATATACATAAAATTTATTATGAAACAAAAGGCAAAAAGCTATTATGTACATAGTTTAGTCCTATTCAGTGTCTACTCGGCGCTTCTTGGCTTGTCTCTTGTATTCATTAAATGGAGCATCTCTTGTCACTGTCCAGCAATAGTCTGCAAACATTGATGGGCTCCATTTGCCCTGATAGCGTTTCTCCATTGTTGCAATGTCCTCGTGAAATCGCTCGCTGTACTCGTCGCTCACTGCTCCGCAGTTCAGTGGGAAAAAAAAAATCTAGATGAGAGTGCAAAAAATGTATCTTTAGTGACATGTTGCAACCAAGGCTTTTGTATGCCTTGAGGAGGTTTTCCACCAACAACCTGTAGTTGTCTGCCTTGTTGTTTCCAAGAAAATTTATTGCCACTAACTGGAAGGCTTTCCATGCCGTCTTTTCCTTGCCACACAGTGCATGGTCAAATGCATCATCATCTCGAAGAAGTTCACGAATCTGAGGACCAGCAAAGACACCTTCCTTTATCTTAGCTTCACTTAACCTTGGAAATTTTCCACGGAGGTACTTGAAAGCTGCTTGTGTTTTGTCAATGGCCTTGACAAAGTTCTTCATCAGACCCAGCTTGATGTGTAAGGGTGGTAACAAAATATTCCTTGATTCAACAAGTGGTGGATGCTGAACACTTTTCCTCCCAGGCTCCAATGACTGTCGGAGTGGCCAATCTTTCTTGATGTAGTGGGAATCTCTTGCACGACTATCCCATTCGCAGAGAAAACAGCAGTACTTTGTGTATCCAGTCGGCAGACGAAGCAAGAGAGCAACAACCTTCAAATTGCCACAAAACTGCCACTGATGTTGGTCATAGTTTATGCACCTCAAAAGTTGTTTCATGTTGTCATAGGTTTCCTTCATATGGACTGCATGACCAACTGGAATTGATGGCAAAACATTGCCATTATGCAGTAAAACAGCTTTAAGACTCGTCTTCGATGAATCAATGAACAGTCTCCACTCATCTGGATCGTGAACGATGTTGAGGGCTGCCATCACACCATCGATGTTGTTGCAGGCTACAAGATCACCTTCCATGAAGAAGAATGGGACAAGATCCATTTGACGGTCATGGAACATGGAAACCCTAACATCACCTGCCAGGAGATTCCACTGTTGTAGTCTGGAGCCCAACAGCTCTGCCTTACTCTTGGGTAGTTCCAAATCCCTGACAAGGTCATTCAGTTCACCTTGTGTTATGAGGTGTGGTTCAGAGGAGGAGGATGGGGGAAAATGTGGGTCCTGTGACATTGATGGTTCAGGACCAGAAGTTTCATCCTCTTCCTCGTCTGACTCAAGTGAGAATGATTCTGGTGCATCAGGAACCGGCAGTCCTTCTCCGTGGGGTACTGGGCGTATAGCTGATGGAATGTTTGGATAATGCACAGTCCACTTTTTCTTCTTTGACACACCTTTCCCAACTGGAGGCACTATGCAGAAGTAACAATTGCTGGTATGATCTGTTGGCTCTCTCCAAATCATTGGCACTGCAAAAGGCATAGATTTCCTTTTCCTGTTCAACCACTGGCGAAGATTTGTTGCACAAGTGTTGCAGCATATGTGTGGGGCCCACCTCTTGTCCTGATCTCCAATTTTGCAGCCAAAATAAAGGTGATAGGCTTTCTTAACCATAGTGGTTATACTGCGCTTTTGTGATGCAAAAGTCACTTCACCACAAACATAGCAGAAGTTATCTGCACTGTTCACACAAGTACGAGGCATCTCTGCTCACTTTGGCTAAACAGAAATGTGTCCCTTTGCAAAATCAAACACTGACAAATAAGAGAGCACGACCCTGTATGATTTCTAGAGCTGATATAGGGCAATTTGTTCAGCAGAGTAATGTAGGCTTCATTATGATTGCATCATCCATGACTTCTAGGAATAACAGGATGCAATTCATATCATGTATGACGCAATACCAGCTTCAGATTGCATCATTCATTGTTTTGCCTAAAAATCAAGTACTGTCCAAACCCAGTCATAGATTTATTCATAGATCCAGTCAAAGATGTATTTTAGTCATTTCTGGTTTAAATTGAGATCCCTTCCCTTTATAACTCACTTATCCTCCGCCATTCCCAAGTCAAGGGTCGTATATACTGACCCAATAGCATATCTTGAAAACTAGAGCCAATCAACAATTTTAAGCATCATTTTCGTTCTCAGTGACCCAGAATTAGTAAAGTTTGACTACATTTATTTCAGAAGCATTTTGGCTGTAGAGCAGTGTAACTACTCTCTGGGAACAGTTTTCCAACCAGTTTTGCACCCATCTGATAGTAGCTCCATTTAGGTTGGATTTTCCTAGTTTGTTTGAGACAGTCATGCGAGACAGTATCAAAAGCTTTACTAAAGTCAAGATATACCACGTCTACTGGTTTTCCCCCCCATCCACAAGGCTTGTTACCCTGCCAAAGAAAGCTATCAGGTTAGTTTGACAAGATTTGTTCTTGACATATCCATGCTGACTGTTACTTATCACCTTATTATCTTCTAGATGTTTGCAAATGGATTGCTTAATTATTTGCTCCATTATTTTTCTGGGTCCAGAAGTTAAGCTGACTGGCCTGTAATTCCCTGGGTTGTCCTTACTTCCCTTTTTATAGATTGGCACTGTATTTGCCCTTTTCCAGTCTTCTGGAATCTCACCCGTCTTCTGTAACTTTTCAAAGATAATTGCTAATGGCTCAGATATCTCCTCAGTCAGCTCCTTGAGTATTGTAGGATGCATTTCATCAGGTCCTGGTGACTTGAAGACATCTAATTTGTATAAGTAATTTTTAAGTTGTTCTTTCCCTATTTTAGCCTCTTCTGATCCTACCTCATTTCCACTGGCGTTCACTATGTTAGACGCGCAATCACCACCAACCTTCTTGGTGAAAACCAAAACAAAGTCATTAAGCACCTTTGCCATTTCAACATTTTATGTTATTGTTCTCCCCCCATCATTGAGTAATGGGCCTACCCTGTTCTTCGTCTTCCTCTTGCTTCTAATGTGTTTGTAAAATGTTTTCTTGTTACCCTTTATATCTCTAGCTAATAATAACTTCTTATTTTCTTTTTTTGTATTGCAACTCATCATTCTGGCCTGCCTACAAATCTAAGCTTGAGAAATATTGTTTAATGGAAAATACCACTGTGTATTTGTAAAAGATTGGGGCTTATCTTAAAGCTCCCTTCTCCTACTGGACCAGGTTTTATTCTTGCTGCGCCAGCTCACTCCCTGAGTTAGTTCTATCAGAGCTCTCCCACAGAATCCAGGGAAGCAATTTTCAGCAGGGTTTGTTCTTTTATTTTAAGCCTTCTAACAAAACAAATCAAAACCTCATAGACGCTTCCCTCAAAGTCTGTGCAGGCCAACTAGTCCCTTCCTCCAAATCTCTTCCTCACGCCAGTAACCTCAGCAACCCAAAACTTCCTGGCTCTTATCTCAGCGCCTCAGTAACAAAGCACTTCACGCAGTCTCCCTTCTGTCCATTTGGTTTCTGGAGCAATTTCTCTCTGCTGTCACTCCAGTAGCAGTCCATTGGGAACACAGCCCATGTGTTGCAGTCTCCCCTTCCATTTTCTGCTGCTGTCTTTTGTAAGGATCAGCTAATTAAGTTCCAACTCTCTTCTCAGGTATAGTAGGAGGGGCTAATCATCCAGCTGCACTCCTCTGACCCAAGAGGAATGGTATCCCTTATACCTTCCCATACTTTTCCCCTCCCCTCTTGAGTGGGTGTTTTGAGGCTCTCACTGCCAAGCATGTAGTCTTTTTTCAGTTCTTGAAAAGAAGCATTCCTATGGTCCTACCCAGGCTGATACTCTTATTTGAAATTGAAAGGGCTGTAGGGCTAAGTACCAACATGAAACACAGGTCTTTCATGGTTTGCCGCCACTTCAGTGCCACATGGTCAGTGACCCAAACAAAGAGTGTTCCAAACACAAGTGGTGTCTGAGTGGCTTTACAGCCCATTGTATGGTCAGGCATTCTTTCTTAATGACATAGTACTGGGTTTCCCCTACTTATGTAAAGGATTAGGGTGCTCTTGTTCATGGAAGGTTTAGAATAGCACTGCACCCATGGTGGTAGATGTCTGGAGAATGCATTCTCAAGAGAAATCAGGTCTGTGCAATACTGGCTTGTTGCATAGAATCAGATTAATTTTCTAAAATGCTTAATCACACTGGGGGTACCACGTGACTTGTTGAGGGTCTGATTTTTTTTCACAAGGTCAGTAAGAGGTGTTGCTAATAAGGCAAAGTCAGGCATAGATCTTCTATAGTACCTTTATAGACCTAGGAAGGCCCAGACCCGCTTTTTAATTCTTGGTATGGAGGTGTTTGCTAGCACCTCAAGTTTGTCCTTTAGGGGTTATACCTTACTGTTCCCCACTAGATTCCCCAAATATTTCATATCCTGTTTTCCCACCCTGGACTTCTTTAGGTTTACTGTTAAATGGGCATCTCCTAGGGCTTGAAGGACTGCTGCTAGGTTCTGGAGGTGGGTGGGCCAGTCCTGACTGTAGACCGCCACATAATCTAGGTATGCTGTAGCATGATGAAAGTGGGGCCATAACACTTGGTCCATCAGCCTTTGAAAGGTGGCTGGACCCTCATGCAAACCAAAGGGCATGGCAACAAAATGGAATAGGTCCACTGAGGTAGAAAAGGTGTTTTTTCCTGGGAGTTGATAGTAAGGGAAATTTGCCAATATGCCTTAGTTAGATCTAATGTTGTGATAAAATGACCAAGATGATTCAGCAGTTCATCAGCTCAAGGCATCAAATATGCATCATAATCAGAAATTACATTTATGTGATGGAAATCTATACAAAATTGGAAGGTCCCATCCAGCTTTGGTACCAAAATCCCTGGACTATGCCAGAGGCCATGAGATTCCTCAATTACTCCCAATCTTAACAATTCCTGTACTTCCTGAACTAACAGGTTTCATGCTTTCTGGGATTTGATATGACTTTCTATTGGGCTTGGCTCCTGGCCCTATGCAGATGTGGAGTGTGATCAAGGAGGTTTGTTCTGTTAGTGAGGAAGACCACTGCCTTGTAAGTTCTTGGGAGGGTGTTTTGTTTGCTTTTTCTGCTTATTAGGCAGCTCTTCCCCAGGTGGCACCTCCTCAATCCCAGTTTTGGCCAGTTTAGGTTGCTGAGGCCCCAGAACCTCTTCTCCCTCCTCCAGATGGATGAAGAGGCTTTTCTGTACCTTCCAGGGTTTTAAGATGTACATGATAAATCTGCCTTTGTTTTCTCTGGTCTGGACAATGAATTTTGTAATCTACTGGTTCTACCCAGTGAAGCACTTCATGCAGGCCCTGCCAGTTGGCCAGGAGCTTGCTGGGAACTCGGTCTTCTAGCTCTAGACCCTTTACTATATTGTCACATTGGGGTCTGCAAGGCCTGAGAGAGGTTAGCTTGGGGAAAGTGGCCCTCAAGCATTCTAATCTTTCCCTCATTTGAATGAGACATTGAAGGACAGTGGCAGAGTGGGTGGGTTTAGCTTACCAAGACTCTCTAACCAAGTCTGACACTCCTCAAGGCTGTTTCCCATCAAGAAGCTTGAAAGGGTGGAAGCCCGTTCAGGCTTGTGGTACCTCTCACACTGCAAACAAAAGATAGGGGAGCAGCTGGTGCCAGTCTTTGGCCTCTGTTCCCATAAGCCTTCAACGTATTCTTGAGGGTCTTACTGAATTGCTCCACCAGACCATCCAGCTGGGGATGATAGATTGTGGTCTGGAGAGGTCATACTTTCAATGGTGCTCAAACTTGCTGGAGCACCTGGGACATGAAATTTGTCCCTTGATCGGTGATGACTTCCAATGGAAGGGCAACCTGGGAAAACACTTGGAGTAGCTATTGCGCTATGTTGGAGGCAAGGTGTTTCATGGGGGGATTGCCTTTGGATATCAAGTGGCATTGTCCACAAGTACCAAAAGTGACTGGGCCTATTATATCAATCCCTACCTATTCAAAAGGGACATGAAAGGGGCCCAGCTCCAACTCTTTGGGGTTACTTTTTGTCAGTTGGGGCACAGTCAGCAGAAATCAGCTACTTCTTTATATATCCCTAGCCAAAAGAATCAGGCCAACAGTTTTTCTTGGGTTTTCACCTTACCTAGGTGTCTTGCCATGGAAGAGTATGGGCTGGCCATAGCAACTCCCACTGATCGGGCTTGGGGACTAGGAGTTCATATCTGGGTTCTTTAATTTGGAGATGTCTCATGGAATTCAAAGCGGGGCAACTGGTGAGATACGTGTTCAGAGGTGACCATCTTGTTGATTGTGCTGAATTGGTTAAAACATTCCCAGAGTTTCTGGTCATCATGTTGAGCTGCCACAATGTCAAAGGTGTAACTCAGGATGCTATTGTCTAGGACGGGAAGGAGCTCTGCAGTGTATGTGGGTAGGGGATAACTTACAGACTGTTGGGGTGTTCCTTCTCTAGGGCCTATCCTTTGGGAAGGTTCTTCTTCAGGCTCCATGGTGTCACCTCTGGCACAGACCTAGGCTCGTCCTCCCTTCTGAGATGACTTTGGCTGTTTCTGTGAGCCTTGGGACCTTCATGAGACTTCAAAAAGATCAGAGTGAACAATGGGGAATAGGTCCCAGGCATCTGGGTGTGGGGGGTTTTTCTTGCATCTTAAGGGTGTCTGAGGTGGAGGGAACAGATTCTCTTCCGAGGAGGGTCCGAAGATGTGTGCAGTTGCGTCCCAGGTTCACTGGCCGGGGTAGGTGATCCTATCTGGAGGTGCCCTATTTGGTCTGCTGCCTGCAAAATTACAGATGCCATTGGATATGTACGGATTTCTCCATGGATGCAGGAAATCTGGACTGATCACTCTCGATCTGTGGCTTTGGGTCAGACTAAGTCCTGTTGAAGTAGAGTTTGTCCATACCACTTCCCCATGTTTGGCCCTATTTTTATTGGGATCATGAAGGGCCTCGGGTCCGAACTCCTAGGCAATTCTGCCTCCGAGAACCTTTTGGTTGTCTCCACTTCCTCCACGGCAGATGTGTTTGAACCTCCATAGGGAGAATGTGCAGCTATTGTTCCAAGATAATATTGGCCATGAGCTCCACCGCCATCTTGGCTTCCAGGTATAGCCATTGGGTAACTAGGTCCTGGAGCTGTTGAGCTACCTCCTGGACGTGTGCCCCATTAAGGAATGACTCCAACCGAAATTTGTTTCAATAAGCCTATAAAGAGAGACCAAGGCAGCCCAGGATGCTCCCCTGCCCCCACATTTCCTGCTGTCCTCTTTTATACTGTAACTAAGTTCCATCTCTCTTCTCAGGTGTGGGTGGGGCTAATCAGCCAGCTGCACTCCTCTGACCCCAGAGGAATGGTATCCCTTATAACTTCACAGAATTATGTTTAAATGTAACATTTATTTCAGTTAAAAGATATTAACAGAATACTGTCAGTCACTTTTCTAGCTAATAACTTGTTAAAATGTATCTTACAGCTAAAGCAGATCAACCAGCGGACAGATATATTTGTTGAATATCATATTCAACAAACGTCACTGGTTTTGTTCAAGTAATAGATTTTCTGAATAATACTCGACCAGTCCTACTTACAGCATCTTATTTTTTGTTACAGTATATCCCTATCTTCAGTCTTTCATTTTTTTTGTTCTGTATTAGATTGTGGTGCACCTTTTACTAAGTTGTCTTGAGTGTCTTCTTCCTCTCTCATTCTTTTTCCATATACTGTGTTCTCTACTGCCTCATTTACAATTTCTGCCTTTCATATTGTTTTCCATTTCTCCCAAAAGCATGGTCACGTCTGTATTTCACCAGTTTATCCCTCCCTCTGTTCTGCTCAGACCAATACATGCACCCCATGTAGGGCTTGGACATTTTACCAGACAGCTAATAGCCAGAGAACTAAATCTACCAGCCACAGAACAATACAAAATAGGGAAGAGGCACTGTATAGGAACAATGAGGACACAACGATGAGGACACACTCTGTCTGCTTTGGGGATGGAAAGCTCTACAAGAGATCAGGAAATGATATAAATTTGAGATCTGGGAAGACTTTCTTCCTTTCCTAGATACCTTCCTGGCACTAGGGAACAATAGGAATCTGGAAAATAGAATAGGGTAATTTCAAGTGAGATGGGAGTTCTTCACACCCTGGAATTCTTCTGCAGGTCTGCAGTTTAGATATTGGGAGACCTTAGTTGCTGCTGATGAAGAAAAGGCAGGCCGAAATGAGCACAGAGAGAGGAGGGAATTGAGACGGGCCCAGGCACGTATTGCGCTGTCTGTTTGCTCATTCTTGCTGAAAAATAACTTGATAAGCATCAGGGAAGAAAAAAATCCCTAAACTTCATAGAAAGTGTTTGTTTGTTTTTTAAATGAGGATTTACTGTTTAAAGGTTGCTGTGTCAGAAATTTGAAAATAACAAAGCTGATAGTATCTCTTTCAATATCAGGTGGCACAGTGCTTCAGGGTAAGGGAATATGCAGTAGGAATAGAAAATGACTGCAGCAGCTGCCACCCTTTAATCTTGAGGGAACATTTTCATTGTTGCAGAATGTAGATTGAGTCTCCTGCTTTGGAAATAGGCAGCCCTTCTTTCACGGTAACATTTCTTTTCAATAAATGTTTCAGTAGCTCCAGGATCTCTGTCGTTTTCTCTTCCGTTGTCACTCCTATTTTTTGGAAGTGTAGAACTTCCCAAGAAATTGTTTCTAGGTTAACCTGGATTCCCAAAATATTAACGTGGGAGGAAATTTCTTAAACTTAAAAAATCCACCAGATAGTTTTAGAAGGTGCTTTGTGTTTTCAGATCCACTTATGTATTCGTTCTCTTTTTAGCACACCAGTCTTGCATGCACTTTATGGAACTGAAATAATGTAATCTAGTTATATTGATGGTGGACATTCTATGAGAAGACCAGATATTGCCTTATTTCTGGCCAACTAGTGGCTCCCTAAAGCCAAAATAGCCCTTAAAAAAACAAACTAAATAATGTGGCTTGATTCTTGTGGAATCTAAATGCACCACCCTGATTATTATGTATTCCCACAGATGCTAAAGATTTGAAAAATGGGAAGTCTCTTTGCCAAACTTAATACAGGTTATACAAATCCCAAAGTAGGGGGTAGTTAAAATCCATGTTAAATTCTAGCTTTAGGTGATGAAGAGTTGTTCTGATTGAGGGCCACATGTAGTTGATTCTACTGATTATATGTAAAGTTTGAGGGGCAATTAGAACCCACAGTCCTTAATTAATACTGGTGTCTTTGTTTTAATAAATGTGCAATTTAAAAAATATAAATATTGAAAAATGACTGTGCATTAGATTCGGTAGCGACAAAGTCCGTGGAGCTGATCTGCAAATTAGTCAACAGATTGGATTCAAAAGGAATGTTCTGTCAACTCCAATTGTTTTTGATTAGTTAGCAGCTTGGATGTGCCTGAAATCAATGAAGCAAGTATGTGGAACATTTATTAGTTTATTAGATTAAAAGTAATGAATTCATTTTTTTTAAAGCCAATTCACCACCCCTCTATCCCTCCAGGAAAAGAAACAAAGCCGCTGTTCTTGCTTTAATCAACAAAATTATGAATACAAAGCTAAGCATGAAACTTCCAATATTTAACCCAAATAAGGCATGCATCTTAACATTACCTAGTAGTCTGAGCCTTAAATCTGAATTTTCACAATTGTATGGCTGTAAGGGCTGGTCTACACTGGGGCGGGGTGGCGGGAGGCAGGGGTGTCGATGTAAGATGCGCAACTTCTGCTACGGGAATAGCGTAGCTGAAGTCGATGTATCTTATTTCGACTTACCTCGGGTCCTCGCGGCATGGGATCGACGGCCGCAGCTCCCCCATCGACTCTGCTACCGCTGCTCGCCTTGGTGAAGTTCTGGGGTCAACGGAAGCGCGTTCAGGGATCGATATATCGCGTCTAGACGAGACGCGATATATCGATCCCCGATAGACTGATTACTACCCGCCAATTCGGCGGGTAGTCTGGACGTACCCTAAGACAGAAGAGTGACCCATCTTTAATGTATGTAGAGGATTTTGCAGCTAGGTATTGTCATATCAACAATTTAACATGTTTAAAACTTTTTTCAAATCCAAACTGATTCTTAGTACCAAATGATGGTGCAGCTAACACCACCAAAGTAGTTTAAACTGTTACATGAGTACGTCTTTATGCAAAACATTGCTGGAAAAAGTTGCACAGTTGACACCTTTCCTTTTGTTGTTGTTCAAGGTATCCATCTCGCATTGAGAAAATAGACTATGAAGAGGGGAAGATGTTGGTCCATTTTGAACGTTGGAGTCATCGCTATGATGAGTGGATTTATTGGGACAGCAATAGATTACGACCCCTGGAAAGACCAGCACTAAGGAAAGAAGGGCTAAAAGATGATGATGAATTTGTTGTAAGTAGCAAGTTAATTTTTTTCTGACTCCTTGCCTAAATTATTTTATTTAGGCCTGGAAGGATTAGATTTTTATCAGTTAATGCCTGCAAACATCAATTTCACCATAAAAACACAAACGGATGAAAACATATTTCCGTCAGTGATAATTAGGGCTGTCGATTAATCGCAGTTAACTCACGTGATTAACTCAAAAATTTATCGCGATTAATCGCAGTTTTAATCTCACTGTTAAACAATAGAATACCAATTGAAATTTATTAAATATTTTGGATGTTTTTCTACATATTCATACATATTGTATTCTGTGTAGTAACTTAAATCAAAGTGTATATTATTTTTGATTACAAATATTTGCACTGTAAAAATGATAAAAGAAATAGTATTTTTCAATTCACCTCAAACAAGTACTGTAGTGCAATCTCTTTGTTGTGAAAGTGCAACTTACAAATATAGATTATTTTTTTTAGGTTACGTAACTGCACTGAAAAACAAAACAATGTAAAACTTCAGAGTCTACAGGTCCATTCAGTCCTACTTCTCGTTCAGCCAATCACTAAGACAAACAAGTTTGTTTACATTTCCAGGAGATAATGTTGCCCTCTTCTTATTTACAATGTCACTAGAAAGTGAAAACAGGCATTTGCATGGCATTGCAAAGTATTTACGTGCCAGATGAGCTAAAGATTCATATTGGTATTCTGTGTTGTAATTGAAATAAATCTATTTGAAAATGTAGGAAACATCCAAAAATATTTAAATAAATGGTATTCTATTATTGTTTAACAGTGATTAATGGCTTGACAGTCCTAAGATCAAAATTTACACATAGGCAAAGTAAAAAAAAATAAATAAAAAAAAATGCTGCGTGAGAACTTAAAGATATTTACTTTGTAAATTTTAATTAGTATATTTTGACGTGATATAGGTAATTTGTGTTTTAACAGTTATAAAGCTTTTAACTTTATGAATGTCAGCAGCTACTATCATTAAATAATTCTGACCCCCACCCTTCAAGAATTGTCAAAATTTTGATCACTAAACATTTTAAAAATAAAGATCAATATTATTTGTCAAAGTTATAAAAAGTAAAAATTGAATTCTGCCAAACCTAATGGTATTAATTATTTTTCAAAGTAAATATCGCTAAGTTATAAAACTTAAGTTTGTTTAGGAAAGGTTTGCAGGGCAAGATATTAACAATTAAAAATGTTTAAAATAGGATTTTAAACCTGGAGAAGAGGTGCTAGCTCGTTGGACAGACTGTCGATATTATCCTGCTAAGATTGAAGCAATTAACAAGGAGGGTATGTATATAAATACAATGCATCTGTAAGTACTTCTGTTTGTTTACCAGGAACACTGCTATACTCCTGTTTAAAATTAAAATGTGTTTACATACGGTTTTATTCACTACGTTAAACATACTGTAGGAAGTATTGCTATTCTATGAGGGGAGGAATGGGTTTGATCTAGTGAGCATTTACCATCTTTCATTTCTATGAAATTAAAAACTTGGGGTACCTCCTCCACTCAATAGTAATGTAACTTTCATTTATAGTAGCGAGATGAACATCCTTGCCTCAATATTATAGAACCCTTCACAGTACTGTTGGTTTGGGTTTACATTTATATGCTTACAGTACCTCAATTCTTCTAGAAAACATTCAAAATCTCATTTTTGAGCTTTGGTAATCAGTGAAATAAGATAAAGTAAATGCCAGCTAGTTTAGGCATAAAATTTAAAGTAGTTTTGACGTTTGCTTTGTTTTGTCTTTAAATCTATTGCAATGCTTTTATTGTATTTAAAAACTAATGAGAATTGGTTTTGGGTGTGGGTTTAAACGTACTGATAATATGTGGCATCATTGGATTAATAAATTGGAAACTTATAAACAAAAATGAAGCACTACTTATTGTCCAAGTTGTGAAAAATGAAGGATGTAATCATATAAAATAAGTTTTACAGTTTTAGTTCAACTGTCCAAGGTCCTGAAACCACAAACACATATCTCAGTAACTTTATGCGCTTGTCTCATCTCATAGTCCCATAGAACTCAACACTGAGTTTTTCATTGTGAATAAAGAGGGTTTTTTAAGCGCTTCTGTCTTGATTGTGTCCCTTTTAATCTTGATGTGATCCAAGGAGGATATGTGACTGTAACTATGAAGGGACGAATTTTAAATAGATGCTTAATCCTACAGTATTTGCAGAGCCAAAGCACTCACTGATGTCACATGCAGGACTGGGTCTGAAATGACTGTGTATTTGTAGTATTTTGGGGAAGTAGTGAGGTAGGTATGTTTCTAACTGCTCATAGTGATTGCATCAATCCTGTTTTAGGAACCTTCACAGTACAGTTCTATGATGGAGTTATTCGATGCCTAAAAAGGATGCATATCAAATCTATGCCTGAGGATGCCAAAGGGCAGGTGAGGATATTAGGCGTCTTTTCTTGCTTGTTTGTGTTGACTACTAAACAGGGCATGTGATATTAACAGTGACCTGAGAACAAATTATCTGCTGAATGCCCCATGCTGGAAGGGCCATGTAACACAAATGATTTTAAACTTGCTGCTGCCTTCTCTTTAGGTCCCTCAATATGTTGGTTCACCAGTTTTTAACTGCAGGGGCTGCCCTAGCATGTGCTGTGCTAGTGATGTCACTTCAATTGCGAAACCTCTGAGTGCTGTATGCTCTCCTCACTGGCTCATCTGTTCCCTGACTGTTCTCTTTCCAGTAGTCCCAACCCAGGACCACATAGGGGCTAACAGGTTCTCTCCTCCTTGGTCTTTATGGCCCTTTAGAAGAGGCCTTAGCCCATCAGTGGGCCGCTGCTGGTGGATTTGTTACAATGTCAGATTTCTACCACCTTCTTCTATTAATTCACAGTTGGTTCGTTTTTTATCTCCCTATGCCAAACCTTTTGGAGGTGGGCTGATATTCCTTTATCTGTAACAGTCTCAATGCCGTCACAGAAGAGAGTAGCACCATACCAGTAAGGGGGGCGGGTTATGAGATACAGAGATACAATCTAAGATCAATAGCAGGATTTTAACTTAAATACTTAGGAATTTTATCCAAGTTTTATCCAGTCTCCAAATTTGTATGAAGCCTGCTTTGAGCAATAATCTTTTTAGAGTAATTGTGCTGGTAATGAGAAATTTTAGCTATTTTTAAAAAATGAAATGATTGACTGTTGAAACTTGCTAAAAGAAGCGAGTAAATTGATAAAACGCAAATAGTTATAATCCCCAGTTTTTCAAGAAATTGTTATTTTACTTGGAAGAGCAGAATTCAAATGTCTAATCTGCTCTGGAAAATGACTTATAAAAATGAATAAATTACTGGGTTTGGTTTTTATATGACTATTTGCAAATGGAGAAATGGGAGGGCCTTTTAAACAATAATTTGTCTGTAGGAGTGCTAGTGCCATAGATGGCAGCCCAAATGGCACTCTTATAAACTCAATAAATTATTCTGCTTATGCTTCTGTGTAACTGATAGCTTTAAAGCTTTAAATCATAATATGACAATCATGTAAAGAAAGTTAGGACTTTGGAGAAGGACAGGCAGTGGATTATTTGAGGCATCTTCAGACTTTAACCCCCCCCATTTTTTTTTTTTTTTTTTTTTTAATAGTCACATAACCATCCAGCAAGAGGCTGATGGTAATGTGCATTCTGTTGAGTTTCTGTACAAACATTAATTGTGTGACCCAATGAGGTAAGAAGTTCGATTATTTCATTCGATTTTACAAATAGGGAAACTTAGGCAGGGAGGCTGCGACTTGAATAAAGAAGAATAGTGAGCTTGGATTAGAGTTCAGAAGTTCCTTGCTCTTAGTCCTTTGCTTGTTCCACTAAATCATGTTGTCTGTTGCACTATTGAGATACTACTCTGTAGCTAAAGGTCACTTTGGCTTCTCAGCTGAGAAACAAAAGCTCAGTTGAAACAACCAGCGAGTGACAGGAGGAAGTCTGTAGGAGTGCTAGTGCCATAGATGGCAGCCTAAATGGCACTCTTATAAGCGCAATAAATTATTCTGCTTATCTTCAAATATTGAGACACTTGTGGTGTTGGATTTCATGTGTCTGAGGCCAAACCTGAGTGGCTATAGTGGAGATCTTGAGGAATAATCACTGGGACAAACTTGTATTTTTGGCGATTAATTTTGATTTCTACACAGGCTAGGAAATGTTCACATTTAAAATGAAAGATGAGATTAACCTTGACATTTCTAAGTCCCCCAAATCAGAGGCAGGAGTACAAATCTCTTGGTCTCAAAGCAGGCTCCGGGTTTCATTTTTTAAGTAGTAATATAACTGCTGGACAGGAGGCTAGGTAAATCTATTATGGTATGGCAAAAATATCCATCTTTATTTCAAAAGTATTTTTGTTGTAAAAATAAAAATACATCCTAAGCTTGGTTTGAAGGTCAAAGTTATCTAAGACTAAGTTTTGTTTCAAACTAAAATTGTTCTTTTATTCTAAAGAAGGCACTTACCAGGAATTATTTGACAGGCATAGGTTTTTGTATGATTTCTCAAAGAATACCCCCCAACATAATTTGATTGATATGAAAGTCATGCATCAGATGAACCTGTGATACTATTTGTTAAATTCAGATCCAGAACTTTTTTCCTGTTGTGATTTCTCCCCCTCCTGCCCCTTTACCTCCCAAAAATACTTGTATTGAGAGTTGGCATTTAGGTTTAAAATTGTATTACTTTTCTAATAATAGTAAGGTATTAACATGCAACATTTTTTTTCTGAAAATGTTGAATGTGTGCAAAAATAATTTGTCCATTAGTGTGCAAGCTGACCTGAGAATTAGAGGCAACGTTTTGATATTTTTAATTCACTAAAAGTTGACTACAAATTTATTTTTCTGGCACCTTTAAAATAGTGAGTACATATAAAATATAACATTCATTAACATTTTTGTATAAGGATTTTTTTCTTCTACCTTTGTTATTTGTGTCCTCTCTTGTGTGTACCTAAGAGCAGTGTATGAGTGATGCAAGTGACCATTAGAACAGTGAAAGTGGTTATACCAAAGTATTGTCAAATGCACAAATTAAGCACATTGAAGAAGAGACTATTTTTTTATTTTTCTATTCCAGTAATCTTTGGAGTTATTTGTAACAAAAATAGGTGTAATATTTTCAGATGGAAATGTGATTTTTAAGTTCACATTGTCTCTTTTAAAGTGAGCGATACTGTAGAACTTGAAACATTCTAAGTAAATTTTTTTTAATACTACAGTATTTGTGTGTATTCAAAAGTTTCAGCTGTGAGGGTGGAAAGGCAAAAACAAAAACTATACAAACATTTTTGTATTCTTATTTATATGGAGACTACAGGCCAGGTTCCTGCTTGGATTAGCTACGTTTTAAAATTTAGACAGAAATGCAACTGAGGTGGGGAAGAGAAGAAATGGAAAAGGGTGAGAATGAAAACTGCCCTTGGGAAGCACTTACAAATAATTCAGATAACTTATTTGTTCTGTTTCATGTTTTTTTGTTTTATCTTCAATATAATTAGGCGCGCGAGAGGGAGCAGATAGCGCCGGAGCTGAGATTAGTGACGGAAATCGAACCAAAAGAAGTGAGTTTTGAGGAGGGATTTGAAGGAGAGGGAGGGAACTTGGTACATAGGACCAGGAAGCTGAGGGGAAAAAGGCACAGTTGGGACAGAGACAAAGAAGAGATGATAGAGAAAACAAGAGCTGAGATATAGGTGGGGCAGAGCTGTGTAGGGTGTTGAACGCGAGAGCAAGGAATCCAGTCTTGATTTCGAAACAGCCAGTGAGCTAGAAAGGGGTGTGCGTGTGGATGTGCGTGGTGGGAAGGATAATGTGGTAGGAGTGCCAGAAGAGGAAGATAACTGCCGTATTTTAGATAGAGAAGTGAAGAGGTGGTAGTTGTGATAGCTGAAGAGAGAGGTGGCAAGACATGAATCCAGCTGTTGGCAGAAGGGATGGATTTTAGAAATGCTACTGCTTTTTGCCTTCCCACTGTTGCAGTTATAAGATTATAAAATTAATTGTATTTAAAATGCAATTATTCTAGCCAATCAATGTATAGGGATGCTGGATGGTTCCTGCTAACTTATTTCTTTATTATGCAGTTTCCTGAAGTATGGCTTAGTTGATCTGATTTTTGTAATGACTGTATGGTTTGCTATATAGTCATGCAGTATGCCAGTCCCTGAACTCTAGCAAGGGCCATTTTTAACCAGAGTGCAGTGATTTCCTTAATGATAAGTTATTATGCAAATCCTTTTGCTTTGACTTTTCTCAGAATTCCATCCATTTGTCCAAAACCGGAGCTGCTGCTTTATCTTCTGACTGCTTCCTATTACTCTGTTGCCCCATATAGCCCTGGACAGGTTAATTAAACAAATGTTTGTAGTGGGGGTAGGAGGAGAAAGAAAGGAACTAAGCCTTCCTTAAGTGGCAAAGAGGAAATACTGAGGGGAAAAAAGGTCATTTGAGGTGAACATTGTGGCTCAGAAGTGGAGGCTGCCATGTTGGCTGCAGTTTGATCATAGGGAATTCTGAAGGCAATGGGTAATCAGAACAAAGTGATTTATAATGGCTACTCAGAGCACTGGGGAGGAAGGGGATGAACTTATTTCATGAGAACTATACTTGAGATTGCTCCGTTCTAACTTGGTAATAACTGAATCCTGGAATTTGTATATACAGTGCATGCCAAAAAAGTTGCTGTTACTGATGTGATTAAAATTATTTGAATGACCGGTTACTGAGAGTCTGGCTACATCTTAGTATTGTGGCTGGCTGTTAGGTTAGAAACCTGGTAACAATCCCAATTCAAGAAAGACTTCAAACTCATTCAGATTTAGAGTCCACCTTTCTTCATCTTCTCTTTATTTTTCCTTATACAAGTTTTATAAAGGCTTGTAAGCACAGTTTATTTACATTTGAAGATGCTTTCTTTCCGAACAGGAATTTCTGTGCTTATCAAGAGAAGAATATATCCCTTAGTTTCTTACACATGAAATTATCTGTGATAGGGCACTCAACCAAAATAAAAATAGACTAGCAAAGTCTCTGGTCAGTTTCCTTCATTGTGTATAACAGTCGTTAAACACCAAACAATATAAATAGGACAGTTCTTGTCTCCAGATCTTCTCATCTTGGCTTCTAGTCATGCAGCCTCCATGTGGTTCCTCCTTACCTGCACCTCCAAAACCTTGTATGGCTCTGAGCTTAAAAAAAGCTTGTGCACAAGTATAGGTAGAAACCAAGCCCCAGTCACCCTCCTCTCGGTGGCACTTTCATATGGGAATTTGAAAGCCTGATCTTAGAAACCTTGCTGGGATTTAACCCCAAAATCACCATGCCACTGTCTGACTCAGCAGGACCCCCACTTACGGACATCACTGGGGCAGTGCCACCTATGGGGCACGAAAGAATCTGTACGTTCCATCACATGCTCACATCTATCAACTTGTTGACTTAAACTGCGCTAAGTAAATACAAATTTAAATATAAATTGCAGAAGTGGGTCTACCAGCATATGTAAACTACAAGTACCTTCATGACATTATCTCTTCCTTTCTCCTTTTTACTATTGTTTTCCTATGTTGTGCCTCTTGCATTGTAAGCTCTTTGTTACTAGAACTGTCTTTTCTTTCCCATCTATAAAGTACCATCCATATCTCTGGTGCTGTATAAATAATAATGCTACTATATGAAGCTGCACCAAGTGAAGGATTTCTTCAATTTTGTCATCCAGCACAAATGAGTATAGTATACGTTGTTGAAGATCCACATGTCTGCACTTTTACAATTAATTTTGTAGGTTAGCTCAGAAGAGATTCATACTGGAAACTCTTTTGGGCAGTGACTTTGTCTTTTTAATGTGTAGTTGGTATTCGCTAAATCAGTGGAAGTGAATACTAAGTTAATGATATTCAGACACATACATAACTAACTTATCCTGAGGACTGCAGAATAAGGGGAGAATGTGAAGCAAATAATGTCATAGAGAAGAAACAGTCAGCTTCACAGGAAAGTTGCTTGATCTTCTTGCATCCGTGTCTAACGTCCTAAAAAAGGGACCTTGCTTACTATTGATATGTTGAAACTATCACTGTCACAAAATGTGTAGTTTATTACACAGTGGAGATGCATATTTAGTGCAAAACAGTGCTAGAAATGTGAATTAAAGGTTGGGCTGTATGAAGAAGGGATAGAGAATAATGCAGAAAAAAGATTTTAACTGAAGGTATGTCCCCATGACACCTTAAAGGGGGCACAGAAAATAGAAAAGGTCCACTGAATGGTAATTGGAAAAACTGGTAGAGGTGTTGGATGGAAAGGTTTCCATATGTAAAGAAATTAAAGGGATTGGGATTGTTTAGTTTAGAAAGAAGTGAAGTATGATTGGAAGAGTGAAAGGGGGGAGGGATAGCTTAGTGGTTTGAGCATTGGCCTGCTAAACCCAGGGTTGTGAGTTTAGTCCTTGAGGGGGCCACTTAGGGATCTGGGGCAAAATCAGTACTTGTTCCTGCTAGTGAAGGCAGGGGGCTGGACTCGATGACCTTTCAGGGTCCCTTCCAGCTGTATGAGATTGGCTTTATATATGGAGATATACCTATCAGGTACTGTTTTTTAATATATCCCATAATACAGTAGCAAGGAAACAATCCAGATTAAATACAGCACATTTTAAATGAATAAAGGAAATAATTCATTACTTACTGAGTGCTGTCTCCACCAAACAGAGAAGAAAATGTGGTATTTGCTCTAGGGATATTCTAACACCTTTCATGCACATGCGCACACAGTACAATTTAAACATAACATACGTACCTACATATAAAACATTAATGAGATCAAACAGTCAGATGGCCTATAATAAATCTTTTCATTCAAAAAGTTTAAAAATATATTCAGTTGGTGAATACAGTTGTTTTTATGTAATAGAATTTTTCTATGGAAAACACTGCTGCAAGATGTTAAGACAAATGGCTTACTGTGGTAGAGTTGTCAAGTCGTTAGAAGAGGGGATCAGGGTCAAGACATCTAGGTTCTGCTACTGCTCACTGTGTGGCCAAGGGCAAGTCACTTGAATTCCCTGTGTGCCAGTTTACCTACCCATCTCTAAAATGGTAATAATCTCTTCCTACCTTGCAGGTGGATTGTGACTGTTAATTGCTGTTTATAGAGCCATTTGAGATTATTGGATAAAGCTTGAAAATTTAATACAGTAGGAATCGTATTTACAGTTATTCTAGAAATTTCTGTACCAGAGTTACCATTGCTTCAGGTCATTACCCGATCCACGGCTTAGGTTAGAAAGAATTCTCCTGTCCTTGGATTGTGTAGTTTGCAAGACATGTATGGGGCACAGAGGGATTGGTCTTCCATTTGAAATAGCTAGATTAGTGTAGGCCACAGCTAGAAACAGGATAATGGAGTTAATGGCCTGTTCCAGTATGACAGTTCCTGTATTTCTGTAACTCTTATAGCATACAGATTAGTTATTATGGCACAATACTGCTTGAAAGGCTAATCATAGAGAGAGATTTCCATATGCAGTGTTTTTGTTATCTACGAGGTAGATTCTAGTTACAATATGTAGGCAATTTGGGAAGTACATTTTACTGAATCATGGGCAATAGTCATAAAACTAAACATAAATGTACTTGGCAATTTCTGGATGAGATTGCTCACTATTTGTAAATGGATTCTGTTTGAATGTCGCAAACTGCTACTAATGCTCCTCCACCTTTGTTTTCTTTTTGGAGGATTGGATAGCTTTGGTCAAAGCTGCTGCAGCAGCAGCAGCCAAGAACAAAGCAGGAAGTAAACCTCGGACCAGTGCAAACAGCAATAAAGATAAAGAGGAGAGAAAATGGTTTAAAGTACCTTCAAAGAAGGAAGAAACCTCAACCTCTACAATCATACAGGAAGTCCAGAAAAAGGAAGAGGAGCCTACATCTAGTGAAACGTTCGGTACAAACTATATTCTAGTTCTTATTTTTCTAAAGGCTGCAAATACACCTCTACCCCGATATAACGCTGTCCTCGGGAGCCAAGAAATCTTACCGCGTTATAAGTGAAACCACGTTATATCGAACTTGTTTTGATCCGCCGGAGTGTGTAGCTCCGCCTCCCCCCCCACCCCCCCGGGAGCACTGCTTTACCACGTTATATCCGAATTTGTGTTATATAGGGTCGCGTTATATCGGGGTAGAGATGTACTGTTTTTTCTGCCTGCCCAGTTACTCTTGGCCTCAGAATCTCTTTTGTTCGTATTGCAAAATGATACTGCCAATGGTTCTAGTCTAGAGGAAGATGGTGTTTGTATCTTAGTAGACTTCAATACTGAAGTCTGGAGCAATGTTAATTATTTAGATTTATGTGCAAATTTCTGCTTCCTAAGTGGCTCAGAAGAGATCAGTAGTTTATTTTTCTAGATCTCTTTATTTCATTTTCCCTTAAGAGCTTTTTTTTTTTTTTTAACTTAAATTCTAAAGGTTCATGGTTATAATGGAGATTTCTAGATATGTTTGAAGACAATGTAATACATATGTCTCCATGTTTTAAGGGCTATCTAGATTTTTACCTCTGAATCAGTAAATCCTGATGTTCATTTCAACAAAGTTAATATCTGTTACCTTGAAATTTTAAGTTATAAGTTAATATTTTTCTGCATACTGTTAATTGTAAATCTTTAAACTGCCAGTTATGGCACATAAAAGCCTATTAATTCATTTTAGAATATATTTTGCATTGAAATATTTACAGTTGATAAGAAATGTTTATGAAATGTGAATTTGTAGATGAGCTCTTCCATGTGTGTTCTTTTAAAAGTAGGATTCCCAGTAGTGGACGTTCCTAAGATGGCGTTTGTGCGGGCAGAGAGCACATTATCGCACAAGAGGAAAAGTAATCTAGGCAACTCATTTCAGGCAAAGAGAGCTCGTCTTAACAAGATCACTGGTAAATTTCCTTTTTATTGAGAACATCATTACTTTTTAACATATCCAAATGTTTATGCTTGTACATAGAGTGCTATGGTAGATCAGTACATGTCTGTTTATTATATTAATACTTTGCAGTTATCGTTTTTGACGATCTCAAAGCACTACACAAAGAGTAATAAAGCCAACCTTGTTCCAAGATTTTGATGTAAGGTCTGTGATTTGACCTATGTCTTCAGTTCAATGTCTTGATCATTCTGAATAGACCTCTTCCTGGAACAAGTGTGTTCATTAGTTTATAACACCTTTTATCTCCTGCATAATTCCCTTTATTGTATGAGGAATGTTATCTACATGGGCTCTGGATGTGGCATTCTGTTTATATTACGCACACTGAATCATTGCTAGTAGATCAGTGGAGTAACAATACCACTGGCTTTGGAGACAACCAAAAATTCTGTCCCAGTTTATTATGAAGTAATGGCAATTGCATTGCTGGAAGGAGACTAGGAAGAGTCTTAAAGGAAAGTTTAAAAAGCATAAGCATTTATTAATGCACTGAAGCACTAGAAAAGACTTCATAATTTCTAAAAGAATGTATACCTTATGTTACTATGCAGAGGTATTAAAGGGGTAACCAAGTGTACAGTTACAAAATAAATAAAGGACTGTGACCTGGTGTGCCTGGGACAGCCTTCACTGAAAATGCCAAGATCAGGGCAGGCTGCAAAAGGGAGAGCAGATAACCACCAGTTTTGGGATTAACACTGAAGTTAAACTCACCAGCCAGTCACAAACAGTGCTTCTGATTCCTCACACTGGTTATCAAGAAGCAAAAAAAAAAATTACACAGCCCCCTTTATTGCATTCCAGTTCCCTGGCTCCCAATCAGCACATAGGTCCAGAAGTTATTTAGAAAACTCTGCTCTCTATACAAAATGTTCTTTTGACCCCAAAGGGTCAGCCATGTTACCAGGTCAGTATTCGTTTGGATCTTACCCAAAATACCATGCTGCCAGCCAATTCTTTAGTGTCTAAAGCAAAAGGTTTATTATAAGGAAAAAAGGAAGAACAAGAAGAGTTATTAAATGGTAAAGCAGTCAGATACATACAGAGACTTCAAAGTCCATATATCCAGTTCTTAGCAGCATTGGTGAGTTTGCTGGTTTGAAAGTCCCTCTGGAACACATCCACATCCGCTCCTTTGTTCAGAACTTCATTTGTAGAAAAGTTACTCCAGAGGTAAGAAACAGGAATGAAGACAAAATGGAGATGATGCAGCTGCTTTTTTTATTTCAAGTTGTCTCCCATAAACTTAAACTAAATTTGTAAAATTAAACAGTACATTTTGTAATGGTTATTTTGGTTTACTTAAGTCCCAGCCCTGCAACTTTTTCTATACGAAAGGATCTGTGCACTTACGCATGTTAATTGGGACCCACATAAGCGCAGGGGTCCTCCTGTTTTAAGCAAGCTGCAGAATTGAGGTCTTCTTTGTTAACTTATGAATTGCATGAACTCCATGATGACTTCCATTCAGTATTGCAAATTAGTGGGGTTCTGCTTTGCAGTAAATTCATGATTGATTAATTTGTTTTTTTAAGTAATGTCTTTGCACATCTTGGATTGGAGACAATGTTCTGGTTAATTTAATTTAAAAAAAAAAAATCCATCAAACTGATGTAACACACATAGTAAGGAATATAATACAGTTTCCTGTAGTAGATCCTTGTGGGGCACTGAAGCTTGATAACTCCTTAATGGTGTCAAGTATCAGAGGGTTAGCCGTGGTAGTCTGGATCTGTAAAAAACGACAGAGTCCTGTGGCACCCTATAGACTAACAGACATATTGGAGCACCCACGAAAGCTTCTGCTCCAATACGTCAGTTAGTCTATAAGGTGCCACAGGACTCTTCATCGCTTTTTACAACTTCTTAATGAAAAGTCATCTGGATTACTGATGGATTTGCAGTATTCCAGTGTTCTAAATGTGTTACTGTAGGAGAGCCCAGAGTTCACTAAGTGATATGCCTCCAGTTTAGTGTGTTCTGAATTGATTGTGAGGGTATTTAATTTTCCATGGAATGCAGTAGCTATATCTTGTAGATTGTTATCCAAACTGAACAATCTCTGTTAAGAGGTAGCTTCTTCTTGGGGCCACAGATTGCAGGAGAAGACTTTCAGACTTCGAAGATATCTTGCTGCCTCTGGTTTAGTTTTTCTTTATGCACGTTCAAGCGGGCTGGGTCTCCTCACCAACATTATTTAGTAGAGATATTAAGTCATAAAGTAAAAGTTCCCGGACAAAGCAGCTCTGAAACACCTACTTTTTGCCTGGGCAACAACAGGCTCTGTGCCTAAAATGAGGAAAAAAAACAAGGAAAAAAAAAACAATTCTGGACATCAGGTTTAAAACTGTTGGCTGTTTCTATTGTCTGGTTGTTAAATTTATATTAGTAGTCTTGTATATGGATTTGTGAATGAAGAACTAGCATTATTTTAAATTACTAGTTTCCCAGTGATCCTATTATCAGGGTCACCTGGAGTCCCTATTACTTAAATCATAGAGAATGAAAATTCTGATTAGGTAATCTAGTCTTATGGTTCTCAAACTTTTTTTTCCGCAGACCACTTGTACCATTAGCTAACTATTGTAAAGCGCTTTGGATAAAAGCACTATATTAAAAAAAAACCCTTAATAATAATTGTTTTTTTGTTCTACAAACGAAAGCGCACACAACTCATATTTTAATATCTATAGTCTTACCTTTCTAATGCGATGGATGTGCTCTCTCTCCCCGGCCGCAGCAGCCCCCGAGCTGGGGCTGGGAAGGAGGGGGGGGTCTCTCCCCAGCAGCCGCAACCCTGGAGCTGGGGAAATTGCCTCTTTCTCTGGCCACCGCAGCCCTGCACGTCCCAAATTTCCCCCACCCCCTCTTCTCATCCCACTGCCCCCTTCCACCTATTCTCTATTCCCCCCAAGCCCACCACCTCACTTTACATGTGCGTCTTCTCCAGGGTCCAAGCACCTAATTAGTGGAGCCACAACAGCGCGGCTCCACTAATTAGGTGGTTGGCCCTTCATTTTCTCATGTGCGGCCGCCCAGGTGCGCACCTTTGAGGGAACTATCAGTGGACCACCTGAATGGAGCTCGCGGACCACTGGTGGTCTGCAGACCACAGTTTGAGAACCTCTGATCTAGTCTATCCACCCGCCTTTGTAAGATTTTTTCCTTGTGTTAGATGCTTCAATGTTTTGTTTAGTCCAAACAGGATTTGCATGGGCCTGTTAAAGAGATGAAAATACATAACAGGCAAACTTCGATGGGAACTCTGCAACTGTAACTTATAACTAGGGCCCTACCAAACTCACAGGCCATTTTGGTCAATTTCACGGTCATAGGATTTTAAAAATAATAAATTTCATAATTTCAGCTATTTAAATCTGACATTTCACGGTGTTGTAATTGTAAGGATTTTGACCCAAAAGGAGGTGTGTGGGGGGGGAGGTTCACAAGGTTATTGTAGAGGGGGTTGTAGGACTGCTACCCTTACTTCTACCCTGCTGCTGGCGGCGGTGCTGACTTCAGAGCTGGGCAGCTGGAGAGTGGTGGCTGCTGGGCAGGAGCCCAGCTCTAAAGGCAGAGCCGCTGTCAGCAGCAGCGCAGAAGTAAGGATGGCCTGGTATGGTATTGCCACCTTTACTTCTGGGCTGCTGCCTGCAGAGCTGAGCCCTCAGTCAGCAACCGCCACTCTGTCTGCCCAGCTCTGAAGGCAGCAGCGCAGAAATAAAGGTGGCATGATATGCTATTGCCCCCCTTACTTCTGTGCTGCTGCTGGTGGGGCGCTGCCTTCAGAGCTGGGTGCCTGGCTAACAACCGCCACTCTCTGGTTGCCCAGCTCTGAAGGCAGCGCTGAAGTAATGGTGACAATACTGTGACCAGTGGTGGATTATGCTTTTCTGGGGCCCTGGGCCAGAACAAGTGGGAGCCCCTCCACACCCTTTCCAACTGTAGTTGCCCCTACCACTCCTGCCAGGGAGTGGGGTCAGGGTGCGGGGGCTTCCCCTGCTCTCTGGTAGGAGTGCCGGTCGGGCGGAGTGGGGCAAGCCCCCATGCCCCAACCCTGTTCCCCAGCAGGAGCGCAGGGTGGGTAGAGCGGGGTGTGGGGGTGCCCACTTTTCCGGAGCGCCCCAATTGGCTGGGGCCCCATTGACCAAGTGGCTAATCTGCAACTGACCGTGACTCCCCTAAAACAGTGGTTCCCAAACTGGGGTTCGTGAACCCCTGGGGGTTCGCAAAATGTTACAGGGGGTTCTCAGGGAAAAAATTCCCTAATGGCGGACAGAGCTGTCCCTAGGGACCCCGGGCAGCACGGGGCCAGCAGCCCAGAGCCCCTGGACTTCCAAGAGCTAAGCAGATCAAAGCAAGCATATCTATCACACTGAGGAGATTTAAACTTCAAGTCTCCTTATAAGAATTGGAAAGGGAGATGGATATTTTTTGCTGTTTTTAAAAGTAAATAGGCAGCTAGTATTGTTTGTTTTTAAAATTATTATGAAGAACAAGTTTAAACTTTGTTGTAACGTGCGTTGTTTACCTGGACTGCTCAAGACCTGAATGCTTGTGTAGGAGGAACACTTTGAGTTGGCTTCTTAATACCTTCATGCTGTTTCACAGCTGATACTCCTTGCTGAAACATAGGAGCCTTGTCTTATAACAGGCTTATTCAAAGTGATACAAGCTACAAAAGTGAAATCTTGGAAGAGTGTTGCCGTTTTCATAATGTAATAAAAATACTGTAATGATCAATAATAATTAATAATAGTGTGTAATAAGCATGTCATTAAAAACAAATTTTATATTTCCAAGATAACTGCTTTTATAATTTATACTCGGGTAAAGGAGACAATCCCTGGAAATATTAATTTTTAGGAAGGGGTTCGCGAGACTTGACATTTTAGTGAAAGGGGTTCACAGGTTGTTAAAGTTTGGGAACCACTGCCCTAAAATAACCTTGCGACCCCACCCCCACCCCCGCAAGTCCGTTTTGGGTCAGGACTCCCAATTTGAGAAATGCTGGTTCCCCCCGTGAAATCTGTATAGAGTAAAAGTATAGTATAGGGTAAAAGCACACAAAAGACCAGATTTCACAGGGGTAGACCAGCTTTCACGGTCCATGACGTGTTTTTCATGGCCGTGAATTCGGTAGTGCCCTATTTATAACCATTAGGAAAGCACACAAAGACCAAATGTGGAGGGAATGAGTGAAGGAAGGAATTCGAAATAACCTCCTAAAATCAAAAGATTGAAAACTTACTTTATGACTGTAGACGTGGTTTTGAAGCACAATTGCTTTGGGATTGAGGGTCATAGCATTACAATTTAGAGCTCCTTTTCCCTCTCTGGCGGTGGAATTGGAGTGGCTGGTGCTAATCTTCATGTATAATGCAGGGCCTGTGAATTGTAGTCAGGGTCTCATACGTTTTGTTCTTTTAAATAAAGACTCCATACAAGGGGGTTTCAGAGAGAATCTTTTTGTAGATGAAAATGTTTTAATTTGTTTTCACATTTATGTTTTTCATAAAAGCTGGTGATAGCAAACGGTAAAATAAAAAAACAACCTATTCTAAATATCTCTGTGCAACTTTTCTTTTAAGGTTTGTTGGCATCCAAAGCTGTTGTTGTGGATGGTGCTGAAAAAAAGGAAGGCAACAAAGAAACAGCTCCAGTCCTGGAGCAGGTATGAAATGGTAGAGTTTGATTCTTTTGCAAGGTTCCCACTGGAGTGTGCCATGGAGATATAGTATCCATAACAAAATTGCCCCTTCAGAAACAGCAATAGGGAACTAAATATTTGATCTTATGTTTACATCTCTGCGTAGCCAGAAGCATACAAGTAAATTGACACAAATGACCGTGTTAACTTTAATTTTCATAAATGAGTTACTGTCTCCAAGGAATCAAAGGCTAGGAAACAGCGGTCCCAAGGTTTTATAGCTGGAACCATGCCTATAACTGGCTAAGACAAAGACCCTTACACAAATTTGATTTGTGGTTTGAAACAGGGTTTTTGGCATCTAGTAAAACTTCTTTTGTAAGAAGTTTCTTTTCTATTGTAAGAATTGGTGTTGTAGACTGTGCGTGTTTTATGAACTGTTCAATGAGCCATACATTTTGCTAAGATGTATATTTTAATACATACAAAAAAGAAACTTTAATGTTAGGGGTCTGATTTAAAACCACTTATTTGAAGAATTGAAGGTTGCCTCCCTATCTCTGGCTCATTCCATTGTGTTCAGGTGTTGCTTGAGTCTCAGAATTGTGCATGATCTTGCATGCTAAAAGGGCTGACTACCTAAGCACAGTAAAGCAAGCTAAGGATGAAGTGGCAGCCTTAACTCTTGATATTTTTGCTTTTGTTGGCTTAAATAAGATCCTTAATGTAATTTTAATATGGCTTTTTTGTATTAATTTTCTTTTTTTTTAATGGTTTGTTTTAAACAAACCAACTGAAAAGAGCACTTCCTTTCTTCACAAGCCCCACCAAGCTCTTAAAACAATCCCTACCCCAAACTTTGATACTATGTTTCTTGCAACTGGTTCTTTAGTCCTGATATACAGTGGCATTGCTATGGTTTTTCCATTGACCCTGGGTTTGAGACGCTCAGATCCAATACAGAGTGCTGTCAATGGAAAGTTATGGTTCTACTTTTAATGCTGCCACTGTAATGGTTAATTCTGAGCTACTAAGGTGTCAATGCATTGACTGATATTTTGCATAATGGTTTATGATTTATTGACATGATATTCCACTTTTCCAATTTTTGCATATTAAAGATGCTATAATTTCTTAGTACTTTTGTATAATACTTTCTGTGTGCAAAAAACTGAGAGATGTCTGACAGCATGACATTTCTGGAAGAATCATTACACTGTAAATCTTACTGTGCAGAGTTCCATTGAAATGAATGGGATTTTGTCATTTATTAAGACTGTATGCAACAGTATAGATTACAGTGCATATTAAAAGAAACTTCTGAATAGTAACTTCTTAATCTAAAATAACTCGGCTGTTTCTATTTTTACTTTGTTGATTAGAAATAATAACAAAAAATACAGAAGGGACTGTCACCATTCACTGACTAATGGTCTGCAAAACATTTTTGAAAATACTTGTTTTAGTTGTGTTCTTAAACAAAAAAAGCATCCAAAACCCAACAAATGTACTACTTCGCCCCTTTCTTCTAACTGAAAAGAAAAACAAAAAACCGATCAAACATAAACTGATTAAGTTGGGGTGGGAGTGTCTGAGCTCAAAAATTTTTTTTTGCTAAATTCCAGCCCAAATGCAAATTAAAATGGCCGAGTTATAAACCCCTAAAATGGCAAAGCTGACAGCCCTTAATTACAGAGGTACTGTCTGCTACCACTGTAATACTGATTGGGTAAATGTCTTGTAGTGTGTTTTTAAATAATGTAATACAGGACACAGTAATATTCAGGCCAACAGCCAAAAACCTACTGTGCTGATGAAATTATATTTATAACTTTTTTAGTTTACAACTGTCTTAAACCCAAAAACCTCAGACTATTACATGTAGATTCAGTAGTTTATTTAAGTGTATTAGGGTTATGTAATGTTATATTTCCTTTTGAGCAAGACCTGCTTAGATGAATAACTTTAATTCATTAAGGTTTTTTTTAATGTTAGTTTGTCCTTGTTAAGAGGTTAAGCACCTTATCAAAATATTAATTTAATTTTTTAAATCTTGTTTAAATAACTTTGTAATTTGAAAGTAATGGACGCTGTAGTAATGTCTTTCACATATGTGAAGATGAACAATAAAATTGTTTATTTACAAGTTATGGCTCTAATTAATTTCTGGTAATACCTTTTGTAATCAGCATAGGTATACTCTACAGTTCATGGAATATTTTATTTAAATGAATAAACTGCACTTAAATCACGTGTATAATGAGCTGATTCAAGGATAAAACGGGGGATAACTGAATGGGACACTTTGCACCGGAATTTTACATGGTACTTCCAGCATGCCATTCATGTAGCACGCAAGGGTGCCTTTTTTTTAAGTATGTCGTGTGTGCTGCTTTTTTTTATATTTCCACTGGAACTTGCAGCTCCCATGTTCCAATGGAAAAGAGAGTTTCTCTTCAATACCAAAAATGCAGTCCTCTGAAGTACGGAGGTCTGAAAACTGGGAAATGCCCCCAAATCGTCAGTGGAGTGAAATCTTTTTGGAGAAAGTGGCGCGCACATTCTAGAAACAAAAGTTTACACTTTCATAATTATGGTTTTGTTAGCTAACATAATACCATGATGCATATTCAACTGGGCAATAGATGAAACAAATTTGAGGTCATGTGTTCAGATATGTACAAGCTGCCATCATTGGGCAAATACTAACACTGTTACAGATTACTCCACTTGTAGGAGAACCTCCTTCTAGCAAAAAATGTAAAATTCTAATTGTTGTAAAGTCAGATGAATTGTTTTTAAATATTTCAGTACATGCATTAAAAAGAAGGGTGAAAATTTTCAGCTTTAGAAAATGCAGTGTATTTTGCTTTTCAGAAACTGTTTTTTTTAACCTACGTTTTATCTGCTTGTTTTTTTACAGTTAGCAATCTATTTAACCCTGTGGTGCTAGAAGTTGCGATTTCATGAAACATTAACACAAGCAAGTAGTGTGGTGAAATCCAGACTCCCAGCACTGAAAGGGATTGTGCTCAAATTTCATCATTGTTCGTTGTTCTAAGACTTTCCTTAAAGGGGCACTGTCAACCTTTTCAGATTCTTCATCAAAACTGAAGTAAATTTGTGGAAAATGACATCCAACTTCTAAATATTTATTTTAAATTGATGACTCTTACTGAGAAACTTCTGTTTTGTGGTGTGATCACAACAAAGCTAACATACCTACTTCCCATTCTGGTTAGTAGCAACAGTGTTCTTCTCTAAGTCATTCTTTATTCTTGCCGAAAACATTGATGATGATTGCTCGTAATGAGAGAGAGATGGACATGAAAAGGATTTTATTGTATTAGAAAAACAGCAAAATGCACTATTTGTCAAATGGAAATTAGATAGTTGGTAAGAGAAAATAATGTTTTAAAGCTTTTTTTGAGGGTATTGCAAGCAATGAGAAATGAAGAAAAACTTTTAAGGATGAAAGTCATTGGCAGTGTCCCTTTAAAAACAAACAGATTGCTCAACTTTTACTTTGATACATTTGAGTCTGTTTTTCATTTGTATTTGGAAGTGATAAATGTTGCTTTAAAAATGTTTTTGAATAAATGTTTTTGAATACTAAAGATGCTAAAAAAGATCAAAGTAGAATACAAGAACCACAATGAAGAAACTGAAATAAAAGTATCAATTTCTTATTATTTATTCAGGAGATTTCACCTAAACCTCAAAGTCAGAAAAAAAATGAAGCTGATATTAGCAGTTCTACCAACACTCAGAAACCTGCACTGTTATCCTCAACTTTGTCTTCAGGAAAGGCTCGCAGCAAGAAATGCAAACAAGAATCTGGAGATTCTTCTGGGTGTATAAAGCCCCCTAAATCACCACTTTCCCCAGAGTTAATACAAGTCGAGGATTTGACGCTGGTCTCTCAGCTTCCTTCTTCTGTGATAAATAAAACTAGTGAGCACAGACATTTTAAAAAATACCATAATTACTTATAGTCATAAGAAATTTACAGAAAAATAATTGATTGTAAATTAATGTTGCTTTTTACAATGAATCTGCTTTTTTATAAAAAAAAAATTCAAACGTAAGTGGGTACATTAGGGATAGCTCAAACTTATAAAAAGTAAAGTCACGTAACATGGTGTGTGAATTATGGTGCAAGTAATAATGGCACTTTTATGGTAGTAGAAAGTCATGGCTTTTAATGATTTAAGTTCCATTGTATGAATCTCCACACTAATGGTAATAGTGATACAGGAGAAAACAAACACCTCTACTTAAAGGGCCTGATTCATTAAAAATATGTGCAGTTTACTTGCGGATCTTTCCTTTCCATCATTGAGGATCTCTGCCTTCAGTCGACTGTTTTGATGTACCTGTTGGCTGCACAGTCCTTCACACTACATGATATTTCCTCTAAATCTGATGTGAGAGAGAAGATGGGGTCAACTTCTTTGATGGGAAAATAAAGGAAGTTGTCCTGTGTAGGGTGAAAACACCTTAGTAGTTCAGCCTTTTTAAAGCATAGAACTGGTTTTCAAAATATCAAGATATTGTTGGTGGATGGAAGAGTTGGTGAAACTTATCTGCTGCATAACATCCTTGAATGATTTTATTACATTTTTGAGCAATTACAAGCTCGCTCTATATATTTTATTTTTGCTGGAGATGGATAGTGTAGCTTTTTCAGATTTGTTTTGAGCTTCACCTCTTAAAGACACTTTGTTGCTTCAAAGAAGGCGAAGTCATGCGGTCAACAGTTATAACTAACATGGGTTTCTGTAAAGCAAAAGCCTAAGTTTTGCTTCACTCCTAGAGCTGTGACAAAATAAGGCCTGAAGAGGACTCCTTCATCACATGTTGCATCCTTACATCTACAGTTGACATCTTCTTGAGGAGATAAATGTCTCTTAATCTTGTAGCAAATTTTAATTGAATGGGGGAGGGAAATAAGCCAGTTAAGTTTTCTGTATTCTCTCAATAAATATCTTTGGTTTTAAATCATGTTATAAATTTCCCCCACAAAACACTGTGATCCACACATGTTGCAATACCCCCAAGATGTCGGTAAGTAGTTTTGCTTGAGGAGGTTTTGTGTTTTGGACCGAAGCTACGCATCTGCTTGCTATTTAAAAAAAAAAAAAAAAAAAAATCTGTAACTTCATTGCCTGGATACTTATTTTTTTATTATGGTTTGTAACAGCTCCCACCTCTTTTGACTTTTTTAAAAATAGAAATGTAATTTTTGTTGCTACTGCAAATCTTTAGTATGACACAAAGGAGTCTAGGTAAGGCAAGGAGGAAAAAGAATTAATGATTTACAGAACTCTAATTTATGCAGGTAAAGCACATTTCCCCAAGTACAATATATGAAACATGCATAAGTGAGGTTTTATTTTTTTTTTTAATGAATCAGGCCTATAATATCGACAAATATTTCTCTTCATTTGAGATTCTTTATGCTGAGGTTTAGACTTCTTGCTATGTAGTGCATTGACAGTTAATGTTTCTGTATTTGCTGTTACCAGGGTGTTAATATCAGTTTAGAAGAAAGTGGAGAGATTAGAACTAAAATGAACCATTACCTTTTGTGAATTTATTTTAAAAGTTTTATGTTAATGCTGTCTATGCTTTTTTTATTTTTATTTTTTTAAGTCTTTTACTGTGACAATTATTTTGCTATACTGGAAATCCTATTGTTTCTTAAACTATAAGCTGTCTACACTCTCATTGATTTATGGGGTGGCTCCCCTTAATGCAAATAGATTATTTGCATAAGGACCTCCTCTATATCCATGGAGGCTAGATCCTCAAATTCATATAGTAATATATTAAGCAAAAAACCAAAATCTTGCCTCAAACATTAACATTCATCTGATATTCATAGTTTTATTCATTTTTACAAAGCACAATGTGATTAGCAGTTCTGCAGAAGAGAACTATTTAAAGCATGACCCTTCTCTAGATCTTAAAATATTTCCGTAAGATTATGACATATCTCTACTTCATGAACATTGAAAGATCTCTTTTTAGGTCCGTCACAGCCAGTGAATCCCCCTAGATCCTACAAATATAGCCAGAGGAGAAGAAGATCACAGCGTTTAGCCACTTGCTCGTTGCCTGATGAGTCTATACAAAAAGTTCCTTCTCCCTCTCCAGTCACTGATGGAAAAGTGTTCTCCATCAGTGCTCAAAATCAACAGCCATCAATATCAGAGGGTAATGTATTTAATCTAATAAAGAACAACCCGAGAGAAACAATCATAAAGAATAAGACCTTTCACATTTTTTTCACCTAATGAGATCTTTGACTAACATTGAGTGCCTTTAGCTACATGCTGTTTGTTTATTGTAACACTGCGACCCATACTGTTATTTGTCTGGCTTATATATCTTTGTTAATATTACATTCTTTCTTTTGTGTAGTACCTGATGTTGCTCATATGTCACTTGAGAAGCGTGGACCATGTCTCCCTCTTGACTTAAGCCGTAGTTTGGAAGTTACAGCGCCATTATCCACAGAATCCACTTTCCGTAATGAGTACCCCAGTAAAGAAAAGGAAGATACTCAGATGATTACATATCATTCTTCCAAAGCAGTAACTGATGGAAGAGTAGCTACAACAGCGTCAGGTAAAGAGATTCAGTTCACAAGCAGTTAGGTTTATAGCTGCAGGGAATGTAAGTGTATTGTTCAATCATACAAAATGAAGGGATAGGTTTTCTGTTACAAGCTTTCAAGTCTTCCACTCCTGGGATCCTTTTGGATTCTCTGTCTTCTCTCAGCTTTGAACTGCATTAGTGCTTTGGTTCTAATGTTCTTCAAGGTGGATCTGGTTTTATACTACAGATAGGGATCGAAAGCTCAAGAGCAGCAATTTTGAAAAGGAGCATAAATATCCACAGAGCTACTTTGCTGTCAAATGTTAAACTCAGGAATTCCCATTTGTCTTTTAGCTTTAGGTTTAAAATTTAGGAATATAAATTTAACTTTCTTTAGCCGGTCTTGATTTGACTTTTTTCTTCATTTGTTTGATTGGGAAAATACAGTAATGCTTGTAGAGTGGGATTTTCAAAAGCAGTCAATGTTGGTCTAGCTCTCCTCTCATTTAAAATCCACTGGATTTTTTCCAGTGACCTCAATGGGAGAAATATGACGCCAAAGTTGAACATTTCTGAAAATCCCCCTTGAATTTATAAGTTTATAGCCCTGATCCTACCCTCTGTTCCCTTGTGTCAGTGTAGAGCCCCACACTGGGGCTCTGCAGAGGGTCCCACCTGCATGTAGCAGGTTGCCAGAGTTGGATCCCATCACTCAAGTCATGCATTCAGTTTACTTATGCAGTATAGAAGGCCTGAGAGTTGTTTAACTAAAGTGATTAAAAATGCAAAAAGTAATAACTTTTTACTGTCCTGAAAAATTAATTTGGAGACCGTCTTGTTCTCTTAAAGAAAATGTTGTGCAATAAATTATTAAAAATATAGAAACATTCTTAAATATTTGTAGCTCACTATTTGAAGTATTGTGTTCAAATGAGACTGTACATTCTTATCAGGAAAAATTAAATGTCATTGTGTAGATAGTGATATATTCATGGAATAACTTTCATGGCCCCACTCTTGGAAAGATACCACCCTATGCAGATTACTGTTATCTCCACATAGGTTGATTTCTCTGCCCATTCACAGCCTTAGTTACTTAATTCCAGGCAGGAATTATTCGGTGAAACTCTCTGACCTGTATTATGCAGAAGATTAAACTAGATTATCATAATTGCACCTTCTGCCATTAAAATCTATGAATCTATAAAATAGGTATATTTTTAAGATAACGCGGACCATAAATATTTCCAATTTTCATTTGTTAAATTTTTTTAAAATATTGCTCTTCTCTACTTCTCCAGTGAAACTTCGTGCATGTGACTCAGTCTTCTCTTGTCTGATTGTGGTATATTACAAACAGTAATTTATAAGAATTCTCCAATGCATTGAAATGTAGTGTGTACTTCAGATTCTATAACAATTTTTCATATCCTACTTCCCTCATGGTGCTAAAAAGCAGAGCTAGAGATTCCATAGAGAATTACTTGTACAGAAACCCACTTATTGAATGTGGATGCCCAGTGTCTTGAGCTCAGAGCTATTTAGAAAAGCTGTGTCCATTGGGGCTGCATGTATTTCCCCCATCAAAAAATCTGTGAGTTCAGAGCCAGGTTACAAAAGAGGTACCAGCAGCACCAACTACCATCTGTTCCTGTTTTGTCATAGCTCGCTGCAAGTGTTATGACCATCAGCTTTACAATTTCATTATTTATTCCAATTTTCCTGCTGAATCTGTGTTGGGCGGGGTGATTGCTGGTTAGTTTAATGTAATTAATGTTGCTTTTTAGGTGTTTGCTTTGTTGCAGAGTATCCTCTTGGCACTAGCTTAGGATCTGAGTGGTTTGGTCCTGGTCACTAACTGTTGCTTCATTCAGTGAATGTCATTATACTGCTTCAGTGAATGGGCCTGGTTTTAGTCCAGGCTATGGATGATCCTGACCCAAAAACCAAACAAACAAGCTTTGAACAAAGCGTGCTGTGGCTCAGAAATATTTGACACGTCGCTACTTGTATTGTTTACTCTGTCTCAGAGAAGACTATTTCCTGAGGTGTGCTGGTTTGTCTGTGGTTTTTACGTCTTGGGCCCAGAATGAGAGAGAGTATTTACAGCTCTTCCTTCTGCAGGAGGCTGTGAAAGCTAATTTGATGGATCTGATTTCTACAGATGCTGGTCTCTCTAAGGTTAACAGTGCTTGTTGGCGCCACATAAGATTCAAAGTAGTCTGCTTCAGCTTTGAGGGAATCAGTCCGTGGGTGCCAGGTACCTGTTGTTTCTGTCCCTCTGGGTCTGTGGCTTGATCATTCTGCTTCTTGGAGATGGCAGTGCTTGTTCTAAATAAGGATGTAAAATGTTAACTGGTTAAGCGATTAGCCGATAAGTATCAGTCTTATTGGTAAGGTATTATGGTTACCATTTAACCTCCGGCTGCGGGACTTCGCTGCTGGTCCCCCACGCGTCCGGGGTCCCAACCTCCCCAAGATCCCGGGCATGCTGGCAGCCGCGAACTGCTGCGCGGGGTGGGGCCAGCAGCGAGCGGAGTCTCTAGGCATTGAGCCAGGACCCCGGGTGCCCAGGGCGGCAGCAGAGCCTAACGGTTAAAATTTTACTGGTTAAACATTCAATAGTTTAAATGTTTACTTTTTTTAAAACGTTATTTACATCCCTAGTTCTGAAGTCTCCTTTATTGCAGTGCCTCAAAGTCAAACAGGAGGACCTGCTCTATCTTGAGCTTCCATGCTGTTTTTCTGTCCTGAGGAAGCTCAGTTGAGTTTTCTAGGTGGCATGCTGCAGACCAGCCACCTGAACAGCATATGTGCTATGGTTGGAAGGATAGGTCTGAGGCAGTTGAGCTATTTGGATCTTAAGCTTCCATAGGGAGTCTTGGATCTGAGGACCCAATCTTTGGGTGTCCTGATAAGCCTGTGTTTTTGAATTAGAGTGGGCCCCTGGCTCCTGTCTGTGCCATATTCATCCATGCTTGTCATAGGTCTTCTGAGCCTGATAACTATAAGTTTGCCTTATAGTCTTCCTTCTTCATCTTTGAAGAAGTCCTTCTTTCCAAGGGCTACCCAACTTAGCCTTGGCATCATCAGGGACAGGCTTTGAAGCTCATTTGGTCTGCTTTCAGCTTTGGAAGACCCTTATGCACTTTTGAAGGGGTCTGGTCTTCTCCTAGATAGGCATTTACATACATGGGTTTCTCCCATACCACTTTCTGCAGATTTCCTTTCCTTGGGGAGCTTTTGGACAATGTGGGTCTTTGAGGAGCAATCACCACTGGCTCCTTTTTTGCCCGAATACACTAGAATCACACACATCTATTCCTGTTAGCTTCTCCTTTCTGAGGAAAATTAGAGTTCTTTTACCCATGTTGTCTTACCACACTTCCATCTTGAGAGCTGTTACCTTCTTTGATCAGGAATGAGGATAACCTAGACAGAAATCCTGCCAGAATTGGAGGATGGCTGATGATGTGGAAGTCACGGATTGTACTGAATTTAGGCTGGCTTCTTCCACATCCTTTGAGAAGACAGTGGTGGCAATGTCTCCATTGGAGGACTGCAGTTTCAGAATCTGTTGGGAGCACTGGCTGAAGTTTTGAATCTGATGTTTCTCAACTACCCCCAGAAAATACACACTGATTTTTGACATCCTCAGATCTAAACAAAAGAGTTGAGTCAAGTTGCTCTTCTAGATCGTTTTGACCTTGCAGGACTAGGGATACACATCCCACATTATAGAGGCAATGTAATCAAAGAACAGTTATTGGTGAATATCTTTCTACTGAACAGTGTTTTCTTCCATTATAATTTGGACATTGGAGGCATGTAGCTGCTGTAGCTGGCTGCAGTTAGCTTTCAAAGATAGTTTGTTCCAGGAGAGCAGCCAGCAATAATAGCAGAAATTATCTGGAAAATCTCTGAAGCATATACTTGCTGTATATTTGAACAGAATAAACCTCTACAACTCTGGTGATTCACCAAGTAGAAGTTAAAGATCCCAGGGCTCTGACAGTAAGAAAGCATGTTAACTCCAATGTGCCCCCAAACATTAACATTTCCTGTTCTACTGTTGTGAGCTGTTTCTGAGTACATCAGACCTTCTCTACTGGTCTGCACAGTTATAGAAATAGCAATATTTAACTTATGATTTGTATAATTCTTGAGTATAATAGGTATTATTAAATGTAAAAACATCCTGTCTGTCCAGATTCACTGTAGTTTTGTAGGAGTTCCTGTGAGTAGAGGACATGTAGCTCTGTTGTTTCCCTACTACTTATTATGTATAAGGCATTTATTATGGGAAAGTTTGGGCATAGAGATGAGTTTAGCATTCAGATCTGAACGAGGTGATTGCCATTCATAAAGCATATTCTGATGGAAGAGGTTTATCATCAAATCTTTACTATTCTCTTGCCAGTGGCAGCCAGTTTTACTTGCAGATAATCTTCCAGCAGTCAAATCTGCCAAAGTTTCTGTTTGAAATTTCAAACATGCTACTGTGAACCTGATGCACTAAATTACAGTATAACACTTCCTCCTTTTCATATGGAAAATGATCTCACGTGAAAGTTCAGTGTGCTCTTGTCTCGGGACTTACAGTTAGATAAGAGACTAGGGTTTGCTTCTCAGCTCTGCCAAAGACTTTCTGATGTTGAGCATGTCACTTTATCTCTCTCTGCATAAGTTTTTCTCATCTGTGATATGGAATTATCTCAGAAAAGTGTAATAAGGCTAAATTAATATTAATAAAGCACAGTGAGGTCCTGGGATAGAGAGTGCTATAAAAATGCAAGATATTACCAGTATTCCTATTATTGTCCACAAGGTACAGAAGCAGATGGAGCTCTAATATTTAGATAGAGGAAAAATGCTATTATCCCAAGACTCAAAGAAAAATGGTGCCTATTTTTGTCACCTTGAATAAACTGAAATGTATTAAGTTTATCATGACTTCTGAGGCTAGAGATAGTGGGGCCATTTGGACAAAGTGATGCCATTTATGGGCCTGGAAGTGTTTGACTCTAGTGTAGGAGATAAGCCATTTAAAAAAAAAAAGTAGATCATATTTAATTGTGGAAAAAGAACATTAAATATTTATTCATTCTTAGCAAAGCTTTTCTTTTGTCAAACCATTAACATGTTGCTTTTCAAAGGGGAGGGCAGTGAAAAATTGAGCTTTTCTGCAATGAAGTGCAAAACACATACTCTGCAATTAACTTCTTACATGTATGCTTCAAGCAAAGGCAGGTATGTTTTCCAAAATGTACAGCTTGTGATTCTATAAGAAACAAAAGAACACTATAATCCAGTTCCTCGGACTATTATCTACTTAGGTCTACCACTCTCTTTGGTATCTGCATATAGATACTGTTACACTTTCTTCAACTTATTATTTAATATTTGTATTGAGGTAGTGCCTAGAGATCCCAGATGGGGATGGTGTCCTCCCGTGCATTCTAGACAAGGTACACACATATACGATGAAAAGACAGTCCCCTACCCAAAATGCTGACAATCTAAGTAATCTTATTTGCTTTTCCAGCACCTAGCCTATTGCAGACGTTCAAAACCTGATCAATATAAATATATTAAAAAGATGCTTCATTGATATTGAGCTGGCAGAACAAAGTGCAGTTCTTTTGAAAACTGACAAAATTCTAAATTCAACTGTCATGTCTTCCATTATTTCCACAGTTTTCCACCATTTTGATGCCACTAACTGAAACAGAACCACCTTCTTCTTTGGAGTAGCGAACAGTATCTTCAGTTTTAAGTGCAAGGAGGGAATTCAATGTTACATTTTTAGCTTCTGGATCTCAGCTGCTGCTTCTTGTTCTGGGCTCAGCCTAAAGTTGTAGTTAGGAGTTATGTTGACTAAGTAATGGAAAAGGTGTATAGTTTTATCAGAATTATTTTTCCAAATTTGTCTTTCGTTCTTGTGAGTTAAAACAAGTCTGCTCTCCAATGAGACTGACACAAGTATCCACGGACAGCCTGTAAACTGTTAAGTCCCTCTGAAAGCTATTGCATTTGTACCATTAGTGCTTCATTGTAGGTTTCCTGTGTAAAATACAGGCTTTGTTTTGATCAAAAACCTCCTTATACTCCGCAAATTTTACATGATTATGGAAATTAAATGCAAATATCAACATGCAGTCTTCCTATTTTGCTATTTAACAACTCTTGACAGTGTTTATACTTTAACACAATTATCTATTTTTAATGATCCAGTCCATTCAGTCCCTTGTTTTCTACCATGTTCTTCAAGATTAGACATGTCAGATGAATTCATTCATTGATAATTTTGATCGCTTGATTCCAGTAACTCAGTAGCTAGTCATTTCTGTATATTGAATTATCAGTGTTCTCATCTACCCAGTTTTTCAGAAGTTTCCTGACACAGTACTAGCAAACCAAGCCTCCCAGCAGTTCACAGATCCGTCTACACCCCTGTCTTCATTCATTGAGAGTTCATTCCAATCGCTAGTCATGCCCTTGTCTCTAATGATTTCTGCCATTGCTTGTCCCCTGTAGGGTTCCAGGCAGTTTTGTGGAGTTCTTCTGTTTCCTAATAGGCAAACAAGAACCTTAATGTTCTCATCACTCTAAACTTTTAGAAGAGTGAGTTTTCATGCACAGATTGAAATTAAAATGTCCATGATATATATTTGAAAATATATTTTCATGTAAATACTTCTGAGTGCAGAAGCTCCAAAAATGAAAAAAACAAAATCCATATTTTTTAGGAAAGCCCTGACTATACTGGGATTATCTATGCTTAAAGGTATTACAATGTTAAGGGATGTGATTTTTTTTTTTTTAACTGCCCTAGTTATTCTGGTAAAAACCCTAGAGTAGACAGTGTTATACCAGTATAAAACACTTAATAGTGGTATAGCTTCTTGGGCATTGCCAAACTGGAATAGGTTTTACTAGAATAAGCTATTTTATACCAATATACATGTATTTGCACTTGAGGATCTATGCTGCTTTAACTATGTAGTCCACATATATTTGAGCTGAAATCAGTCTTTCCATTATCTCATGGAGGTTTCAAAACTCACCTTAGAGGTAATGATGTAGACATCAATTGCTCACATCTGGTCCTTCAGTGTCTTTGGTGTACACACACAACACACAGCATGCATAGCACTTCCTGCATAGATTCCCACACTGCTGCTGTGTGTGGGTAGGAGGTCATATCTGGTTACCTCAACAGGAAACAAGTGTCAATTAAAAACTCCTTTACAGAGTCACTACCATGTTTCATTTTTATCAGTATTTAGTTTATACAAATTATTAAATTATGAACGATATTGCTCTGTTGGTTATATTGGTTTAAAAGGCTCTGAATGATCACCTCTTACTTAATTTTATGGCTATTTAGTGTAAATCAACATTTTATTTTATAAGGTATGATAACTTACACATTTGAAGTTAAAATATCAGGTTTATGAAATAGCATTTATTTAGGTACAAATGAAATTATAATTTTCAAAACGTGTTGTGATTATTAATAGGAAGTATATCTAGGCTTCTATTTCATATGATTATCCACTTCCTCTTATGTACCTCTAAATGAAGACTAGATAAAGTTGCTTACTAGGAAAAGTGTAACTGTATGTGTTATCTTCTCCTTTCCTGTTACTATAGTGATGGAGCTTACATTGGTAAATTATTTGAAAGGGTATTAGTGTCACTGTAGCAGAATTCTTTCTATAAAATATACCTCCTGGAGCCATCAGCCACCACTTTCTTAGTCACCAGCTGATTAGTTTGTTAGGTGGTATTTAAGCTTTAATGGTCTAATTTCAAGATGTTGAAAATTAAGGTAATGTTCGGAATAATGACATGTGATGGGTTTGTATGGCTGACATAAGAAAATTGTTTTTAAATAACGAGTTTAAACCTAATCCTGTTTTGGGAAGATGGCTTGGGACTAGATTATTCAATGGACTGTTCAGATATGGAGCCCTCAATGTCCTGTCTGAAGATAGTAGTGGCCTAACCAGATTATCTGATGTGTGGTGTTACGTGGTCTGTTTAGTTTCTACAGTACGCATGCCCACATAACCAAAAAAAAAAAAAAAAAAAGTAGCAGCATGTCCACCACATTAGCACTAATCGGAACCTTTGTTAGCCTTGACAGAGAGGCCAAGTATTGATTGTCCATAGAATACTAAAAAATAAGCTTCCATCTCTAGAGGTGGCCCTTGCAGGTTAGGGTGAAGCCTGCTGGTAGAATGCAGTGTGGGAAGTTGTTGCTTAATATTTGTTATGTGCTGACAATGTGCTGCTGGCTCTGTAAAAACACAAAATGAAGACGGTCGCTGTCCTGCAGCGCTTTACAGTCCTACAAGACAGACACAGAAGCTGGGAAGCCCAGAGGAGGAAATAGTTCACACAGTGCTCAGGCTGGGGCCTGTGTTGAGAGGGTATTGGGCATCAGGAATAGTCTGCTCAAGCTATTGCATGGGGCTTAACAACACCACCTGGAGAAAACACCTCCAACCAATCACCTGAGACCGTGAGGCACTTTGGCTCCTTCCCTCTACCCAGTAGAAGTAGCTGCTTTCAGCTGCTGGCCAGGCTGCATGATGGGGAGTGGGATCTGAAGCTGCCTTTACGTCAGACAGCTTGGAAAGTCCACCATGGAGTAACCTCTGTGTTGGGTAGTTCTGCTGCTTTGCGTACCAGTCCCCTAGCTGCTCCTGCTGCCTGATTACGGTGAAGTTCCTTGGCTACTGCTTGAGGGAAGAGGCTTCTCAGGAGCTGGAGTGCTAGGGGGAAGCTGATGTGACGTGTATGGTGCTCTGTCTGGCGAGGGAAAACTAGCCCAGGAGGAGGCTCTGTGCTCTCTCTCTGCATACGCATCCCCAGAGCATTACCGCTTTCTGTACCGAGTCCTTTTTGTTAAGTATAGGACTTTTGATTTTCAGGCCTCTCAATCCATCGCTTTCCATGAGCACTAAATTCACACCGTTTTCTTAATTCTGTTTTTAATTTCTTAAAATGTTTGTTTTTTCTTTTATGGTAATGACATCTATAAAAGGGGACTTCAAAGAACCCCAAAAGAACCTCCTCTTTATTTGGATCATATTCAGTTTAAAGGTAGTGGTTCTGGCTGCTTTAAGGTTTTCTGCAGGGTTAATCTTTTGCATTATTGTCAGACACCAAGATTTTTAGATGCGATTAAGGATTTTGAATGCAATTTTGGGGGGCCCAACTTTTGAGACACCATAATGGTACCTGATTTTTTCAGAAAGTGCTGAGTACCTGCCTTTTGAAAATTGGGTCCCATTTAGTGTTTTAAATTGGATATCCAAAATCACTAATAACTTTTGGAAAAACTTGGCCTGAAATATTACCAGAATATGTACACACAAACTTTACTCTTTTAGTGATTTAAACACCTAATCAGCTGTTACTGTGCTAACCTCAGCATCAGAGGATCCTAACCACAAATTGTGTCAAGCTACTCTTGTGAGAGTGATTGTTAAACTGAAAAGGATGACAAATGGATTTTTAAATGTTTAAAAAACCCAGATACCTCCTCCTAATTTTGTAAGGCTATATTTTCCTTAATATTTTGCAGCATTGGCCAGAGAGGCCTTAGACTACTTCTAGAGCTTTCCTGCTGTGTAATTAGGAAAGAGACTTAGAGCTTGCACTGCATTGGCTAGTAAGGTTGGTGGGAGATCTAGGTGATGCTGGTAATTCTTTATTGAGCAACGTGTTTTTTCCCTGTGGCAGAGAGTAAAATAGTTATCCTCTTTAGATCAAAATAACTTTGGGTCTTATTTGGTTTGATTATTTGAAAATTGCTGTGATGGTATTTGATTATAAATATCGGCGTTACAATATTAAAATATTTTTTCATTTCTGGTCAGTTAGTTACCTTATGATTTCCTAGCTCACAATGAAGAGAAAATCTTCTAAATAATGAGAACTTTAGGGAATAATCAAGGATTAGTAAATCTTTCAAAGCACTCTTCATATGCAAGTGTAGCTTCAAAGTCTGATTTATACATAAAGCTTTCTGCTTTACATATACTTCAAATTTATTTTCCTTAGATTCAGATTTTAAAAGGACACTGATTTCTAGAGGTAACCTAATGAAATTCTATTAGATTAGAGGTAGAATACCATTAAAAAAAAAAAAAAAACCTCCTGAATGCAATAAACTTTGATCTTGTAGACTTTTTATTGAGCCAAATGGTTTTTTAATAAGTAGCATTGTAACCCTAAAATCTATTAAAGATAGCTATCACTTCAAAATAAGACACAGTTAATTAACTATGGTAACATCAACTCCTTGACTGTTACCAGTGACTTCCACTGTAATGGAAAGAGAAGAAAAGGGGGGGGAAATTGTCTAAAGCAGCAGAGAATTAAATTGAAATTAACCTCTCTGTTTGGAATTGATATCTCTCTCTCTTTTTTTTTTTTTTTTTTTAAACTAGAGAGAACAGACTTTTTTTTTTTTTTTTTTTTTTGGCATGTAGCATTTAGTAAATAGTAAGACAGAGATCTAGGCATTCAAAACTTAACAATATGTTCACTATTATGAAAATATTTCCTGTACTTGTCATTTCAGCAGCCTGACTCAGCCAGTGACCTGGCTGCTATGCTGATACACAGGATTAAATCCTTACTGAATGCCCAGTAAATTTGTCTTCTTGTTTTCAGCACCCTCGTCCCATGTACATGCCTTACATCTGGAAATGCCTTTAACCAATAGTCTAAAGTTACCCAAAGGGAATAGTAAAAAAAAGAGGTCCTCCACGTCAGTCAGCTCTGAAGGGACAGAGATACAGTTCTCTGTGCCTGTAAAGGAGAAATGTTTTGAGAATCTGCAGGAGAAAATGTTAAAGAAGGTCATTGAGAAGGACAAGCATTCAGAAGTTGGTAAACTACAATGCTTTTTGTTTCCAGTGCTTAAGACCGTAAAAGTAATTGTAAAGCATCTTTAAAAATCAGTGTGTTACTTGTGTCTTTCTTTTAATTATGTATTGATAGGAATGTTTACAACCAAGTAACTTTTACAAGAAAGTACATTGTCCGCAGTGGTCCCACTAAGCTTTTGTGTTTTTCTTAAATCTACAGGTATATTGAAAACTGAAAAAAAAGTGAAATTGGAAGAGAAAAGCTCATCATCATTTGGTATGCACAGAAAATCATATTTAAGCAAAAAGTCTAAAGCTTGAGAGAGCAAGAACATAGCCTGTCCCTAACTTTTTACCTGTTATGCTCTTTTAGGTGTAAGTGTTCAGCTGTTTTAATATTTCTAAAGCAACCAGCTTTTAAAAAACAAAAAACCTGAAACCCAAACACCTAATTAGATGTAAAAGGGCTTCTTGGAAATAAATAAACTTGTGTGACAGTATATGCCTAAGAGATTGTGTGTAAATTGCAAGGACACAGAGGGACAAGACCCATAGTAATAGTAGGGCTATAATTTCATGTCTCCATTCCTAGACCAACTGGGTGGGGCATGAGGCCTAAGAGGAAAGGAATAATGATAGGGTACCCTTTATAACCTTTTTCAATTAAATTAGTGGTATGTGTGGTTATTAACTTGTGTCTAGAGGTGGAATAAATAAAGGAAAAGTCTAATGGCTAGATATCCAACAGAATATGCAATGCCTCTTAAAATGAAATCTAAATGAAGGAAGTTTGGAGTATTCATTCTTCAAATATTAGTGATGGTCAGATAACGACTCATTCAAAAAATTTCACTTTTGCCACAATTCACTATTTTCCATCCCCAAACAAATTTATTTTTGACACAGATTCAGCCCTACATGTGTCTGAACTGATCATCAATCTATGGAAGGAAAGAAGGAATAGAAACAAGCCCAATTAGCTCTAATTGAAACATTCACTATATCTGCTCTTATTCTGTGTGGCTAAGGGAAATGTACACAAAAAAGAGTATTATCTTCGAGTCAGTCCTTGAGGTTTATTTTCCAGCTGAAGTCAAGTCCCTCTTTATTACCTCACAACTGACTGCTTTGGAAATAACTATGAAGTTAGAAGCTGTGGATTATGGTTTCCCATGAGAAACACGTAGCAGGGACAGATGAATTATTGCAAGACAAAGACTCCCTTCTCATGCAGATGTCAGTAGTACTTAAAAAGGAGTAGACATATAACTTTAATTTTATTCAGAACAAACTCTGCTGATAAAATTTTGGGTGAGAGGACAGCTAACTGTTCTTAAAGGAATTTATGGCAGCTGCAGTTTCAGGTGTTTATCATTAATCTCTATATGAGATCACCTAGCATGCTTTGCTAGAGGATGTAATTTTTTAAATTAAGAGTTCTTCCTGTTCTCATCTTCCCTGTTTCTACAGCATGATCAAAACCTGGAAAGTAAATGGGTTGTCTACTCTGTTTCTTACAAACTAATGGATGTACTACTGATGTATTTTTTAAATATACATTTTTTTTAAATGTAAGCTTTATTAAAACTGGGTCTTTTTTTTTTTCCTCATGTGCGGGTCACATCTGGAAATTCTGAAGGCTACACAATGTTACCTGTCAAGATATGGGATACAGTTGACTTCTTGACACTGAGAAGCTGAATTATGTTACTCTGCTAGGAAGAGTCTCACTAATAACTGTTAACTTCAAGGTGTCTCAGCTAAGGAGGAACTCCAGTGCTATTCCAAAAATCAGTTAATCACAAGGGCTATACTCATGGCACTGAACAAATTAATTGAATCATTCCGCTCTTGGCAGGTGACTGGAACAACTGATTTAAAATTTAAATGTTGCTTTTAGGGTAACTGAAAGAAAAAAGTATTCGAGGATGATGTTTTAAAATGTTCATTTGCAATTAGGTAAAAAGAAGGAAAAAGAGAAAGAGAAAAAAGAGAAAAAGGAAAAAGATCATAAATCAAAACAGAAGAAGAAGAAGAAAAAGAAGAAGAAATCTAAACAGCATGGTGAGTTCAGTAAGGAAGAAAGTAAAGACAGAAAAGTTAAGACAAAAAGTAAAGATCAAATACTATCTTTCTGGTTCTGATTGGTGGTTGTTACTGACTGAAATATCGAACATTCATATAGTTCAGAAACAAGTTCTGAAATATCAGAAATTACCAAAAGGAGATGTTGGTCTTGAAATTTCACATAGCAAAGGCATTTTGATCTGGTATCTCCTCTCCTTCTCCCCTTATATCCCGTCTCTGAGTGATCATGTCTACTCATGGCTTTAGCTACTATTCTTACACCAATGACATGTAGATACACTTCTCCACTCCAGCCTCCCTCCACTCAGTTCTGCATCTCAGCCTCTTTCACATCCATCCCTGACTATCTCACTGCTTACTTTTATCTTCACATTTAGGTTGTGTCTAAATCTTGCCAAATCTTTCTGCATAACATCTCTAAGATACAGTCTTTCCTATCCATCCTGATACTGAAACTTACATACAGGCTCTCATCATCTCACGGCTCAGTTACCGCAACATCCTTTTCGCTGGCCTTGACAAATGCAATCTTGCCCTGCTCATATCCAGCCAGAATGCTGCTGTGATCATTTTCCTAGCCTGTCACTTTAACTATGTTACCTGTGTCTTTGCATTCCACCACTGGCTCCCCCTCCTCTGTTGTATCAAACATTAGCTACTTGTCTTCATTTTCAAGACCCTTCATGGCCTGCTCCTACCCTCGTATAATCTCTCATTCACTATTGAGATGTTCACTTCTGCATCTAATCAGCCCATGATGGCAGCCTTCATAGCCCACTCATTGTTTTCAAACAAGCACTTCTGTGCTTTCTCCCATTCTGCCCCTCAAGCTGGGAAGAGCTTCCCCATAAACATCTGCAAAACCAACTCGTTATCCTCCTTCAAAGCTCTCCTTTTGCTTGCTGCTTGCAACAAACGGTTAGGCTGCTGATGTGCTGAGATCGCTGCTTATCTTGCTGCCCAATTTTGTCACAGTGTTTCCTTGTACTCCACCATCTGTCTATATCCATCAGTTGCCTCTTGTCTTAGACTTACATTATAAGCTCTTTTTAGCAAGCACTGTCCTTTGGTTCTGTGTTTGTACAGCACCTAGCACAATGGGGTCCTGGTCTATGACTAGGGGTCCTGGGTGCTAGGGTAATACAAATAATAATAATATGGCCAAAACTCTGATCTTTTCTTCACCCCAGTGACGAGATATCCATTTTGTGAAAAATACCTGTTTACCGTAAATGTCTTGGGACTTGCCATTTAATTATACCATGTATTTTTCTTACCTTTCTGCTGCTTTTTTGTTTATGGGATATGCTCTTCTTTTCTCTGTAATATAAAAGATGTAAAATGGAAAACAAAAACTATTGGCTGCCGTTGGCATGTCCCTCAGATTGATTTACCTCACTAACAAATCTGTAGTGTACCTTAGTAGATGTTAGTCATAATATTCCTAATTAAAATATTCAGAGTAATCCAGACAAGATTCCTGGAGACTCTCTGGGATTAATAATTTAAGAGCACCCAGGACAAGGATTTTTAGTGAAAACTTCTGCTCACACGCATGTGGTTTCAAGTGTGTTTTTTACATTCTGCACCACAAGATTTTTGGTCTCGTTTCCTGTTTTGTCAGCTTTTTGTTTACAGACGGTATACCTAACACTGTTCAAGACACAGAAGAATACATAGTCCCTGCTCTTGAGGAGGTTACGGTCTACCTAGGCAGGCAACACTAAACAAAGGGAAAGCCGGGGAAGGTTCTATTTTTGTATAATTATATTTTTTTAAAAGGGGAGGGGGAGGAGTGATGGTAATGGGACAGCTTTTGTTGATGTCTCTTAACATTTATTCTTTGTTGCTGCTATATATAGTAAAACAGAATTGTGACAAAACAGTGTTGTAAAGCACTTCCTAGTTCATCACAATTTCTGGCCATGACTTTCGAAAGGATAAACTGCAGATTTCTGAAGTGAGCAAACACTTACTTATTCATTCAAATCACAGACTGTATGATGAAAATTGTCCCAAAGAATGTGGTATACACTTCAGCTAAATTAAGTTTAATGCTACTTTTCTACATTTAACTGTGTCAACATAATTTAAAATGATAAACTTTTCAGTAGTTTCTGTTATCTGCAAATTGTTGGATGTGGGGAAAGGTGTGATCCCGTATGTGCATGTAAGGAGACATTAAATATTAGATTCACAGAAGTCCTGTCATTTAGTTAAGTCTAGTAATCCTAACTAGTTCATCTGTTAGGCAGTAAGGCACTGCAGGGTGAGTTGTGCTATCACTTCCCCGCAGATGTGGTTTTAAGAATAAGGCCAAAGTCAGAGCATTACCAGCAGCTAAGTTGCAATATTTCAAAACACACGCCCAGGAGATCTTTTTGTAGTTTAAACCAGTTTCTGAGTAATAAGTTTTAAAACAATATTACACTGTTTGTTCAGCCCTTTGAAAGTATGATCAGAGTATTAATGAAAACCTTACATAAATAAAAATGACTAATGAATATGCAAGCTTTACATAAAAATCATCAAAATAATGACAAATACACTTGAACAGAAAGATTTGAGAATGACTGTTGTAGCAGTCAGATACAAATTTAAACTGAATATAGTTTGGCTTCTTGTATTAGTTTATATTGGGTACTGTACAGGTTATACTGAATAGGCCGAATAAGCCATGTTATTGATTTGGAATTACAAGTATATCTTCTGGAAATGTGATATTATAATTGGAATAAGTGTTGCATGGTATTCCTCTGAGCATAGAAAGCAAAGTATTTTCGAAAACCCTTATGTATGTTAGCTGAAACCTTCAGTTTATCAGATATTTCTAGTGAGTGAAATAGAGAAGACTAGAAGGATACTCTGGCATCTGCAACAGAGGAATGATTAACATTCATGCATGCTGCATAGGAAAGGATGACTTGAGTGTAAGTTGGACAAATGAAAAAACAGTTTATGAAGATTTCCCATTTCATTTAGGTGATGTACTAAACAGACGTATTTTCTACATTTATTTTGTTTACTCAAATTTCTAGATAGCTTTTGTCATTGAGGCTAGATGTGAAGCAATGAATGTCAAAAGCAGAAAACATCTTCCATAAACTTGAAAAGATTTGGAAAAGTAGCATGGTTGGCAATGACCTAAAAACATGAATTTTTAACACCAGCATGAATTCCGTCCTCTTTAATGAAGCAGAGTCATGGAAATCTACCATAGAAATTGATAAGAAGATATCTCATTTGAAAGTAAATGAAGATGAAGATCTTACGAGTCCATTGGAAAGAGATTCTTGCAGCATCAGAAAGTCTAAGTAGAACAAACCAATCTAAAGTATCAAATATGGTAAGATGACGACGATGGACATATTTTGGATACGCTTTGAGGATGCCAGCAATATGACTTCCATTGCTAGTGATAATATGGACACCACCTGGAAAGAGAAAAAGAGGTCGACCTAGAGCAACTTTACACAGAACAATAGAGAAAGAATATGACACTCAGAAGCCTGAACAGACCCGCACAAGACCAAAATAAATGGTGGAAACTGATGGGTGCCCTGTGCACCTAAGAGTGCAGGAGGATGAAGAAGAAAGAATCCCTTGTCACAATATATTTCAATGTTATTTGTCACACCATAGATGGATATGCTGCTATACATTGGTGACACTGGGCAAAAAAGTTACTATCTAAATGCACAGCACCTCAAGACAATACAGAAGATGACACAATTAACACAGTTACTCAGTAGAATTGCAGTTGTCACTGCTCATGGGTCTCAAGGAGTAGATCGTATTTAGGAGTGGTACTGTTTAGGATAGTAAAGGTTCTTGGGGAATGTTGACTGGGAGGCTACCCTAAGCTTAGAGGGGATATGGAAGAAAGCACAGAATTGACAGTGGATTATGGTGGAAAGGGAGAATGTAGAAGAGAAGCCTGAACAAAGCATGCAGCATGGAACTATTGTAGATGGTAGTAGCAGGGCTGTGGAATACTTTAAAAAGGAAGATGAGAAGGTTGGAGTAATGAGCAGTGAGTACAATTATTTAACTTCCATGTCCTAGGACAGGTAGTCTCACTGTGCATGGATAATATCAGTCCATGTATTGTTTCCTATGACTGTTGTAGCTGCAGGCTCGGGCCAGTTGTGCAGAGCTGTTCTGTGTAGAGCTGCTGTCTCAGCTCTTCCAGGTAGTGGTGTTGGTGCTGCAGTTGATCTCCAGGGAAAAAGGAGAGAAGGTGGCAGCAGCAGACACAGGGATGGGGAGAGGTACCGAATGAATAGGGGGTGGGAGTAGAGATAAAAGTGGAAGAAAAAGGGATGGAGAGAGTCACTTCTAGGGGAAGGAAACAGGACTTTAAGAGTACAGAATGTACTGGAAATGCTGTAGAAGTTAGCAGTAGGACGGAAACAGAGGATTGAAAATCATGTGGAGGATTATGTTGTTTCAGAGAGCCATCAAAACCGGATATTTATCCAAACCTCAAAACTTTTTAAAGTTCTCCCATTACTAGTTTATTGGGGGTTGGGGTTGGGGGGTGAGTTTTTATAATATCGCACAAAGGTGTAGTTCTGTATCTCTGAAAATTAAGTATTCATCTTTTAAAAAAAAATTACTTAACATTTGCAGAGATGTGCACATAACCCTCCAGCAGACCTCAGGTTCATGGCTTAATTGGGAACATTTAAAAAAATTTGGCAAGCATAGTGTGTTGGAAAAGGAAGATCATCTTAGCAGCAGACGTTTGGACAGATTTAGGCATGAAATTTGGGAAGCAGGAGAGGAACGTGAGACAAAAAGGATCCTGTTTTTCTCAAACGTCAAAACAAGAAAAACTCAAGAACTGGGGCTCATAATTTCTAGAACAAATCAGAAGGAGTTAAACATTCATTGTTACTAATTTTATTTTCCATGTGAGTCTGTTGCAGTTGTCACAGGGATATTATTTGATTGTCAGTGGGAAGGAAGGAAGAACCAGGTGCTGATGAGGCATGATTTGTGAAAACCCTCTAAGATGTGTCCACTACACACAATACTGTTTGATAGAAAAGAACTGACAAAAAGTCAAAGATCAATTGGAGACAGGGCCGGCTCCAGGGTTTTGGCCGCCCCAAGCAGCCAAAAAAAAAAAAAAAAGCCGCGATCGCGATCTGCAGCGGCAATTCGGCGGGAGGTCCTTCACTCCCAGGCGGAGTGAGGGACTGTCTGCCGAATTGCCGCCAAATACCTGGACGTGCCGCCCTCTCCTGAGCGGCCGCCCCAAGCACCTGCTTGACAAGCTGGTGCCTGGAGCCGGCCCTGATTGGAGAACACTGATTATGGATATAGTGCGATATCCTTTCTTTTTGGTAGTCTTACAAGGTTCTTTCTCACAATCTCAGATATGTATGAAGTGAGAAATAAGAAGTTATATAATTAGTCTGGTGCAGTGTATGTACATAAAGGAGGGGCAGAGTTGAAGTCACGCATGAAATTTTTAACTTTGTAATTTTTTTTACTCTGCTGTTTGACTTGGTAACCATAATGTTCTTAATATCGCTTACATCGATACATACGTAAAAAAGACAGTTTAGGGGTTTGTGTGATATTAATATGTTTCCCTTTATTTTGGTATTTATGCACTAATGCATATTCATTTTTTTTTTTTTTTGCACATAATGTAACTTTCTTACATAATCATCATTCTCGGGCTTGTGAACTTTTACAAACATACTTTTTCTGAGTACTATAACATGAGATAACCAATGTTCATGTTAATTTTGTAGATTATTCGGATTATGAAGATAGTTCTCTTGAGTTTTTGGAAAGGTGCTCCTCTCCACTCACACGTTCTTCTGGGAGCTCTCTGACTCTGCGAAGCATGTTTACAGAGAAGAACACTTCATACCAGTATCCAAGAGCCATTCTGTCTGTCGACCTGAGTGGAGAAAGTAGGTTGGCTGAACAATAGGAAATTTTGTTTTAAAATTTATATTTCCAAAAGAAGGTGAACTAAAAAGGCCAAATGCAAGCCAAATAATTCACTTTAGGCATAAAAATGTGAAACTTTTTATGGTTGTATGTTGTTAAATCAATGTGTATATACTTTCATGACAGATTGAACAAAACATTTACTCTCCTCATGCTGTTCTGCATTGTGCTGAGCACTGGTTGGATGTTGCCACTCCTACCTCTAAGGTGGCTACATTGCATTGCTATATATATAGTAGGAGGTCACCAAGAAGTGTAATCTTCCAGCAGTAAATCTGTGAGTGACTTCCGCTATGTGTAGTGCAGAATCATTCAGCATCTAAGTCCTAAATTCATGTACAATGTTAAATCTGTTTGCATATACAACTTCAGATGTATTTGTTTTTATTAGACCTCTCGGATGTGGAGTTCTTAGATGATTCCTCCACGGAAAGCTTATTACTAAGTGGTGATGAATACAATCAGGACTTTGATTCAACCAATTTTGAAGAATCTCAGGATGAAGAGGATGCTCTCAATGAAATTGTTAGATGCATCTGTGAAATGGATGAGGAAAATGGCTTCATGATTCAGGTAATGCACTTGCTCTGCAATCTTTCTTGTGAATTTTTGGTCTCTTGGCATCCCTAAAGTTCTCTAGCTATAGAACAGGTAAGAAAAAGGTGGTGGCGGTTAAAATTTTTTGCATTTCACACAATGCCTCTTATTTTTTCTGTGCAGGATCACCTCTCTAAAAGTGAGGTTGGTACAGTTTGTGTCCATTCAGTCCTTGGCACCTCTGAATATGCCAACAGTAGTGGCAGTTGCAGTGATATATTAAAATTGGAAAAAATTCAGAGAAGAGCAACAAAAATGATTGGCGGTATGGAACAACTTCCATTGGAGGAGAGATTAAAACGACTGGGACAGTTCATCTTAGAAAAGAGATGATTAAGGGGGGATATGATAGACATCTATAAAATCATGAATGGTGTGAGAAAGTGAATAGGGAAATGTTATTTACCCCTTCTCATAACACAGGAATCAGGGGTCACCCAATGAAATTAATACGCAGCAGGTTTAAAACAAACATAAGGAAGTACTTCTTCACACAGTGCACAGCCAACCTGTGGAACTCCTTGCCAGGGGATGTTACGAAGGCCAAAAGTATAACTGGGTTCAAAAAAGAATTAGCTAAATTCATGGGGGATTAGTCCATCAATGGCTATTAGCCTAGATGTTTAGAAAAACAACCCCATGCTCTGGGTGTCCCTTAACCTCTAACTGCCACAAACTGAGAGTGGACAACAGCAGCTGGTTCACTTAATAATTGCCCTGTTCATTTCCTCTGAAGCATCTGGCACCAGCCACTGTTGGAAGACAGGATACTAGGCTAGATGGCCATTGGTCTCACCCAGTATGGCTAATCTTACGAAGACGGTGGCTTGGTGAATAGATTTTGGGAAAGCATTTGAAGAATATGGGGGCAGTATTGAAAAGGACACAGTGGACATGAAGGTAGTATCTAGGCTGGCTCCGTTGGAACGGAGTGGATGTCTGGCAGGGAACACAAGAAGAGACCAAGTTGGATAAATAGGTGGGAGCTGAATGATGTAGGGCCTTGAAGAAAAGAACAAGAAGATTGAACTCAACATAAAAAATGATGAAGAGCTATGGAAGATCTTGAAAAAAGGGTTGATGTAGTCATAGTAGTAGGAGAGAGATGTCTTTGATTGTGGCATTTTTAGATAGACCGGTGGGTCAAAATGGGTGTCAGACCAGAGGGGAGAAAGCTGCAATAGTCAAGGCAGTAGATGTTTAGGATGTGGGCAAGTAATGTAGTCATGTGGTCAGAAAGGAAAGGATGGATTTTAGAGATGTTAAGAAGGCTGAACATTTTGGTTAGTGCTTAAATTTATGATAAGGGTGAGGTGGATATTGGCTGTTTGCAGTCATGACTGATCTGGGCTTGATTTGAAGCAGCATCCTTGAGCTGAAAGCCTCTATATTCCATCCATTACCAGTCCCCTAAGTTGTCCAGTAGCCATTTTATCTTTAAATATTGCATCAACCCTTTTTAAACATAGAGCAGTGTTCATTTCAAAAGTTCCCCATAATTAAATACTATTCCATTCATGTTTTGTTTATTACCCATTTCTAAATTCAACTGGCAATTTAATACTTCCCACACCTAGTCTCAACGCAGGTCAACTGGCCAATCATTCTTATGCTGCTATGTCCTTGTAACCTTGGTATTGCTCCCTTCCTATCTTTATTTCTACACTTTCTTCATTTTCTTTTTCTTTTAGATTTTTTTTCATCAGTGCAATATTAAAAATAAATCTTAAGCACTGGAGAGATGCTTTGTAAATGAAAACTGAAGTTTTCTCTTTTCCATTGTTATGCTATAATATACACTTCTACCCCGCTATAACGCGACCCGATATAACACGGATTCGCATATAGTGCGGTAGCAGAGAGGCTCCGGTGGTGCTTTAAAGGGTCCAGGGCTCCGGCTGCTGCAGGGAGCCCCGGGCTCTTTAAATCGCCACTGGAGCCCTGCCACCGCTATCCCGATATAACAGCGTTTCACCTATAATGCGGTAGGGATTTTTGGCTCCCCACGACTGCGTTATATCGGGGTAGAAGTGTATTGCTATATATTTCTATTTTGCCATAGTCCTATACTGGTATCTTTATGCTCAGCTATTAAATATTTAGTGCTAAATTACTTATTTTATTATAATAAAATATTGTTAGACGTTAAATCCTCGATTTTGTTTTCCAGATTGGAATTTGTGGCCATGGGGTCACTTTCAAAACTAAAATTATGCTTAATTATGGCTTGTTTTTGCTACAGCAAATACAAATTGCATGAGTACGATACTATAACTCAAGCCGCCTGCTAAAGGAAAGCTGCTATTCCATGCATTTTGAACAGGCTGGAAATAGAACTGACTTACAAATAATGAATTACCTTGTTTCTTTTGGATTGTAGTGTGAAGAATGCCTGTGCTGGCAACATAGTGTCTGTATGGGATTATTAGAGGACAGCATTCCAGAGCAGTACATCTGTTACATCTGCAGGGACCCACCAGGTATGACTTAAATCACTGGTTCATGCAAAATTAATTGCTGTTTTTATTTGTTACATTTTTGCTAAAAACAGATGGTATTGTATAATCATTACTCACAATAGGATTTACCTATTTTTGTGTGTTTGATATGTTATACTTTTCTGGATGAGTCTTTTATAACATTTTCTTCTGTTTGGTTCTGCGTGGCAACTTTTATTTTTCTGTTACTAATTCTTAAATTTTGTTCAAAATGTTAACTTACCATTCTCATGAGTTCACAAGAAGTGAGTGCTCTCTTTTTCTTATTGAGAAATTACCTCCCACAAAGAGTAGGCTCTTAAAGAGCAGTTATACTCTGAAAAGTGACTATCTTGTGTAAAAATAGTACCTTCCTAGTCACCAAATCTGTTCCCTGCATGTATTTTACCTCTGCGGGAATTCTGCACCTAAAAATTCTACACACACTATTTTAAAATGCTGCAAAGTTCTGCATATTTTACTGTTAAAATAACAGAATATAATCATGCCAATTTCAATTATTTTAGTAATTTTATTTCAAAATACCTGTCAGCAAGTATGTCTGTAACAATACAAACCAAAAAAAATTCAGGAAATTGTTTGTTTGTTTACAAATAGATTTCTTAGTAGGCATATTAATACAGAACTTTAAGTAATTAATTTAAACTACAATACAGAAATGTATTTCCCGCACCCCTCAGAAGCACCTTAAAGGCTTGCGGGAGTCAGGGGTAGGAGCTGAGGGAGAGGGAAGGAGCCTGTGAGTGAACCTGGAGGGTTGTTAGGTGTGGATGAGAGAAGTATGGAACAGGGTTATTTTTGGAGGGAGGAGGTCAGGGGGGATTATTAGGGAGTTGGGGAGCCTCCCCCATGCAGACCCAGTCTAGCCTCTCCCATTCAGTCAGGCACATCTGCCTGTGTGCCTGCTCCTTGTCCCTATATGTACCTGCAGCCCTCCTGTTCCCAAGTGGCCCTGCACCCCCTCCCATTCAGTCCCTGTCTCAGTGCTGTCTCCCCACTAGCTCCTGAGCCCGCACCCCAGTCTGTCTCTCCACTAGCCTTTCTGAACCCCAGTCTGTGACCCTCTCCCCCCAGCAGCCACATGTGTCCCACTCTTTCTGTATTCCCTCCACATATCTCGTGCCTCCTGGCTCCGTGGGTAGAGTGCTGTGATGATCGCTGCTGGATGTTACTGCCTGTCAGCGAGCTGCTGTCTGTTCTGGCGCAACAGTGACCTCTGGTGGGCGAAAGGTGGAACTGCAGTGCTTCTCAGGCAGAATGTATTTTCCATGGAGAAAAATAAACATTCTGCACTGGACATGAATTCTGAGCGTGCACAAATTGCCAGACTACTTTTGCATTCAGTTACATCTGTGCAACCTCATTGTGTAACCAATGGCAGAATTTTACCTGTAGAATTGCTGTTGTAGATGATGGTGCACAAGTCAGAAGAAACGCAGCTTGATTTTTAGATTTTAGCAGGAGTTTCAAGGACTGGCGATTTGAAAACCATTTTACTTGTAACCTGAGTATGTTTGTTCTGGGAGTAATTGAAACAATAAAAATAACTTCACAATGCCATGTTTACAGTTATTCTTCAGAGCAGAAACATGTTTTTGGAGGGAAGTTTAGAGTTCTTTCTGGCAAGTTATTCACATATAGCCACTACCCCACCCATCTGGAGATTCATGTAACAGTTTAGTCTTCTCAGATGGAGAAAGGAGGACAAAATATACATATTTAAATGTATACTTGGATAGCTAAATAAGTGGGCTAATTTGCAGAGGTGATAAGTACTCGTAACTGCCACTGACTTCCATGGGAGGTGAAGATGCTTAGTATCTCTGTAAAATAGGCCATTTATTTAGATGCCTCCATTATGGACTTAGGCGCCTAACTTTAAGCACAGACATTTGAAAATTCAGCCCTATGTTTTTAACTGTAAGACACTTGAGTTTTATAATCTGGTGTGTATCTGTGACACTGAATTTTGCATTTGAAGATATAAAATTAGTGTTTGCCACTGACTTTAAAATATTTGGAACTGCTCATGTGATGACACAGTTTGGCCCCAATCCTCCCTTCCCACCTGCCTCCTCTGACTCCACCCCCCCCCCCCCCCGCCCCTTTCTTTCTGTCTAGGAGACGAGTCATTCAGGATGTCTGCATTTGACACTGGATTGGGAGGATGGGCTGGGTAATGGAGGGTGTTTTGCTGGAAGGTGTTAATGGCTACCATCAGGCTGGTTCTTTTATCCACAGATAATTCTGTGCATACCATTTTAGTGTAAGGACTGGCAAGTTTCCATCTAATTTTGTTCTTCTAGTGCTTGTGCATTTCCGTTATGCTACAGGTGTGTGTACTTCTCGTGCACCATAGCTGGAGAGTTTTCGCTAGCAGCACCTGTAGGGGCGGCCCCTCCCACACCGTTGCTTCCTTGCGCTCTGAACCAAGGGTATAAAGAGTGGAGCCACTCTGCTCATCCTTTAGTTCCTTCTTCCTTCCTGTGATGGGTAGTGAGAGCATTTCTGTGCTTACAGCCTCGTTCCTTTGCGAACAAAGTTGCAGTTAGTTAGCTTTTACATAATGATACTTGTTGTTTCATCCTTTAGATGTTTCTTTTCTCTTTAATCAATTTTATTTTGTTTTCTGTGGATCCTGCTGGCTTCTGGGACTTGCCCAGTACCAGGGGAGCCTATGTGAAGGTCCCCTGTTTTTAAGCCCCACTCCAGCTGTTATCTGCCAATGCCTGTCAGTAATCTGCACTCTCCACTGTTTAAAGTGCTTGGGCAAAGGTCATGTTAGAGACCCAGTCTGACAACACCAGAGGTCTATGCCGCTGTGAGAGATGTATTTTTCAGTACTGACATCATCACTGATTCAGGGCAAAGATCCTCCACCAGCCCTGTTCCTTATCTTATCGGTACTGACGGTAGGGTCTGTTACGTCCTCATCTGTCTCAGGTCCAGTACCCCATTCATCTGCCTCCTCCATGACAATATCTAAACCTTCATGTCATCGCACGGTACTGATAGCTAGGAAGCCTTCAATGCTTCCTCATAGACTCGTAGACTTTAAGGCCGGAAGGGGCCATCATGATCATCTATTCTAGTCTGACCTCTTGCACATCTCAACCACCCTCTCCTGTAATAGACTCAACCTCTGACTATGTTACTGAAGTTCTCAAATCACGATTTAAAGACTTCAAGTTACAGAGAATCCACCATTTACGCTAGTTTAAACCTGCAAGTGACCCATGCCCCATGCTGCAGAGGAAGGCAGAAACTCCCAGGGTCTCTGTCAATCAGACCTGTGGAAAAATTCCTTCCTGATCCCAAATATGGCAGTCAGTTAAACCCTGAGCATGTGAGCAAGACCCACTAGCCAGACATGTGGGAAAGTATTTGCTGTAGTAAATCAGAGCCCTCCCCATGTAATGTCCCATCACTGGCCATTAGAGGGATTTGCTGTTAGCAGTTGTAGATCAGTTACATGCCATTGTAGGAAATCTCATCATACCATTCCCTCCATAAACTTGGCAAGCCACACTGCCGCTGAAAGGTGTAACCTGATGCAATGGCTACAAGCTGAAGCTAGACAAATTCAGACTAGAAATAAAGTGTAAATTTTTAGCAGCGAGAGTAATTAACCATTGGAACAATTTACCAAGGGATGTGGAGGATTCTCCATCACTGACCATTTTAAAATCAAGATGGGATGTTTTTCTAAAAGATCTGCGCTAGGGATTATGTTAGGGAAGTTCTATGACCTGTGTTACACAGGAGGTCAACCTAGATGATCACAATGACCCCTTCTGGCCTTGGAATCGATGACAATGGCTGGGGGGGTCACCAGCAGTATAATGGACGTATGCAAGCACTCAAAGAAGAAAAAGCAGACACTCGTTTTCCTGTAACTGCTGTTCTTTGAGATGTGTTGCATATGTCCATTACATGGCCCATCCTCAAACTCCAAGCACTGGCGTCTATAATCGGGATCCCAGTGCAAAGGAACTGAAGGATGGTTGGGGTGACTTTATACCCTCAGTTCAGAGAACGAGGAAGCCAAAGAATGGGCAGGGCCTCCCCTCCAGGTACAACTAGGGAAAACACTCCAACACCTTGCTGTGACGCGCATATTTACAGCATGTTGGACACACAACACCTTTAACAAAGAACAACAGTAACAAGAAGGTGAGTAATCATTTTTAACAGTTGCAGAGTGAAAGTACTATATAGTTCTGGGAATAATTAGGGATACAATTATTTTTATGATTTATTAAATTGGTATAAAAGTAAGATGATTAGTTAAGTTACTTAGGGTTCACTCATACTTGTGGTTTAGAAACAGAAGTCACCAGACTCGATCAGACCCAAGGTTCATCTAGTCCAATATCTATCTCTGACAGGGGTCAGTATGATATATTTCAGAGGAAAGTGTAGAATCCTGCTGTAAATCCTGATCTAAAGGTTAGATTGTCTTGCTTTGAAGCACCAGGTTTAATGGCTTTTCCAAATTTTTGTTGTTAATTATCATAACTCTGGATATTCTTGATATCCATTTAAATGTCCCATCTCTCTTTGAATCTTAAGTTCTTGGTATCTTAAATTATCTTTTCAATAAGCGGATATCTTTTTAGAAAAGACCATTCTAATTCAAAACTTTAATTTCAAATTCAGTTCATAGGTGTATCACGGTATAGAATGTTTTTACTTCCTCACGCTTGAGTACTGAGCTGATTTGTTTGATTTTCTTTTAAAATGTCATTTATAGAAGTCAGAGGATATACTGTGTCATATACGAGGTGATGTGAATTTCTTTGAAAACCCATGATTAAAGAAAGGATGTCAGAAGATATTTTAAGGATAGCACTCCTGACTGTTGTTGTCACTTCTGGAGAATAAATTCTGATTGTTGTTTACCCGTAGGTCAGAGATGGAGTGCCAAATATCTTTACGATAAGGACTGGTTAAACAATGGGCATATGTGTGGATTATCATTTTTAAAAGAAAACTACTCTCACCTTAATGCCAAAAAGATAGTGTCAACACACCACCTGCTGGCTGATGTGTATGGTGTAACTGAAATTCTACATGGACTGCAGCTGAAGATTGGGATACTAAAGTAAGTGTGGGTCTGGTGTTTCCTCCCCATCTGTGTACCCTTAGATAGAGGAAGTGCGAGCTCAGTGTGTATGTCAAGATAATTTTCATTTTAACTTTTATATTAAAGACCAAACAGATGTATATCAGTACACATTTAGACAGTGTATTCTTGAAAATGTCATGGCACAATTTGAATTGTTTGGATAGATGATGATGCATTCTGGAGCTCACTCTGTGACAGGGCAGAAGCTGGGTTCCTCTTCTTCCTCTCAGCTCAGTGAGGAGGAATCCAGGGTCTGCACTTCTTGACAAAGCCTGAGGGAAAAAAAAAAATTATTGCTAAGTGGGAATGTAATTGTTTTCTCCATTAAACACTAGAAGGTGAATTTGTGTTCCTATTATTGACTGTTGTTGATGAATACTGAGACAAAGGAAAAATATTTGAAGAGACTGAAGACTATTTTTTATCCAAAATTTGCATGTGGTAATATCTGTGAAATCCAGTTTGGAAGTGAAATGAAGTCGTCTGCGCTTCTAAATCTGCCATCTGCAATCTATTCCCCTGTATCTAATCATCTCAAAGTCCTTAATAAATAGTATTACATTAATTCTCTTAAATATTTGTGTGAAGTTGGGAATTACTATGCCAATTTTACAGAAGGGGAAACTGAGTCACAGATTGGTTGTTACTTGCTCAAGATCCAACAGTTAATCAGTACAGAACAGAGCTCAGATCTCCATTGCTGTACTTTAGCTAGTAGACCGTGCTTTGTCTCTGAACAATCGTTATGTGATTGGCTAATTTGGGATATAGTAATTTTTTCAAAGGCCTGAACGTTTAACATTCTCTTTTGTATAATTTTCTAATTATGCTTCCATTGTACAGTTTACTGGTCCACTCATGCCAGGCGATGGAAACCCTCCATTTCAATGGCAGTTGATAGTGCTCAGCACCTGACAGGATTGGACACTTCGGGAGCATTAGCGTTTTTGTTTTATTATAACACACTTATTAAAGATGACCAGGGCATACTGGATTTACCCAAAATTAAGAGGTCCACAACAATGCAGGATGAAACGTTTGGCAATGATGTTCCCCTAAAAATTGCCTATTAATGTAAATACAGTTCAGCCAAAATGAGAGTTTTAAAAGATTTCATTGCTGAAAGTGATTATTCTATACTAACTTTTCTTCTCCCCTTTTTTCCAGAAATACACATCACCCTGATCTTCATCTTTGGGCTTGCTCAGGGGTGCGAAAAGAGCAAGAGCAAGTGACATTTGGGGTAGAGAAGAAAATAGTGACTTTGCCAGATACTGTTAATCCATCTGAAAGGACATGTCACAATCAAAGCCATAAAGAACCACCCCCTAGCTTACCGCAGAAGATGGAAGAAACATATATTATAAGCGAGCACAGTTACCAGAAACCACAGAGTTTTGGTCAGGACTGCAAATCAGTTACTGACCCCGTGAGCTCAGATGATGAAGATATGAGTAGTTTTGAGGAAGATCAGGAATTTTGTTCAGATGATAAAAACTGTTCACAATATTCTTTAAAAGAAGATGGCGTGAGTGAGCAGGTAAAACTCGTTATTCATGTGTATAGACTTAGAGTTTAAAAAAAGATCAAACTCATAAAATAGTTAGAAATGCATGCCCATTACTGAATTATCAACTGATGCGTGTTCTATTGGTAGGCAGACAGATCAGTACAACCCACTTAAAATGAAGTTTAATGTAGTGAAACTTGTTATGGTGAAGTAGGTTGGATTCAGATTGTTGCAGTTCAGTGCTGATAAATGCAAAGTAATGCACATTGGAAAACATAAACCCAGCTATACATATAAAATGATGGGGTCTAAATTAGCTGTTACCACTCAAGAAAGAACTTGGAGTCCTTGTGGATAGTTCACTAAAAACATCCACTCAATATACAGCAGCAGTCAAAAAGGCGAACAGAATGTTGGGAATCATTAAGAAAGGGATAGATAATAAGACAGAAAATATCATATTGCCTCTATAAATCTATGGTACGCCCACATCTTAAATACTACAGGCAGATGTGGTCGCCCCATCTCAAAAAAGATATGTTGAAATTGGAAAAGGTTCAGAAAAGGGCAACAAAAATTATTAGGGGTATGGAACGGCTTCCATATGAGGAGAGATTAATAAGACTGGAACTTTTCAGCTTGGAAAAGAGATGACTAAGGGGGGATATGATTGAGGTCTATAAAATCATGACTGATGTGGAGAAAGTAAGTGTTTGTTATTTACTGCTTCTCATAACACAAGAACCTAGGAGTCACCAAGTAAAATTAATAGGCAGCAGGTTTAAAACAAACAAAAGGAAGTATTTTTTCACACAACACACAGTTAACCTGTGGAACTCCTTGCCAGAGGTGGTTGTGAAGGCCAAGACTATAACCGGGTTCAAAAAAGAGCTAAATAAGTTCATGGAGGGTAGGTCAATCGATAGTTATTAGCCAGGATGGGCTGGGATGGTGTCCCTAGCCTCTGTTTGCCAGAAGCTGGGAATGGGCGACGGGATGGATCACGTGATGATTACCTGTTTTGTTCATTCCATCTGGGGCACCTGGCATTGGCCACTGTCGGAAGACATGATACTGGGCTAGATCGACCTTTGGTCTGACCCACTATGGCCGTTATGTTCTTAATTCATTAATTGCAAATTTGTAAACCCAGCTACAGTGGATTTCTGCTTATAGGGAGGTTGTTCTGTTTAATATAACTAAGTTGTTCCAGTACATCTAGATTTCTTGTATTCAAGGAAAGTTTGTGGTTGCCCTTTTTTTTTTTTTTTTTTTTTCTTTTCTTTTTTGGTTCCCCTTTTTTTTTTTTTTTTCCGCCCCCCCCCCCCCCCCCCCCCCCCCGCATTTTGAAAGATTCAACTGGTTTGAGAGAGATTCCCTGTATTTAAAATGAGGAGTATAAACGGAACCTGTTTTCTTTCTCGTAACAGAAGAAATTGGTTGAAGAGCAAATTGTTAGTTTCTCTCTGTTGTCCTTAGGTCTCTTAACAGTTTTTAAAACCTGGATTTCTAATTATATTTACCGTTGGTCTGTATTTTTCTTTTAACACCAAACTTCCCCCCAGAATTCAGTCATATAGGTTAACAATTAACTAAGCTTGTTTCTGCTCATGTCAGGATTTCTAACAAATGTTTTAGTCAGAGTTCTTTGAAATGTAAATCCCATCTAATATATACAGAGCTGATTTTTCTATAGCTTTATATTAGTGATGCTATAGTAAAGTTTGTGCCCACACCTCTAAATCCGTTTTCGGTTGCTTGTAACTTCTTGATACCATTGCTTTGGGCAGGAGGGCTGAAAGTGTCTGGTTTTACTCTAGAAACTCTCTTAAAACAAAACAAAAAAACCTTTTAAGCTTTTTGAGATACCCAAGTATTTGAAAATAAATAAAACACTTAGACTCACCCACTTGTCTCCCCCATTAAAAAAATTATTCAGATACTTTTTTTTTCTCTTGGTAGTCTGGTGTCACAAACATAGATTGTTTTTAAAGGTGGTACATAAGTTCTATATTTTTTAATGAAGAACTCCAGTTCACCTTGTTTGGAGTAAATTGTTTATTAAATAATATAGTTTACACATTGAGTGTGTGCAGTAAGGACACATTCAGCAATATGAAATATTGCTGAATAGTGTCATATCTTGAAAAAACAATCCATATATCCATTTATGCAGAATTCAGGTTTCCTTGGGAATCTCAGCTATGACTTTACTGACTTTTGTTTACTGTTTATTAGGAAGGGGAACCTGTTGGGTCAGCTAGTCCTTTCCTTTCCTTTCCTTTCCTTTCCACTACTTTCCCAGCACCATAGAGTACTTTTCATTTGGGACTCCAAATTGTTTGTTGGCACATATCAACCCCTGACCTTCCTCTGTTTCGTAACGGTAAGACTAATGCTCACCGGTTAGCCGGTTAAGATTTTACATCCCTATTTCCTGTGTAAACCATTTTGCATTTATCCTAATTTTGATTTCAGCTGTTTTCAAGTTGGCTTGAGACACGATTTGAATTATTTGTAACTGTTTTGAACTAATGCAAGAGCAGCTATATTTGCTACAGCTCTCCTCTCCACCCTTGTTCCTTGAACCTTTGACTATGCCTTGGCAGTGTCCCTCCTAAACGATTGCAACCTTTGGCCTTTCAGATTCTTGTTTCCATGTCTCCAGTCTATGCATAGTTCTACTGCCGATCTTCTCTTTCATACACTCAGATGATATCCAATTTTGAGTCCCCTTTTATTAGTTCTGTTTCTCCTTAAACATCATAGATTGTTTGTAAATTACAAAACGCATTTGGGGGTGGATGGGTCCTTAGTTTTGCAGGTTTGTTTCAGTGTTACAAAGTGTTACAGGGGGCTGGAGGAGGTCTTGAAAATTGCCAAAAAATGAAGAGCTCTGTGTAGCTTGAAAGTTTCTCTCTTTGACCAACAGAAGTTGGTCCCATTAAAGATACTACCTCACCCACCGTGTCTCACCAAAACATGTTCTGTCATTTATGGACAGCCCCTGACATGGTTTCCTCACTCCTGACTCTTAAGCCTTTATAAAGCCCTGTCCCGCCCTGCATATTTCCATCATGTTTTTTTTGTATCCTTCTCCACCAATGTTTCTTGTGCACTGCCCCTTACTGCTAGAATGCCCTCCCTGATCTCACATGTCATTTGTTCTTAAGTAGCTTGTCCCCCTTGCAAGTGTTAATACTAGTATGTCATCTCCAGGACCCACTCATAGATCCTCCCAGCAAAAGCTGGGAAGTCCAGATTTGGTGGTATTCATATTTCTAAAGCTTAAGAAAAACAAGCAGAGAACTTTTTTGTTTAATAAATCATTTCAGGCCACTTTTGCAGGAAAAACTTTTCAGATGCAAAATAGTGTCAAGAATGTGGGTTTCTCAAACAGGTCTATCAATATATACATAATACCGTTCACTCCTTTCTGTGGCAGCTGGCTTGCACTGAAGTGACTAACAAGTGTACTATCAAACTAGCACTGTCTTTGAATTTCTGTCTGTGAAATGCAATAATCACCAATAGTCAGACAGCTTCAGTATATCTGGGATTATAGGATTTTACAATTAAAATCAACTGTTTATATAAATTTATGGGAATTGCTCTTCTAGCTCATCCCATTGAGCTGTTAAATCAGGTATCCTGTCTTTGGTCATAGCTATTACCTGAGGCTTCACAGGAATGTACCTGGCTTCTTAAGGAATAATACACATGGGAAGAAAACCATTAGATTTGCTTTTAGTTCTCATAACTACATGTGTTACTGGTCATACAATTATGTGGCCCCTTTTAATACTCCAGCCATGTGATCTAACTGTGTTAGCAAGTTACACAGGATGACAGTAGTCTGAAGAAGGAATGTACTTTTGTTTTAAATCTGTTCGTATGCTATGAACTTCGAAATAAATTTAACAGGCGAACTTTGGGATTTTAGATATAATTCCATTTTTGTATTTTCACTTCATCCTCTATTGGACAGCAAACACAAAAAAATCCTGAACTCTTGCTTGAATTGGATAATGGCTCACTGGTGCATTCAGCACTTCATGAATTAAGAGTTAGAAGTTTATGTAGCAGAGTGGTGAGATGTGGGCCACTCCAATTGCACTAAACTGAGTACAAGATCTTGTGAATTTAACACTACCTCCCGTGTTTTCTGCTAACAGTCATCTGTCTCTGTGGTAATCCTGAAAGCTAGATGTACTCATTTGTTTGACATTTGTATTGCTGTTGTTCCCCACTAATGTTCTTAAAAACTGCATACCAATATGCATGTTTGTTTTTGTGAAATAGTGGTACAATTAAAAACTCCATCATTCAGGGCATTTGTACCAAGTATTGAAATCAAAACCAGAATCCAAGCGGTAAATTGAGAATAAAGCATTTATTAAGTGCTAACTTTGTTGATTTTTGTTGGTCCTATGGAGAAGAACACTGCTGAAGGGAATGTGGTGTGTGCTTGTAATGAAAAAAAAGGATCAGAAGAACAAGTGGATTCACATCTTCAATGGCAGCTAAATCTCCTGACCCACATAGAGAATGTACAGAATGAAGTCACAAGCAGAATGGACCTTATTGAAAAGGAAGTTGATGGTAATTACATTGTTACGAAGTATTGACATTAATCTGTGTAGAGCTTTGAACATTCAAAGCATTAAATGAAGAACAATAAGTCTCCCATTACCCCGTCATGTAGATGACTAAGACAGTGATTAAGGCCCAAATTTTCAAAGGTATTTATAATTTTGGGTGTTCTGGGACACCCAGAGTCTGATTTTTCAGAGATACTGCGCCTCTGCAACATCCACTGAGATAATGAGTATTCAGAATGTCTGAAGTCAAGCCTAGGCATGCAGCATTAGCAGTCATTCAAAAACATGGGCCAGCATGGCTTGCCCAAGGCCACACAGTGAGACCATGAAGTAGCAGGCTCCTGCTCCCATGCTCTGCCTACTAATCCACAGCATCTCCTGAAATTGATAGTATTTGTTTGGGCAATAGTATCAATCAGTTACCTGAGGAGGAGAAAAGAAGTCTTCATCTTCAGCTGTGGTTTACAAACTAACTGGTAATAGCCTGGATTAAGGCGGCAGACCAGGCTTCATAACAACAAATTCGCACAACGATTATGCAGTAGAACTACGTGTTGTAGTAGAATGAATGCATTCGGCTGTAAATTAATTGCCGTTAACGCCTGCAGTTAACTGAAAACAAAATTAACCTGTTCATTTTTTTAACGCGTTAATTGCATACCTCTGGGCGGGGTGGGAGGGTGAAGCCCCAGCCCAGAGCTCCGGGCGTGGCAGCAGAGTCTGAAGCTCTGAGCCCCTAGGCTATATTTGAAAATATAGAAAACATCCAAAAATTTTAAATAAATGGTATTCTATTATTGTTTAACAGTGCGATTAAAATTGCGATTAATCGCTATTAATTTTTTTAATCGCTTGACAGCCCTAGTTTTCACATGTAGAGTCTCACTTCACAAATGAAGAGAGTTTGAACAAAGTGTAGTTATTGTGTCCTTAACTATTTCTTACCTAAAACAAAATAGTGTTAGCCCTGATGGAATGTTTATGATCAGTTTGCATGTACATTGACCATGTTTCCAGAAACATGGGATTAGACTCTTGCCATCCCTCTTTTTTATGAGCACTGAAATTCACTCAGAAGTTAGTGTGATTCCATTCTGAAAGTGGCTGTCTAAAAATGGAACCACATTATATCACCTGCTCCCTGTTTTTGTTTAGTGATACGTTAAAGTTAGTGACAGAAGTGAGTCTTCACAGCCTTTTATTCCTGTTGAGTTTTTACTACCGCAGAACCGTGACAACTGAGACAGTGAGCTGGAGTCTCTTCTTTGTATGTGTATCATCAACACATTGTTGGCTAATTTGTCCTAACGTACCTTTATATTACTGGAATTTAGCTATCAGGGCAATTGGAAGGATTAATAAGGGGGACCACTTTGAACTGCTTAAAAGAATAAAAATTTCCATGGAGCACTGAATTATTTCGTTCTTCAGAAAATATATCTTCATTTAAATAATGATCTGAGTATCTGTAAGTTGCACCTTCATATTAATGATTCATATGGCAGAGGCATGCTCCATTTTATGCAAATTACCTGCTGCCCTCAGGCTTGGCAAGTTGGCAGCATTTACAAGGATAGGTGCTGGTCCATGTTCAATAGCATACGGGAGAAGTAGGTTTGGAAAGGGTATGAGCCTAAAAACCCAAATACAAAACGTCTTGCAACAAATAGTGTAAGTATTCTGAATTTTTATGATCGGCTGCTCTTCATCTGGGCAGTGAATTTGGCCATGAAATATTCTGAGGTGCATCATTGGCAGTCTCACACCTGGTTTGCATGGAGCCATGGGTGGGGCACAATAGCCATTTAAATTTCGGTTGACAAGTTAGGACCAAATCCTAGTCAGGTTGAAGTCCTCAAGTATTTTGCTACTGACTTCAATGGCACTAAGATATGGCCCTTACTGCATTTCAACACACCTAGCTTTGGACGGTTGAGCACTCTTTTTCCGAAGATCCCTTTCTAATCAAACTCTTCTTTACATTTTTCTCGATGTAGTTTTAGAAAGCTGGCTTGACTTCACTGGAGAGCTGGAACCGCCAGAGCCTCTTGCAAGACTGCCTCAACTCAAGCGACGTATCAAACAGCTCTTAATTGACATGGGGAAAGTACAACAAATAGCCACGCTATGCTCTGTATGACAAAAGGAAGAATAAAGGAATAAAAATAGGCTCTCTACAGTGAATTTTCTTATTAGCCACAAGACTGGCAGGAGGACAGCAAAAAGCTGGATATTTGTCTGGTTCTGTGCTGATTACATTTTTAGCCTGACGCTTTGGAGAAAGGAAAGGAAATCTAGAGTAAGGAAATTGACACTGAAAAGCTGAATACGCTATGTTCAAGATGCAAATTACAATATGTCACATATTGAGGAACATTGAAGTGGCAGAATTTCTCCTTCAGGTCATACAAGAAGGTTCAAGAAATCTCTGCAATGGAAAATGCTATACTTTTATAGTCAGTAGCAGAAAGAGCCAAACTCTAAAACGTCAGTGGGAAAAACATACATCCGTAATTATTTTTTTTTCTCCCATTGCTAGTGAAAATACAGACACAGAGAGATCCATATCCTCTCTACAGTTGGTCCACCCCCAAAGTTTTAGGCAGGTAACTGATCTTTTGCAGCCCAGGAACTATTTCTCGTCTAATTAGTGTTATTCAGGAAAATGAAAACATTTGCTTCACTTTTGAAAGAAACAGTATGTGGTGGTCTCCTTATATTTTTTTTAAATGGAAATCCTCATTACAGCACCCTTAGGCTCTTTTAAAAACGTAAGTGGCAAACAGTGGTCAGATGTGCCAAATAATACTAAAACCACTGGGATGACAGTTTGAAGATAGTGAAATACCTGAAGAGTTTTTTTTCAAAGTTCTACCTGGTGCCAGCAATCCATCCAAAATTGTATCTAGTTTATATTTTTTTACGTTCTATTGCAGTATTCAGGATTCAAAGTACATTTTTGTCCTGGGTAGTTCAGCTTGGCGTTAGCCCTCTGAATCTTTACCAACCTCATCTGGGATGAGGAATGACAAGAGCAGAAAAATTGCTTGTTTGTGGCTGTGAATTACTAAACCACTAGATTGAATATCGCAAAGATACATTATCTAAGATGTTTTTATAAAACTTTTAGCTTCAGTCATACGTGAGTAAAACATCATGAAACCAAAGGCAACCTAGTTGCTCTGTTAGCTCTTGCTGGATTTTGAGCTCAGGACCTTCTCTTTGCCTGTGCTCATGTAAGTTGTCACTGCACCCAGTGCTACATATGTATGTGTAGGTATAAGTGTATATACACACACATTCATATGTACGTACTATATACATATTTATATCTACACATGTCTAGTTTTATTACTATAGACTATAAGAACTGGTGGTTAACATGAAATGTTACCTTTTAACAAGCAGTTTATAAAATTGAAAATAATGTATGTACAGGTTTTGGAATTTGTAAAATATGACTGTTAAAAGGAGGCTATTTAATTGATGACATAAGATACTTGAACATTTTATGCCTCACAACTGTTTATCAGTTCTAGTTTTCTGTATAAATGCATTTTAGAACCGATAGACAGTAAACTTGAATTTACCTTTTGATAAGAGTACAAGCCACTGTACATTCAAAAATTATTTAAATTTGCAAACACACTGTTCTATATGTAAGGTACTGTATGTAAAACTGTTTATTAAAACTATTCTGCATACTCTACATTTTCCACTTTTCTTCCTGTCCTATACAGAAATGTAAAAAAGTGATTAAAATAATGTACAGACCATAAAAAACTCGAATTTTTTGAATGCCTGTTGAGGATTCAGACAGTCGAAAAATGTGCCAAAGATGGATTGTGTACAAAAGATGTTGAAACTAGTGTTTTGAACTTTCATCATAAAACCATTATTGAGAGAGAAAGTAGCATGCCCGGGTGCTTATTGAAAAATGCCTACACTAAAGTCTCTAATTTATCTGTCATGTCTGAAGTAAGTTAATGCAATTAATATTTTAACTCTAAAGCAAATGTGTCAACATCAGTTATAGAATGATACCTATTTAAAAGGTCTCTTCAACAGCAGTTACCACACCATTGTATCAGAGATATTACAGCTCTGTCTTAATTCCAAAACGCAATTCAATCTTAATTATATAGCAGGGATTGTCACCTCCATAATTTAAAGAGGAAATACAGTAACTGAGGAATCTTTCAAGAAATGTTGACTATTTTTTATGGCAACCACTATTACGTTTAACAAAATACCCTTATGTTTTATACAGTATAATTTGATGCTTAAATGACTACTTAAGACACATTTCACAGTATTAACAGCTGTTGAAAGTGATCTACTTGCTCTTTGGATATGCAAGATACTGTTGTATATTATTCACTTGCTGCATATCCTTAAATGTGGTACTGTGTGTACTGTATAGAATAAAATGTAAATCTTAATACACAATTTGAAATGAAGTATATAGTATTTACATAATATATACAGTACATACTAGTGCTATGTTATACAATGTGTGTATGCATGTTTGTGATACCATATAACTGTAAATGTAATGGACTGAGATTTAAAGTTGTGGGAAGGAGGTTCCATGCTTTGGGCCCATCACAGCAAAGTTATAATGAGATGTGAGAATATTATCCCTAAAAGGTGGATGTTGTATGAGCTGCGGACCCGGAGGTGGTCACTGATGTAGCCAGGGCCTACACTTTTAAATATATATTACATATAAAAAACTACTGTCAAGTATTGTATGATTTCAAAGTTAAGTAATCAAAAGTTAGGCAATGTCTGAATTAAGGTTGCCTATGCAATTCAGTCTTCTTCTGCCATATGCATTGTGTTAGTCTTTTAACTTGCAAGGTGTCACTTTTTTTTAACCCCACAGGACCCTGCCTCTTTCAATGCACAGGATAGGTAATGCCCCTGAATGAGTAACTTTTCAATATTTCTGTTTATCCTCGTTCATTTGGTAGCCAAATGCATAATATTTACCACATACCATTTAAACCCTGCACTGCGTACAGAATTATTCATTTCTTCATGAGCTTTTCTATGACACACATTGCTGTTGTGTCAGAATGCTTCACAAACTTTAAGGTAACTTGGTATCATCAACCCCACTTTAAAGATGTGAAACTGAGTAGTAGAGAGATTAAGGCTAAAATTGTCAGGCGCCCAACTTGTGAAACACTTGGGGCCTGATTTTTTTCAGAGCATTTTTATAGCACTTTATATGGTCAGTGCATGCACTGACTTCAGTTATGGTTGTAAGTGCTCAGTGGTTTGAGCATTGGCCTGCTAAACCTAGGGTTGTGAGTTCAATCCTTAAGGGGGCCACTTAAGGATCTGGGGCAAAAATCAGTACTTGTTCCTGCTAGTGAAGGCAGGAGGCTGGACTCGGTGACCTTTCAGGGTCCCTTCCAGTTCTATGAGATAGGTATATCTCCATTTATTATTATTATTGGCCCCCAGATGTTCCCTGGTGGGCACCTAGAAACCCAATTAGTGGCCACCTGTGAATTTTGGTTGAAGTGACATAGGAACTCTGCGGCAGAAGCAGGGATAGGTTCCAATTCTCAGAACTGTCTTGATCATAAGACTATCCTTTCCCATCCTGCAGTCCTTTGCCTCATTCGCCACATGCCTTCCAGCTTCCTCAACAAATGAGGCAGGCATCTTACAAACAACTGCCTCATTCACTACACAACTGATTCATTCCCAACGCACCATCTGAGCTGTGCACTGAACAAGGCAGAAGTGCTGGGGAAAAAATAGTAGGTGATGCCGTAACTAAAGACTGTATCGCAATGCATGTGCACAAAGGGGCCAAATTAAGGTTACACAAGCTTAATTCTGCCGTTTCCTAACTTCAGGATGCTTGACTTTGCCATCTTTTATAGTGTTCTTTTAATGTCATTTTTTAACTTAATTTAAGGTTTTTTAAAAAAGCAAACAAGGAGGAAAAAAACAAAAAGGAATTCCATCATACAGAGCCATACTGTGACACACCCAGGGCTACTCAGCAGTGTTGGAGCCTTTAAATCCACAGCAGACTTCTGCCACTTGAGCTGATAGCGTAACGACTAATAGTAGTTGGCTGTTAGCCTCTCTGAACCAGCTGCTAAGGAAGATGAGAGACTTTGCAAATGGGTTTCACGGGCATTTGCTAGACAGCAAATGTTGGGACTCAAGCCTTGGCTACACTGGTGCTGTACAGCGCTGCAACTTGCTGCGCTCAGGGGTGTGAAAACACCCCCCCCGAGCGCAGCGAGTACAGCACTGTAAAGCGCCAGTGTAATCAGAGCCTGCAGCGCTGCACGCTCGCTCGCAGCGCTGCAAGCTATTCCCCTCGGAGAGGTGGAGTACTTACAGCGCTGCGAGAGAGCTCTCGCAGCGCTGGTGGCGCGACTACACTTGCGCTTCACAGCGCTGCTGCGGCAGCGCTGGGAAGTCCTGAGTGTAGCCAAGGCCTCAGTCCCTGTGTTCTGTTTTACAGTTTAGAGGGGAGCATTCTCAAGTGGATACAGCCTCTTCTGCCACTTTCCCCCACTTCCCAGCTTGACCCTTTTTGCTCATCTGTTAGCATCTCCCCTTGTTATCTTGTTTCTGTGCTCCTGTCCATCCTCTAGCTTACACCCGTTTCCCCTCCGCTTGCCCCTGCGACCCCTCAGCTCCTCAGCCTTGTGCAGTCGAGTTAGGCTCTGTTGCCTGGGTGTCACCTGGGAAACGATTTAAAACACTGGAGAGAGGGTTTCCATGTTTTGTTCTGGTGCCCAGAGGGGAGGCGGGAGGCAATTGTAGGGAAAGTTCTGCTCCGCCCCTGCAGCCTTGGGCTGGAGCATGCTCAGTGAGCTCGGAAAGGTGGAGTATGCACAGTGTAAACAGAATCTTCTGAGATTATTGTTAGGTAGGTCTCTAATAAACCTCTGCTGAGCACATGCACAGGGTGACTTTCAGAGGCTTGTAATTTGGCCAAATTTGGATGGATTTTCACTGCAATAAACATCTTTCTGACACCCCTCCCTTGCCAAATTCCTATCCCTTGCTCCAAGGCATAGAAGCTCTAGAGCAGTGGTGGGCAACCTGCGGCCTGTCAGGGTAATCCACTGGCAGGCTGCGAGACAGTTTGTTTACATAGACCGTCCACAGGCATGGCCGCCTGCAGCTCCCAGTGGCCGCGGTTTGCTGTTCCCAGCCAATGGGAGCTGCGGGAAGCAGCGGCCGGGCCGCAGATTGCCCACCACTGCTCTAGAGCTTCTCAACTAAACTACTATAAGGATTTTTTAACATGAGAAAATAATATTTCATGTAACTTTGATCTCAGAAACAACAACTATTTTGATGAAAGGTTTAAAAAAATCAGCCTGAGGCAGACAGACCCCTGGCATGGAGAATTTCAGCCTGGATGGTTAAAGTTTGCAGTTATAAGCAACTGAAAATAGGTCTTTATAATTGGAAATGCTGGGCAGCCTTAACTTTATTGCCGGTCCTGATGGGTATATAAGTTCTCACACACTTGCCTGTAGTGATCCTACCCTCATACCACAATGTACCTTTGCTGGGGCGAGTCCCAAACATGGAACCTCTTTTCTACCCCGCCCCCACTTGACGCCTTGTGAAATCTTTCAGGATGTTCCCTCCTTTTAGAGAGCATTTGTTAAAGTCAAGAGGTTTTTTTTATTTTGGGGATGACCATTGCTCCTGTATTTTATTTTACCTTTTTTCTTTTGTGTTGAGTCACCATGTAATGGGTTTAGTTGATCACTTTAACAAGGGTGATTTGTGTGACAATGCTTTCATGTATATTTAAAAATGGTTTTGTTATGCTATGTGGTGTCCCAAGCACTGGGGATGGGAGTGGTGTCTTTAGCAATAAGCATTATATACACTGTGTGTATTTGTTATACTTGGAGAATAGGTATGGAGCACTTGACAATGGTGAAAATACACTAGAATAAAGAAAAGAGTGTTTGTCTGGCAGACGTTCTGCACCAGCCTGGGCAACTCATAACTACTGGAAAAATGTGAAATGTACATAGAGAAAATGAAATAGTGCAGAAAACATGAATATAATAAACTTCCAAAACATGCCATATAATCAAGACAGAGTGTATGTGCATTTGGGATGCTATTAACGGTAGATGAGTTAACACAGTTTTCTAGGGATTGGTTGATTAACTAAAATCTAGTCTAATGCAAATTAAGTGATTAAACACCTACTCAGTCTTTTTTAGACTTGCTCACAACCGTCTCCATTCAGTTAGTGCCTCTCAATGCATTGTCACTGAAAGGTCTGCGAGAGGCAGCACTGAGCTCCTTAATCTTCCATGAGAGAAGCAAGGTATTTTCTTTTATGGTTTGTTTTATAATAGCAATAATGTTGATTGCATTCTAATATACTCACAATAAAGGCCTATTGAGATTGGTTAAGTGCCTGGGCTCCCTTTTGGTGAACTAACAGTTTCAACAAACTGATCTATGCTTTATATACTCTGGAGCATTAGGGAACTGTGACTTAATTGTATAAAGCCTGTCAACTAGTTTTGTGTACACATAATTCATTGATTACAGTCAGAGAGACAAGACATTGATTACTGTTACAGCACTTTGCAACACGTCTACTTAACCTTTCTATACTTGCCTCCTTTCAACCAAATTTGTCAGAGATGTAAAATGGGAGGGTACCTTCAAATGAAGTGTCCTTTCAAATCTGAAAGATAGTGGGGCTGGGCCAAATTCAGACCCTGCTGTAAGCAGCTGCACCATTATTGAAATGAATGGAGGTGCATCTGCTTCATTATGTCTGGACTGTCTCCTTAATATGCTCCCATTTGGGTTGAAACTCCAGTGGATTCTACTTCCTTCACCTTTTCAGACATACCTAGGGGTAAATACACACAGTTCTATACATTTAGCTTTTGTATTAGCTAAAAGATGCATGCAATGGCAATCTGAAAAACTGCACAAGGTCACCAAATGAATACATGAGGGGAAAGTCATTATACCATCTCTCTCCTTTGAAGCATCAGAGATGGTCATGGCTGGAGATGCTTGGCTGGCTGGTTCATGCTCAGGTTCTAACTGATTGCCATATGTGGTGTCAGGAAGATCAGATTGGCAGGGACCTTTGGGAGTTTTTTCACTTTTCCTCTAGCATGGTATGCGGGGTCAGTTGCTAGGATCATCTGGGTATATCTCCGTTCATAGAATCATAGAAGATTAGGGCTGGAAGAGATCTCAGGAGGTATCTAGTGCAACCCCCTGCTCAAAGCAGGACCAATCCCCAACTAAATCATTCCAGCCAGGGCTTTGTCAAGCTGGGCCTTAAAAACCTCTAAGGAAAGAGATTCCACCACCTCCCTAGGTAACCCATTCCAGTGCTTCACCACCCTCCTAGTGAAATAGTTTTTCCTAATATCCAACCTAGACCTCCCCCACTGCAACTTGAGACCATTGCTCCTTGTTCTGTTATCTGCCACCACTGAGAACAGCCGAGCTCCATCCTCTTTGGAATTCCCCTCACTATAGAGGGGGATAGGCTGCTATCAAATCCCTCTCTTCTTTTCTACAGACTAAATAAGCCCAGTTCCCTCAGCCTCTTCTCTTAAGTCATTTCCCCCAGCCTCCTAATCATTGTTATTGCCCTCCGCTGAACTCTCCAATTTGTCCACATCCTTTCTGTCGGGGGCCCAAAACTGAACGCAATACTCCAGATGTGGCCTCACCAGTGCCGAAGAGAGGGGAATAATCACTTCCCTCGATCTGCTGGCAATGTTCCTACTTATGCAGCCCAATATGCCGTTAGCCTTCTTGGCAACAAGGGCACACTGCTGACTCATATCCAGCTTCTCATTCACTGTAATCCCCAGGTCCTTTTCTGCAGAACTGCTGATTAGCCAGTTGGTTCCCAGCCTGTAGCGGTGCATGGGATTCTTCCATCCTACGTGCAGGACTCTGCACTTGTCCTTGTTGAACCTTATCAGATTTCTTTTGGCCCAATCCTCCAATTTGTCTAGGTCACTCTGGACCCTATCCCTACTCTCCAGCATATTTACCTCTCCCCTCAGCTAAATGTCATCCATGAACTTGCTGAGGGTGCAATCCATCCCATCATCCAGATCACTAATGAAGATGCTGAACAAAACCAGCCCCAGGACTGATCCACGGGGCACTTCACTTGATACTGGCTGCCAACTAGACATCAAGCCTTTGATCACTACCCACTGAGCCAGACTTTCTAGCCAGCTTTCTATCCACCTCACAGTCCGTTCATCCAATCCATACTTCTTTAACTTGCTGGAAAGAATACTGTGGGAGAGACCATATCAAAAACTTTGCTAAATTCCCTGCTATTGTGTCAAGTATCAGGAGGTAGCCGTGTTAGTCTGTATCTACAAAAACAACAAGGAGTCTGGTGGCACCTTAAAGACTAACAGATTTATTTGGGCATGAGCTTTCGTGAGTAAAAACCTCACTTCTTCGGATGCATAGAGTGAAAGTTACAGATGCAGGCATTATATACTGACACATGGAGAGCAGGGAGTTACTTGGCAAGTGGAGAACAGGAGGCTGCCAGGCAACTCTCCAAGACCACATTCTACAGGCCACTATCCTCTGATCCCACTGAGGAATACCAAAAGAAACTACACCATCTGCTCAAGAAATTCCCAGCTACAGTACGGGAACAAATCTACATGGACACACCCCCAGAACCCCGACCAGGGGTATTCTATCTGCTACCCAAGATCCATAAACCCGGAAACCCTGGACGCCCCATCATCTCAGGCATTGGCACTCTTACAGCAGGATTATCTGGCTATTTGGACTCTCTCCTCAGACCCTACGCTACCAGCACTCCCAGCTATCTTCGAGACACCACCGACTTCCTGAGGAAACTACAATGCATTGATGTTCTTCCTGAAAACACCATCCTGGCCACCATGGATGTAGAAGCACTTTATACCAATATTCCACATGAGGATGGACTACAAGCTATCAGGAACAGTATCCCTGATGAGGCCACAGCAAGCCTGGTGGCTGAGCTTTGTGACTTTGTCCTCACCCACAACCACTTCAGATTTGGGGACAACTTATACCTTCAAGTCAGTGGCACTGCTATGGATACCCGCATGGCCCCACAGTATGCCAACATTTTTATGGCTGACTTAGAACAACGCTTCCTCAACTCTCGTCCCCTAGTGCCCCTCCTCTACTTGCGCTACATTGATGACATCTTCATCATATGGACCCACGGAAAGGAGGCCCTTGAAGAATTCCACCTGGACTTCAACAATTTCCACCCCACCGTCAACCTCAGCCTGGACCAGTCCACACAAGAGATCCACTTCCTGGACACTACAGTGCAAATAAGTGATGGTCACATAAACACGACGCTATACCGGAAACCTACTGACCGCTATACGTACCTACATGCCTCCAGCTTCCATCCAAGTCACATCACATGATCCATTGTCTACAGCCAAGCCCTAAGATACAACCGAATTTGCTCCAACCCCTCAGACAGAGACAAACACCTACAAGATCTTTATCAAGCATTCGTAAAACTACAGTACCCACCTGGGGAAGTGAGGAAACAGATTGACAGAGCAAGACGGGTACCCAGAAATCACCTACTACAGGACAGGCCCAACAAGGACAATAACAGAACACCACTGGCCATCACATACAGCCCCCAGCTAAAACATCTCCAGCGCATTATCCATGATCTACAACCTATCCTGGAAAATGATCCCTCACTCTCACAGACCTTGGGAGGCAGGCCAGTCCTCGCTTACAGACAACCCCCCAACCTGAAGCAAATACTCACCAGCAACTACACACCACACCACAGAAACACCAACCCAGGAACCTATCCCTGTAGCAAACCTCGTTGCCTACTCTGTCCCCATATCTACTCTGGCAACAGCATCAGAGGACCCAACCACATCAGCCACACCATCAAAGGCTCATTCACCTGCACATCCACTAATGTTATATATGCCATCATGTGCCAGCAATGCCCCTCTGCCATGTACATTGGCCAAACCGGACAGTCTCTCCGCAAAAGAATAAATGGACACAAATCGGACATCAGGAATGGTAACATACATAAGCCAGTAAGTGAACACTTCAATCTCCCTGGTCATTCTATTACAGATTTAAAAGTCACTATCATTGAACAAAAAAACTTCAGAAACAGACTTCAAAGAGAAACAGCAGAACTAAAATTCATTTGCAAATTCAACACCATTAATCTGGGCTTGAATAGGGACTGGGAGTGGCTGGCTCATTACAGAAGCAGCTTTTCCTCTCCTGGAATTGACACCTCCTCATCTATTATTGGGAGTGGACTACATCCACCCTGATTGAATTGGCCCTATCAACACTGGTTCTCCACTTGCGAAGTAACTCCCTGCTCTCCATGTGTCAGTATATAATGCCTGCATCTGTAACTTTCACTCTATGCATCCGAAGAAGTGAGGTTTTTACTCACGAAAGCTCATGCCCAAATAAATCTGTTAGTCTTTAAGGTGCCACCAGACTCCTTGTTGTCCCTGCTATTGTAAGAGCCTTGCACATTGGTGCATCTCGGTCCCTCCTATTCTCTGCCTGTGGCACACAAGATTTAATCTCCTGAGGATTGTAGTACAGTAAAACCTACCAAGAGCAACCACTCATAGGGTTACCATACGTCCTCTTTTTCCCGGACATGTCCGGCTTTTCGGCAGTCAAACCCCCGTCTGGGGGGAATTGCCAAAAAGCCGAACATGTCCGGGAAAATGGCGGCTCTGCTCCTCCCCGACTCTTCGGCTCTGTTTAAGAGCCGGGCTGCCCGAGCGCTACCGGCTTCGGGCAGCCCCGTGCCTCCAGACCCTGCGCCGCTGGAGCCCGGGAGGGGAAGTGCCCGGCTGGGGGCGCAGGGTCTGGAGGCATAGGGGCTGCCCGAAGCCGGTAGCGCTCGGGCAGCCCGGCTCTTAAACAGAGCCGAAGAGTCGAGGAGGAGCAGAGCCGCCGCGGCTGGAGGGTCTGAGGGCTGCCCGGCAAACCCTGAAGCCGGTAGCACTGGGGCAGCCCTTTCCCCCTGGCTGGGAGTGGAAGGGAGGGGGGGGCGGAGTTAGGGTGGAGAAGGGGCGGAGTTGGAGCGGGGCTGGGGGTGGGGAAATGGGCGGGGCCAGGGCCTGTGGAGGGTCCTCTTTTTTTATTTATGAGGTATGGTAACCCTAACCACTCATGGGAGTTAGCAAAGTGGTCTCTTGTAAGAGGTGGTCTCTCTTCAAAGGTTTGCTGTAAAATGGGCACTTTTACAATGTAGAGAGAGGCTACTATTGTTTCCAATAAAAACAACGCGGAGTACTTGTGGCACCTTAGAGACTAACAAATTTATTTGGGCATAAGCTTTTGTGGGCTAAAACCCATTTCATCAGATGCATGGAGTGGAAAATACAGTAAGAATATATATATATATATATATATATATATATATATACACACAGAGTACATGAAAAGATGGGGGTTGCCTTACCAATTCTAATGAGACAATTCAATTAAAGTGGGATATTTAATAGCAGGAGGAAAAATCACTTTTGTAGTGGTAATCAGGGTGGCCCATTTCAAACAGTTGAAAAGAAGGTGTGAGTAACAGTAGGAGGAAAAATTAGCATGGGGAAATAGTTTTTAGTTTGTGTAATGACCCATCCACTCCCAGTCTTTATTCAGGCCTAATTTGATGGTGTCCAGTTTGCAAATTAATTCCAATTCTGAAGTTTCTCATTGGAGTCTGTTTTTGAAGTTTTTGTTGTTGAAGAATTGCCACTTTCAAGTCTGTAATTGAGTGTCCAGTGAGTCCAGTGACTAGTTTTTGAATGTTATAATTCTTGACGTCTGATTTGTGTCCATTTATTCTTTTGCATAGAGACTGTCTGGTTTGGCCAATGTACATGGTAGAGAGGCATTGCTGGCACATGCTGACATACATCACATTGGTAGATGTGCAGGTGAACGAGCCCCTGATGTGTTGCTGATGTGATTAGGTCCTATGATGGTGTCCCTTGAATAGATATGTGGACAGAGTTAGCAACGGGGTTTGTTGAAAGGATAGGTTCCTGGGTTAGTGTTTTTGTTGTGTGGTTTGTAGTTGCTGGTGAATATTTTGCTTCAGGTTGGGGGGCTGTCTGTAAGCGAGGATTGGCCTGTCTCCCAAGATCTGTGAGAATGAGGGATTGTCCTTCAGGATAGGTTGTAGATCCTTGATATGCGCTGGAGAGGTTTTAGTTGGGGGCTGAAGGTGACAGCTAGTGGCGTTCTGTTACTTTCTTTGTTGGGCCTGTCCTGTAGCAGGTGACTTCTGGGTACTCTTCTGGCTCTGTCAATCTGTTTTTTCACTTCAGCAGGTGGGTATTGTAGTTTCAAGAATGCTTGATAGAGATCCTGTAGGTGTTTGTCTCTGTCTGAAGGATTGGAGCAAATGCGGTTGTATCTTAGAGCTTGCCTGTAGAGAATGGATTGTGTGATGTGGTCTGGGTGAAAGCTGGAGGCATGTAGATAAGTATAGCGGTCAGTAGGTTTCCGGTATAGGTTGATGTTTATGTGACCATCGCTTATTTGCACTGTAGTGTCCAGGAAGTAGATCTCTTGTGTGGACTGATCCAGGCTGAGGTTGATGGTGGTTGATGGTGGGATGGAAATTGTTGAAATCCTGGTGGAATTCCTCAAGGGCTTCTTTTCCATGGGTCCAGATGATGAAGATGTCATCAATGTAGTGTAAGTGGAGTAGGGGCGTTAGGGACGAGAGCTGAGGAAGTGTTGTTCTAAGTCAGCCTTAAAAATGTTGGCATACTGTGGGGCCATGCGGGTACCCATAGCAGTGCCGTTGTCTTGAAGGTATTCATTGTCCCCAAATGTGAAATAGTTGTGGATTTTAGCCCATGAAAGCTTATGCCCAAATAAATTTGTTAGTCCCTAAGGTGCTACAAGTACTCCTCGTTGTTTTTGCTGATACAGACTAACATGGCTACCACTCTGAAAATTGTTTCCAATGTTTCATGTTTAACTTTTAAATGAACATTACATTATGCAATACAGTACTGTACTGTATTTAAAATCTCTTGGATTTATCATCAGTCACGATTTTACTTTCCCTGGACTTGTCAGACTGGGGCGAGGACTGTTCCATCAGTTATAAATCTCTTTGGTTGCATAGACTTGGAAAAGCAATGGCATTTTTAAAAAACAGCCACTGTGTATGCATCACTTGACAATGTTGGCTGTTTGGCACTGCAAACCCAAAAGTTCTCCCTGAGCCACATTGGAGTCTCCCATTTTGTTTGGCTCATGTAATCAGATTGAGGCCTCATTTTGTACACTGCTGGTGTACAGCTGGGCACCGGTGGTAATATTTTTTCATGCACAGAAACCTTTTATCCAATGGAGCCTTGTGCATGCAAACCCCATCACAACTGCACAGACATGTTGCTGCTGAGAAAGTGTGTGGAGAATTGTGCGTGCACAAGTGGAGACTTGAGGCTGCACTGAAAATCAGGTCGTTTATCCCTAAAGTTTTCATGGTTTTAGTAAGTCATCTTATCAATGCACCTTCCATTCCCTTTCTTCCCCAACCCCAATAGAGATTGCCCAACAAAGCTCATAGTCTAGAGTTTGAGTGGCTATATTTATTTAGTCATTGCAAATCATTATTGGAAGTCTCAGAAACTGTTTCCAGGGGTAGTTTAATGGCCTGTAAATCATTACTGCGTGGAATGAAGTCTGCCAATATGGTCTACTAAACAGTGAACAGAGACCCCTTCTCCGTCCCCTGCCCCCAGTCATTTCTACACTAAATTAAGGGGTACTTCCATCTTCAGTGGAGAGAATGCTGAGGTGATGACAATATGGACCAGTCCATCCTCTCTCCATTTTTTATCATGTTATTGGCTGGGGTTCATTTGTTTTGAATTTCAGGCGGGCCATAGACTTCAAGTGCTTTTAACCATGTTTGAAGACGGTGGATTGCGCAACTTGCTCTGTAAACTACTTTCGCCTGCCCCAACAAGCTGCTGCATCCCACTGAATGTGCCTGTACCAAGATTCACGTCTGGGCTTTGACGCAGATCTAGCTCTGCTCAAGTGGTGCTGAGTGCCAGAGCTCAACGAGTCAGGTATCCCTGAAAGGGTTTTTGTTTCAGTCGTGGCCGCACTGGGATGGTCCAGGGGATGTTTTGAGGAACTAAAAGTAATAGCGGTATCAGTGATCCTGTAATATTTACCCAAATGGCTCCATTTGTAAATCGAATACATCTCAAAAAGTGAGCAGTTTGGGCAAATGACCTGGCTGGTTCAGCTAGGGATGTGCTGTAGTCAGCTTTTACATGGCTTTCTGCTCCCAAGAGCCAGGACCTGCTGCGGTTTCTACTGTACAGACAATAGAAGATTTCTTCTGCATTGCAGAAGCCACAGCAGGTCTTGGCCCTCATGTCCTGGGTCTTGGGCACAGACGGTAATAACAAAACCACTTTCTTTGGATAAAATTCATTGAAGCCACCAAAATCCACAAGCTGTACGAAGTCACCTCCTGAGGTAGTTCACCCTCAGTCCAGGAAATGCCTTCACCACCCTGCTCCTCATTCTCGGAAGTACAGCCCCTCCCACCCTTCCTTACACTTGTCCACTGGGTCTTGATTCATTTCAGAGTCCCTTTCACAACTACATTTCTTGCTTTTTAATCCCTCCACGGCCTTGCCTGTCTCCTCCCCTCCTTATTCCTTCATCTGTTAGCCCTGGTCTCCTTTTAATTGCTTTACACACAATCTTTACCCCTGCTAGTGCAAGAGCCTTCTCCGCTGCATCTCTTTCCATGCCTCTCTTTTGCTGCCTCATCTTCTTTGTCTCCATCTCTTTTCAAATCTCATCTGAAAACGCATCATTGCCTCCTTGCCTGTGCCACCTAATTCCTCTCCTCCTGATATTCATTATGAGCCCAGCTGTGCCACCTTTCTTCTCATAAGTCAGCGCTGCTCACACAAGTCCCAATGGAATTACTTAAGCAAGAGCTTGCCAATGGAAGTAAGCATTACGCAGGCAAGTCCTCAGATTTTAATGATGATTTACACATTAGGGGGATTTCAATGCCAGGATCTCGTAATATTTCACAAGTATTAATAAGAGAGGCCTCACACCACCACTGTGAAGTAGCTAAGTATTATTATTCCTATTTTATAGATAACAAAACTGAGGCAACAGAGAAGTTAAGTGACTTGCCCAAGGTCACACAGCAACCATGTTGCAGTGGAAGGAATAGAAGCCAGGTAACCTGATTCTGTGGTGTTTGTATTGCAATAGTGCCTGCAGGCCCCAACTCTCACTGGACCCCATGGTGCTAGGCGCCGTACAGTCACATAGTAAGAACAGTCCCTGCTGCAGAGAGCTCACGTTCTGACTAGACAAGGCAGACAAAGGGTGGTTTAGCTTTAGTTATGTAAATACAGTAACACAGCAGACAGTGTGTGTTGGTTGTGTGTCTGTCTGGTTGTCTTTCAGATGCAGATCTGTAGTGTACTGACACTGAACCATTTTGTGAAGACACACACAGGTATAGTCCTGAAAAGAAACTAAACTGCATCTGGTCTGGAGCCAAACGTTTTCCAGCTGGGATGAAAAATATTATCCCTTGCTGTACTGCAACATTTATCACTTATTGCCAGCCAGCAACGTGCTTAGCACCGGCCATACATCTGAGTTAGCTACAGCCTATATGATTTAGTTCAGGTGCACACAATATATGGCAGATGACAGTCTAAACTCCCACTCGGCAAAGTCTAGGTCAGGGGTCTCAAACTCAAATGACCACATGAGGTATGAGGGCCACATGAGGACTAGTGCATTTGCCCGAGGGCCGCATCACTGACACCCCCCCTCGCTGGCCCCGGCTCCACCCCCACTCCACCCCTTCCATCAGGTCCCGCCCCTGCCCTGTCTCTTCTCCCCCTCCCCCGAGCGTGCTCCTACCTCCTGGAAATTGCTAAGCATTATACAGAGCATACAGATCACTGCTGCTCCTACAAGTCATTTCCAAGCGGTTTTAATAAAATATATACACCTGAATCGGCGGGTAGAAATCGACCTCTCGGGGATCGAATTATCACGTCTTGTCGGGACGCGACAATCGATCCCTGAATCGACGCTCTTACTCCACCAGCGGAGGTGGGAGTAAGCGCCGTCGACGGGAAGCCGCGGAGGTCGATTTTGCCACCGTCCTTACAGCGGGGTAAGTCGGCTGCGATACGTCGAATTCAGCTACGCTATTCGCGTAGCTGAATTTGCGTATCTTAAATCGACCCCCCCCCCTGTAGTGAAGACGTAGCAGTAATGCACCTCACTCAAAGGACAAAACATGCACTTAGTTAGATTTACTTCTGTTAAAGCCCCCCCACTGCACTGGGCTGCACCACCACTCCACCACTGCTCGGTCTCTTTCAGGGGTGGCAGGTTTGTAGAAATTTTGGTGGTGCCCAGAACCTGCCCCCCCAAACTCCACCCCCACCTGCCTAAGGCTCTGGGAGGGAGTTTGGGTGGGGATGGGGGTCTGAGGTGCAGGCCCTGGGATGGAGTTTGGGTGCTGGGTGCAGGCTCCAGGCTGGGGCAGGGGGTGGGGGTGCAGACTGTGGGATGGAGTTTGGGGTTAGGAAGGGGTGCAGAGGTGAGGCCGGGGGACACTCGGGGGAGGTGCGTGGGGGCGGCAGGCGGGGCTGGGGGAGAGACCTGGCCCCAAACATTGGGGAGCAGCGAGCAGGAAGCTTAGCTGCCACATAAAATAACTCGGGGAGGGGGGTGAGGGGAGTTTGGCTTTGACCGGAAGTAACTGGGGGAGGGCACGGGGAGCTTGGCGGGCCGCAGGGAAGAGCTCCGCGGGCTGCATGCGGCCCCCGGGCCACGTGTTTGAGACCCCTGGTCTAGGTCCTTTGTGCTTTAATTAATTTGCACATTGGTTCAATTAAGCCCTCCAGTCTCCTCCATTGTATGTTGGCAGTTTGTTCTGCTCGTTCTCCTTTCGGGTGACTAGGTGTACAAGTGCTCCCTGGAGAGGAGATTAGAGCTGACTGATGAAGAAATCCACGGGGACGTTCCAGGTGAATGAGGCCCTCATGATTTTCTTAGAAATATAACCTGCGTCAGTCACCCTACTTAGTGCCCAGTCTACCAGCTCATAAGTGAATCTGTTCAAACAATGGCTGCTATAAAAGTCTGGCAGAAGCTAGTGCAGAGCATTCAGGGTCTCGATCCCTCAGCATAAGAAGGGGTCACAGTTCCTGCATCGAAAGATGGGCCCCGTACTTCTCAGCACCCTTTTCTGCTTTATTAGCACAGCATCAGCCAATATATTTGGTAAGTTTACCTTTACTCATTCTTGTCCCTTATGTGTCTCAGGCTGGAGCCATGCTGTGTTTGCCTCTGCCTGAGAACTTGGCACTGATACTTAACTATTATTGATTATTTATATTATGGCAGCACCTACAGGCTCAGAATTTGATCAGGGCCCCATTATGCTGGGCAATACACCATGAAACAAGACTGATTTTATAAAAGAGATGTGCCAATGACTCAGTGGTCGTTGCGCTGCCAGGGATTTGAGTTTGGATTCCAAGCTATGGCCCATGCTCCTGGGGCCAGCAAAAGCCCCGATTCTGTGAAGTCAGCGTGCGCCTGTCTCAGGGAGGTGTGACATGGGCTGATGACTCCAAAAGAAGCTACTGGAAGGACTGACTGGCCAACACAGATGCGTGGGTGAAAAGAATGGGGCAGCGGGGAAATACAAAGGATCCTGGAGGATGCCCTCAAATTTAGGCACCCTGGTTATTCGTATTGATTAACCGTTATTCCATTTTACGATGAGACTCGTGATATCTGGTGCATTAATGTGAATACACCAGAATCTCAACTCGCATTACTAAAAAAAAAAAAAAAAAAAAAAGTTTCTAGCCCTCATGGTTACAGAGAGAAGCTCAAAAACGTGACCCCGGAAGGCAAATAAATATAACCCACTGGTGAGTGTCTATTACCTGCCCCCCTCTGTGCTAATGCACAGAAGATCTGAGTTAATACTGCCGCAAGTCCTAGAGGCCAGTTCTTTAGGTTAAACTGTAGCAGCCCATGATTTTTAGTTCTGGTGACCCCTGGTTCAATCCTTTCCTCTGTTGGCCAAGAGGGCAGCCATCAGGCAAACACCACTCCCAATGGATTATTTCTTAAAATTCATTGTTTTAAGCTAATCTCATGATTTTTTGGGGGGTGGGGGAGGGGGAGGAGACTAGCTCATGATTTTTGATCATTAGGAGTTGGGAATACCCAATACCTGGTACAATCTCCCAGGGCTGCCCAGAGGATTCAGGGGGCCTGGGGCAAAGCAATTTCGGGGGCCCCTTCCATAAACAAAGTTGCAATACTATAGAATACTATATTCTCGTGGGGGCCCCTGTGGGGCCCGGGGCCTGGGGCAAATTGCCCCCCTCGCGCCCCCCCTCCCCCGGCGTCCCTGCAATCTCTGACTGTGAGGTCTGTTAGACTGTGGAATAATGTCATCAAAGAAGGGGAAACCCCATTGTGGTGTTTAAAACTAGACCCAAAATGACAGCACAGACTATACTGCTGGAGACAATGCTGAACCAGGCTCAGGATCTAACAGGACGGTAGAGAAATCTCAGTGATCTCCTTCCCTGTTTATTGCACGCAGAGTACCAGGCTGAGTCCCAGCCTCTCCGCCCCTGTGAGCTCCAGAGGGAAAAGGCCTTTTTGGAACGAGAAGTCTACGTCCCTCAGTGCTTGGAAGATGGCCAGTTCCGGTAAGATAGGACAGCCACCTGTGGACCCAATCCTGTACCACTGTGGGCAAAGGGAGCTCTGTGGCCGAGCGGGATTGGACCCCAACGTAGTGGATAAGGAGGACTGTGCTCCAGCTTCACACTCTGTTGAATGAGTTCTGTCTCTCTCTAGTTTGGAATTATCTATGGGGTCCCTACTATTAATAAAAAGAACGGCACTGTTTTAAATGTGGTGGGCCAGATTGTCCTTTACACAACACACCTGGTGGGTTCCAACCCACAGGGGAGAGCGTCCTCCATCGGGTTGCTACTTTCCCTCCCACAAATGCGGCAGGGAGGGGTTGGAGCCAAAGCTTTGCCACCCCCAACGTGCTAGCCTGCATAGCTGAGCCGGAGCGAGGAGGGGGGGAAGTAGTCTGCACCAGGTATAGGGCTGGCACAGTTTACGTCTTCCTTGCAGCAAAGGGCGGGGGGACCAGCAACTGGATTGGGACTCTCAAATTACCAGACTGGCCTAGATTTGAGTTAGAGAAGAGACTGACCTGTGCAGAGCGGATCTGGATCCGGATCCGGAAAGGAAGGATAGTCTTGTGGTTAAGGTGCAGGACTTTAAAATCCGTGGGAGTTGGCGCCTAAATACCTTTGGAGATCTGGGCCTTAATCTTGCTGTCTTTTCAGTTCCTTATCCCCCCAAATAGGATAACAACACTCTCCGACCTCACCTCACGGGGCGCTGCTAGGATAAGCTCATTAATGTGTTTGTGGTGCTTAGACACTAGAGTGATAGATCAGCCTATAATTAAAAATTAATGCATGATTTAAAAAAATGAATCTGAGCTTTCCCCCTATTTGGGGCTGTTCAGGCCTGCCTCTAAATGAACATATTGTAGATCTGATAAGAGGTTGCACAGCTAGGCACCCATCGTACTATGGGCTGGGCACTGAACTGAATGAAGACTGGAGGGGCCCTATGAGAATTCCAAAGAGATCCCATCAGTTAGCTCTGAATAGCCTAGACACCATCTCTAGAATACAGTTCTTCCTGATGCCACTGCTGTGTTGTCACATTGTTCTTGGTCCTGTGACCGTCCCATTGCTGACAGGTATATTTCATATTGATGGACAATTCTGTTGCCAATAGAAAATGATGACGTGTGTCTTCTCCCCAGGACTGTGCAGTGCAATACGAATGGCCTCTCCTGCTGGTGTGTAGATGCCAATGGTATTGAGGTACCAGGCACTAAACAGACTGGAGTTCCAATAGCCTGTAAGTCAGAGGTCGTCACTTTTTTTCATGGGTGGGTGGTAAAAAGCTATTTACATCCCAGTGTGACAACTGTTGAAATCAAGTGGACTTTGGCCACTGACGTCAATGAGAGCAACAGCAGGCTCCTGGTGATTTATCGATCTTCCTCAGTGGAAGCTCTTTAAGTTACTCAGGACCTCATCATGCAAACTTTACTTACCTGAGCAATCCCTTCTTGTGTGAGTTATCCCAGTGTAATCAATGGTGGCCTGTCCCTGTGCAAGGGCACAAGCAGAGAGAGAGAGAGAGAGTGTGTGTGTGTGTGGGGGGGGTGAAACAGGGGCCTTGAGCCCCCATCCCTCAGAGTTTGGTTCTAAATGGGGCATAAATTTTCAAAAGCAGGTGCCAAAATTTCACATACAAAAAAAATACAAGTAGCTTGTGGCAATAGCATATGCATATTCAAGCTCCATGTGGGATTTCCCACTGTTTCCTTTGCACTTCCATGATCAATTACTTGTTTTAATAGGAACAATTACTCATTTACTTTCTAAGGGCTAAATCTGCCTTCCAGTGCCACACCCAAGTAGTCAGGTTGGGTGCAAGGACCTGGGAGGAATTTACTACAAAACGCTTATTGTCTTTAATAGGAACTGAGTGACTATGGCTTTAATGGCAGCTGGGAGGAAAATGTGCCCCGCCCCAGGATCTTATGGGAAAGAGCAGGAAATTGACATGATAGAGCATTGTTCTGGCTTTAGTCACTCCCAACCTTCTGGTACAATTTCACTTCACCTGGCTTCACACCCCCTAAGTTTGGATTTTGAGGCTCAGACCATCAGCTGGTGTAACGTGAAGTAAGGTCACTGATATGATGAACAGGTCGATTCTCATTTAAGTTGGCTGGTGAATGATAGATTCAAAGGCCAGAAGAGATCACTGTGATCATCTAGTCTGACCTCAACTCAGTCTGATAATCTGGCCTTGAAAACATGAAGTAGAACTCACCTGAAGCCAGCAGGTGTTGCCTGATTTCAGCTGATGTCAAGTAGAATTGCTGGGTTTCTCTTGGGTAACTAAAACCATAAATCCTTCCCTGGTCCCCCAAAATGGTGAGTTTAATCTGAAACTTATACCAGGCTCTCTTGCAATATTTGATCACTCTCCTTGGCAAACCTGACTGAGCGACGGAACAAATTCATGGTCTCGATGTGGCCCAGAGAAAACTCAGATGTCCTCTAGAAAAATAAATGGTTTTGTGCCCAGCAATCACCTTCCACTAATGATGCCTCTTTGGTATTGTAGGTTTATCCTTTTGCCAGCTCCAAAACCAGCAGATCTTGGTAAATCATTACGTCAACAGCAGCGCCATCTCCTACATCCCACAGTGCTTGAATTCGGGGGAGTTTGACCCAGTGCAGTGTGATGTGGGGCCGGGCCAGTGTTGGTGTGTGGACTCTGAAGGGATGGAGATTTATGGCACAAGGCAGACGGGGAAGCCAACGCGATGTAAGTAAAGTTCAACAAAACGTAGATTTGATTTCATGTTTGGAGGAAGGGAAATAAAAAGCTTGCGTGTGATGAGCTTGGCTGCCAGGAAATTTCAGAGTTGTCTTTCCCAAATCATGGAATGATGGTAGCATGTCCAGATAACTTGCATCCAAGAGTTTTAAAAGAGCTGGATAAGGAGCTTGCTTGATTTTAATGTTGATTTTCAATAAGCCTGGGAGCACAGGGGAGGTTCCCGAAGACTGAAAGAAAGCTAACGTTATGCCAATATTTCAAAGGGGTAAATGGAATGATGTGGGTAATTATAGGCCTGTCAGCCTGACATTGGTCCCAGGCAAGATAATGGAGCAGCTGATACAGGACTTGATTAATAAAGAATTAAAGGAGGGTAATATAATTAATGCAAATTAACAGGATTTATGGAAAATAGATCATGTCAAATTAACTTGGTATCTTTTTTATGAGATTACAAGTTTGGTTGATAAAGGTACTAGTGTTGATGTAATATACTTAGACTTCTGTAAGACATTTGACTTCATACCACATGATATTTTGATTAAAAAACTAGAACAAATAAAATTAACATGGCACACATTAAATGGATTAAAATCTGGCTGACTGATAAGTCTGAAAATGTAATTGTAAATGGAGAATCATCATTGCTCAGGTGTGTTTCTAGTGGGGTCCCACAGAAATCTGTTTTTGGGCCTTCACTATTTAACATTTTCATCGGTGACCTGCAAGAAAACAAAAAATCATCTCTGATCAAGTTTGCAGATGACATAAAATTTGGAAGAGTGGTAAATAATGTATCAGGTCACTGATACAGAGTGATGTGGTTCGCTCGGCAAACTGGGCTATGTTGTTGGGTGTTTGGCTGCACGTGTGTGCGTTCTCTCTGTGTGCTGCCCCCAGCCCTGCGCAGACAGCTGGCATGGCAGACCTCGAGTGAACTGCCCAATGACCAGAAGATCTGTTAAGGTATGAAGGCACCCAGCCAGGTTTATTGTCGACAAAGGATCAATGTCTACAGTTACACTAGCACATGTATGCCCATGACAATGGACACAGCTCAGTGAATGGTGGGACTTTCATTCCCCCACTAGACTGGCCAAAAACACTCCCTCTGAGATACCTCTTTATACACCGATATGAACAAGTTACATATTGCCCCTCTGACATATCTGGGTGCCACCCTCTGATGCATCTGGGTGCCACCTATTGCCTTATACTTATTGGCTCAATCAAAACATCTCTATCCATAATGCTGTCATCCTGACTTTATCTTTAGGATGGGTCAGCGTGTTCCTGTTATCGTTGGTGAATGTGTTTGGTATTGAGGTACTACCCTTCTGGAATGTGTTTACGTGAGTGCCTAGCACTACTTAGGAATGTATATTTCTGCAATAGCAGCCCTGTTCTTGCCAGATTCTGTGAGCAGGGCCTGCCTCATGCTCACAACTTAACTTTGCTTTATATCAGCAAAGCTTGGCCACTACTTTAGCCCAGGCCTCACACCAGGCCTCTGATACAAGGGCTTATGTCTCAGGCTCTATTCCTACTACAGGCTGAAGCAAACAATATGCCTTTTAATATTTCTCAATGTGAATGTATGCATCTGGGAACAAAGAACATAGGCCATACTTGCAGGATGGGGAAGTCTATCTTGGGAAGCAATGACTCTGAAAAAGAGGATGGGATGGGATGGGGGAGCTAATTAGCTGAACATGAGTTCCCAGGTGCTACACCATGGCCAAAAGTGCTAATGTGATACTTGGCGGCATAAACAGGGGAATCTCAAGTCGGAGGTTATTTTACCTCTGTATTGGGCACTGGTGCAACCACTGCTGGAATGTTGAGTCCAGTTCAGGTGTCCACAATTCACGATTAGAAAGGATTAGAAAACCTGCCTTATAATGGCAGACTGAGGGCTGGTCCACACTAACCCCCCAGTTCAAACTAAGATACGCAACTTCAGCTACGTGAATAACGTAGCTGAAGTCGAAGTATCTTAGTTCGAAATACAAGGTACTTACCGCGGGTCCACACGCGGCAAGCAGGCTCCCCCGTCGACTGCGCGTACTCCTCTTACGGAACAGGAGTACCGGTGTCGACGGCGAGCACTTCCGGGATTGATTTATCGCGTCTAGACAAGACGCGATAAATCAATCCCAGAAGATCGATTGCCGAACCCGCAGGTAAGTATAGACGTACCCTGAAGGAGCCCAATCTATTTTGCTTAACAAAGAGAAGGTGAAGGGGAGACTTGATTTACAGTCTGTAGGTATCTGCCTGGGAAACAAATATTTAATAATGGGCTCTTTAACCTAGCAGAGAAAGGTATAACATAATCCAGTGTCTGGAAGTTGAAGCTAGACAAGTTCAGGTTGGAAATAAGGCTTCAATTTTTAATAGTGAGAGTAATTAACCATTTGAGCAATTTACCAGAGTCATGGTGTAATCTCCATCACGAACCATTTTTATATCAAGATTGGATGTTTTTCTGAAAGATCTGCTTTAGGAATTATTTTGGGGACTTCTATGGCCTGAGTTGTAGAGGAGGGCAGACTGCCTGATCATGGCTTTGGCCTTGGAATCTATGAATCTGTGTGGCTTGCTGTCAAGCACTTGTGGGAGGGTGAATTCATGACAGTGGATACTTGTTTTCCGTCAGGTCCGGGGAGCTGTGAGATCCGAGACCGTCGCATTCTGCATGGAGTTGGGGAAAGGAGCCCACCACAGTGCTCAGCAGATGGAGAATTTTTGCCTGTCCAGTGCAAATTTGTCAACATGACAGACATGATGGCCTTTGATCTTGTTCACAGTTATAACAGGTAGGAGCAGACATTTCTGCAATTGAGTGGCAATTCGGCAGACCTCTGTGAGTCATTACATCCTTGCACATTCCGGCTGTAGCCCACACTAACCCCAGTGAGTCTTTGTCTCCCTCTGCCGGTTGGACCAGATAAAGAGCTCGGTGTGTCGTCTATTTCCCAATAACAAATAGAATTATGTTAGTTTACTCAGTAGCAGTTTGTGCTTTAAAAACCAGAGCCAGCTCATCAACCCCACAGGCAATGGAACCAGCGTATCCTTACGCATTCTCAGCTATCTCAGTATGATTGTCTTTTGTACAGTGTCTGTCATCCAAGGCAGCCCTCACCATACAGAATGAATTAACGCAATGAATGAGCTAGAGAAGAGCAGCGGGAGAGAGACTGGTAAGAGATGAAAGATGTTCCCACTGGAGACCTGGACACAGATGCAGAGTCAGTGAGGTGGAAACATACAAGGAGGCTGTTTCATCTCTCAGGGGTGGCAGAGCAGAGGCTCTTGCACCCACAGTGGTGAGGGTGCGTGAAAGGACATTGCAGCAAGTCAGCCAGTGGGAGATGAACAGAGGGTGAAAAGAGGAGTATAGAGAGAGACCAGGGCTCTTTCATGGCTGGAGCAGGCCATTGGGGGACTTTAAAACATTAAAACACACAGATGGGACAGGAAACACTAGTCCTGTTGAGGTGCAGGAAGAGGGAGGGAAGTAGTAAAGTTTGCCATGGAGGGATGGGGATTGGAAAAGGGGACCTGAGTAGCGACAGCTCTCCTTTTGCACAGCTGCTATTGAGGCTGAGTCCAATTTTTCTGTGAAACAGTTTTGCCTGCCTCTCTCTAATGTGGCTAAATGGTCATGGCTTCAGACTCATTGCTTGTCTCTTTCCACTAGAGGGCAGAAAAGTAAACATAATGCCTGTCTTCTGGCTGAAGCCTATTCCAGTGGTGAGAGAGTCTAATTTAAATGTGAATCTTGTTGTTCTGAGTTCTGGTCTTTAATTTAAGTAAAAATAAAAGTACTACAAAGGCAGGCCAAGCAGGGCTGCCCAGAGGATTCAGGGGGCCCGGGGCAAAGCAATTTTGGGGGCCCCTTCCATAAAAAAAAGTTGCAATACTATAGAATACTATATTCTCGTGGGGGCCCCTGTGGGGCCCAGGGCCTGGGGCAAATTGCCCCACTTCCCCCCCCCCCTCTGGGCGGCCCTGAAGCCAAGTGCCTGGTGCAAATTTGTCAATGTGTCAGAGGAGGCTATTTTGGCAAGTGAAAGATAATGCGTCTGTTTCACTAGTTGGCTGGTGGGTATGGACAACCAAAAAGGCAACTAGAGTGAAGAAAAAAGAACAGGAGTACTTGTGGCACCTTAGAGACTAACAAATTTATTAGAGCATAAGCTTTCGTGGGCTACAGCCCACTTCTTCGGATGCATATAGAGTGAAACATATATTGAGGAGATCTATATACACACATACAGAGAGCATGAACAGGTGGGAGTTGTCTTACCAACTCTGAGAGGCCAATTAAGTAAGAGAAAAAAAACTTTTGAAGTGATAATCAAGATGGCTCAGTACAGACAGTTTGATAAGAAGCAAGTGTGAAAATACTTACAAGGGGAGATAGATTCAATGTTTGTAATGGCTCAACCATTCCCAGTCTTTATTTAATCCTGTGTTGATTGTGTCTAGTTTGCATATCAATTCCAGCTCAGCAGTCTCTCGTTGGAGTCTGTTTTTGAAGTTTTTCTGTTTTAAGATAGCCACCCGCAGGTCTGTCATTGAATGACCAGACAGGTTAAAGTGTTCTCCCACTGGTTTTTGAGTATTATGATTCCTGATGTCAGATTTGTGTCCATTAATTCTTTTGCGTAGAGACTGTCCGGTTTGGCCAATGTACATGGCAGAGGGGCATTGCTGGCACATGATGGCATATATCACATTGGTAGATGTGCAGGTGAACGAGCCCCTGATGGTATGGCTGATGTGATTAGGCCCTATGATGATGTCACTTGAATAGATATGTGGACAGAGTTGGCATCGGGCTTTGTTACAAGGATAGGTTCCTGGGTCAGTGTTTTTGTTCAGTGATGTGTGGTTGCTGGTGAAGAAAGTGATGCTTTAAAATGACATTTTGCTGTTCCCATTGGGAGTTTTGCCTAGAAAGTGGCTTCAGGACTGGGTTTGAGTAGCTTCCATATCACCGTATAAATCTAAGCAAGATTGTTTTTACTTCCAGCTTTCTACCTTTCTCTCTAAGGGTATGTCTACACTACAGGATTAATCCGAATTTAGATAATTCGAATTTGGGAAACAGGTTGTATAAATTCGATTGTGCGCGGCCACACTAAGCACCTTAATTCGGTTTTAAACCACATTAATTCGGTGGTGTGCGGCCACACTACCCCATTAACTTAAACACAGTAATTCGGTGGTGTGCGTCCACACTAACCCTAATTCGAATTAACAAAATCGATTTAGGCTCTACTCCGTTCGTCGAGGTGGAGTACAGAAATCGATTTTAAGTGCCCTTTAATTCGAATTAATTGGCTCTGTAGTGTGGATGGGTGAAGGGTTAATTCGGATTAACGCAGCTAAATCCGAATTAAAGTCGTAGTGTAGACCAGGCCTAAGGAACTTACATAGACCCCGTTACTGCAGCATCTGAGCACCTCACAATCTTGAATGTATTTATCCTCACAACACCCCGGTGAGGGAGGGCAGGGCTATTATCTCCATTGTGCAGAGGGGGAACTAAGGCAGAGAGAGGCTAAATGACTTGGCCAAGGTCACACAAAAAGCAGCAGAACAAAATCCAGAGATAGAAAGGTAGGAGTTTGGGAGCTGAGAAGCCACACTATTTTCTTTCTGCTTCCCGCATCATTTCCTCCGCAGTAAAGATTCTGGGGGCAGATCTCTCAGCTGCTGTTAATTGTCATAGCTCCATGAATATTCTGCCTCTCTGTGTTATTTGGTTGTTGATGTACAGAACACAACTCAGCCACCTTTCTTGACACTGGGTGTGGTCAGGAAACAGTGGATACAATTGGAGCTGCACAGTCTGATGATAAAAGGGGGCTTCCTTAGAATCACTGAAAAATGAATAACAATGTAAGCCTGAAGATGCCAACAACTCCATGTTTCTCTCCTTTCCTTTTCCATTTCCTTTACACCTGCTCCCATCTCAGAACACATAGGACAGAAACACGAACATGGCCGCAGTTCACACATCTGCTTCAGCCATTTTTGTGACTGGGTATGAGAGTTAAGATCTTGGCCATTTTGTCATTATCCACTGCTGGACAAGGACAAGCAAATAGTAGGGCCAATGGTTAAAAAAGGAACAGAGAATGTAAGGGGTGGATTTTCAAAGCTAGGCACATGCAGTACTAGTTGCATTCTTATGTGGGCCTGATTTGTACTTTTTTCATTTTATTTAGTCATATTCTGAACTCAGGACAGAAATGACCAATACCAGGATATGACCATGTGTCTATCCACACATTACACATGGCATAATTTGGTGTGTAGTATATTTTTAAATTGAATTATTTAAAAAAACCATGTGCAGAAATGTAGTTACCCAACAGCCTGTCTGAAAGCCGTACATGTTCAGATGCCATGGTGATAGGCACGGTATAAGAACCTGAATTGACTAGAAGACTCCCATTGCATTTAGTCACACTACTCTCATAAGAACAAAGGATGTGCCAAACAAGAGCACACCATTGGTTTAACAAGGGTGGTGAAAATGACCAATGCTTGATGCTTAAGAAGAGCCTGAAAGCACCAGCAATGCACCAAGTCACTTGTGCCACTCTGTATATGGGGGACAGGATTCTCTGGCCTGTGCCGTGCAGGAGGCCAGACAAGATGAGTGTACAGGTCCCTTCTGGCCTTAATAATTTGTTACTGAATTTCTTCCTTACCCCAATAACAATCCATCTATGTCCTGGAGCATGACATTTGATTGCTCTTCTTTTATCATATCAACTTTATTGTTAGTGGGCAGATTTTCTTTTGGGGTGTGGCAGCAGCACCAGTGTAAAGGGGCCCCAAAGATGATTTAACTAGCCCATGGAGGATTGTTCCAGAGTATGAGTGATCATCTGTGGTGTGAAGCTGACGTAGGGGCTCTTACATCCCTCCTCCCATTTCACTTCTAGAAGCGTGGCCAAGACAGCCCTATGCCAGAGTGATACTTGGCTGCATTTTTGGTCTCTTGGGAATGTTTCAGCCTGGTGTTAGTCAGAGCAGCCCCAAGGCTACTGTAGTATCCACAAGCTACTGCATGGGGGACCAGCCCTGTATACAGCTGCAGTAGGACCAGGGAGAGCAAAGAGGAGCTTCAAACTCCTTTGTGCAACATCCTTGACCAGTATCCCAGGGTCCAGTCCAGTATGTATCTACCCCTGCACCCACCCAGTCTCAGGTTTTTATACAGCACGAATTACCATGGTATCTAAGGGTGTAATACATTATTTCTGCTTATTAAAGCATCCATCATTGTTGAAAAGCCTGACTAGATTCTTTGATTCTGTTTACTTCTTTGGTAGTGAATTTCACAGCCCTTTGCTGGATTTCACTACACAACTGCACACAGCTGGGAGGTGTGTGCTTAAATCACATTTAGGAATATGAGCATGGATGTATAATGCTAATCTGATTGTATTAAAACTTGGGGAAACTGTTTCATTTGCCATACTGCCTGAACCTAGAATATTGTATCTTCTAATTGCTTAAAGAAGCCCTGGTATATCTGTCAGCTAAGATCACCAGATTATGGGGTTTTTTTTCAACTCTGACCATATTAAGTTTCCTTCTTAAATCATTCCTTTGCTGGAATCTGGCTATTGTCACTACTAGAATATGTTAAAAGAATCCAGAGCTCCTTTGATCTCCAGAAGTAAGAGTCAGTCTCACTTGTAATATGTTTAAAAAACCTTTCCTTTTAATCCATTGACCCATGTTTTCATAATGTAACAGATTAGTGTTAGGTTTTATCTGCTGTTCCATGCTTAATTCAGTGTAGAAAGCAGATGTTGGGGGAAAAAACAACCTCTTTGTTTAGGCTTTCTGCCATCTTGTGTGACTTTGTGGAAAGCTGCTAATGAGAGGGTATTGGTAATTACATTAGCCTCACTGACACATATTTTACAATTTTTGCTGCGCTTTCAAAGGTTGGACCAGGATCCAAAATTATCTGTCAACATTTCTGCCGCCTTCATCATTTTAGTACATTAGGTGCTAATAACAAGACTAAAAATGGCCTGAAATCGAACCAAGAAATGACCTCATTGCCCTTTGCTCGTTGGGTTCTATTATCCAGGACGATGGTGCTTAGGCTCATTTGTTGAGGAAACACATGTATAAACTCTTGTAGTATATAGTGAGCAAGGCAAATCTTGGACTAATCCTGATCTGTGGGGAGCCAGGACACATTGCTTCATAGTCTAAGGCCTTGTTAATAAAAGGAAACACTAAAATTTGGATCACAGTGGAGTAGGGTTGACATAACTAGCCCCAGAAGTGCCATAATGCCTTTGTTCTGTGAGCCCTGCAGTGTGAGTTTGGAAAAGAATATGATTTCTTTGTTATTGTCAAAGGGTCACCACAAACTTTCCACTTCATAACTTGTTGCTTTTCCTTTTAGGTTTCCAGATGCATTCCAAACATTTAGCTCCTTCAGAAGCATGTTCCCAGAGGTCTCTGGGTACTGTTACTGCGCTGACAGTCTGGGGCGGGAATTAGCAGAGACTGGTAAGTGCCTTCCAAAATCTGGTATGTCTTAGCAACAAGACTCAGAATTCCTCAGAGAAGGGTAGATGATGAACAAACACCAGGAGCACAGCTTCATTTCAGTGAGAAAGCTAAGGGCTAAGCTGGAGTCATCTGTGAGCAGGCACAGCAGCTGATTGTACCAGATACATATCTGTGGCAAGATCACTTAAGGATGGTGATTACTAGCTACATTTTCTCATTAAGAGTGTCTGATCAAAGCATCATCAGTTGCATTGGCCGGCCCAGTTTAGCTGTGATCAAAAGTTATTTTCCCATTGTTGTTGAGTCCCTTCTGTCAATAGTCCAGTTCCTACTGGGCTGGTTGCATATCAGAAAGCCGCCAACACCACCAGCCGCCTCATTAGCAATCTCAGCAGAGAGGTGCAGAACTGAATGGACCAGGAGACTGAACAACTCCCTTCCCTGTAGAGCAGGAGTTCTCAACCTTTTTCTTTCTGAGCCCCCCACTCCTCCTCACTCCCTAAACATGCTATAAAAACTCCACAGCCTACTTGTGCCACAACAACTATTTTTCTGCTAGCGTTAGGAGGTAGCAAGAAGGGTGATTGCTCAGGGCCCCGCGACACAGGGGGTCCCGCAAAGCTAAGATGCTCAGGCTTCGGCTTCAGCCCCAAGTGGTGGGGCTTTGGCTTTCTGCCCTGGGCCCCAGCAAGTCTGTTCTAAAGAGGACGGTGCCCAACTGTTCTCTATTTCCAGTGAAAGTAGGACAAGAAGTAATCAGCTTAGTCTTCAGCAAGGGAGATTTAGGTAAAAATATTAGACATTAGGAAAAACTTTCATCCTATAAGTGTAGTTAATCACTGGAATAGGCTTCCAAAGGAGGTTGTGGAATCCCCATCATTGAAGAATAGGTTAGACAAACACCTGTCAAGGATGGTCTAGGTTTACTTGGTCCTGTCTCAGGCTGGGATAGGGGCTAGATGACCTCTTGAGGTCCCTTCCAGCCCTACATTTCTGTGATTCTGACACTGTATGTTCAGTCACCCATGCACAGTTACAGCTTGCTTAGCGACCACAAAGCAGCTCAACCCAGCCCCTGAAACAGATAGTTTCTTAGAAGGTAGATCATGCAGCCCTTACTAATTTAGGTAGGCACTTAATCACACAAATAGTCTCCTTTATTTCAGTGGAGCTACTTGTGTGACCCAAATGCCCATCATCTAGCCTCATAGTTCGAATGATGGAGGAGTCGATGTTTGTCTGGTAGGAGGCATCCATTTCTGTCACCTCTCAGCTGTGTACGAATGGCAGATGAAGCCTCTCTTTTTAAAAGGCCCCCCTTGTGCTGAAAGGCTCTCTTCTCTCACAGGCTTGGAATTGCTGCTTGAGGAAGTTTATGATACAGTTTTCACCGCATTGCAACCTGCCCACACCTTTACTGAGACCAGCATCTATCGGATTCTGCAGAGACGGTTTCTGGGGGTGCAGCTAGCGACCTCTGGCAGGTTCAGATGTAAGTACAGTAGCACCAGACTGGAGTCCCAGGGGTGACACAAGACTTCTGGAATACAAGGGTGATCACCATGCTCTTGGCTGGCACACTGCGGACTGAACCAGGAACCTCCAGAGCTAAAAGCATGAGCTGCTACTACTTGAAATGAAAAGCTAACCTTCATTAGCTGGGGCTCTGCAGACCAGGCAGAGTGGGGGACTTGTAACACGCACTCACCATGAGAATGTAATGCCTCAGTACTGAAGCAGGTATTCTTTCAGCTATGCGGAAATCATTTGCCTTTCATATTTTTGGTGTTAGCTGATCACTCTTGGGGTCAGGAAGGAATTTTTCCCTCTCACGTGGATAGCGTTGTGAAATAGACCCTGGCTGCATCTATTCAGACATGACCGTTGTCAACGGAGAACAAAGCACAGACTTTCAGCCCCTCTAGCACCGTAACAGCCGCTAGAGAGAGGCTTGATCACATGTGCTAAGACACTGTATTACAAATGGGTAGTTGCATGATCATGCATCATCCTCTAAAGCTGCTACAGGTATAGACCATTATATACGCTCTGGCAGATGTAAAATGAGTTGGTGGCCTCGGGACCATTCCTAGTGTACAGACGTCAACAGCACAGCCAGCTGCTTAATATTCGCAGCAAAGAGGCCAGGGATTGTCCTGTCCGGGAAATGCAAATACCATCCTACCAGGCCCAAGGTAAGAAAATGTGGGGCTGGCTCATATTGCCATTGCCTACGCTGGACCCATTGCATGATAAAGAGAGATTTTATACTGTCTGTCCACTTGGTACCATTAAATCCACTTTAAAAGCAAATGTGTATGTAGCCCTGCTCCATTGAATGAGAAATTACATTTACAGTTATGCAACAGCTATTAAAATGGCTGAAAAGTGTGCTGAAGTTTTAGTCTCTATTGTTTACTTTGAGGAAGGAATTCTAACAATTAAAAAAACCTGAGCATCGGGGCCTTCCCTGAACAAATGTCAAGGAGTTATTCAGACATGACAGAACCAGGGCTGAATGCAGATTTGCTCCACCACTTAACACTTTTCCTCCATAACCAGCAGCATTTCTCTTCCAGGCCCCTCTAAATGTGAGGTCGAGAGGTTTGCAGCCATTCGCTTCAGACATACTTATAGTCCGTCTTGTGAGGATAATGGGGACTATGCCCCAGTGCAGTGCGAGCAGGAAGGGGCTTGCTGGTGTGTGGACCCTGAGGGGCGGGAGATCCAGGGAACGAGGAGGCAAGGGCAGCTCCTGACTTGTGGTAGGTATTGGAGTGATATAGTAATAAATTCCTGGCACCAATTTTCACATAAGATGCACAAACGCACATTATGTATCCTCCCCAATCCTCCTGAAAGATTTGTTAGATTTTGGAACAAAATACCACAGTTATTGTCAAAATTTCCTGCAGGCTTCTATTTTCTCTCCACCCCTTTTTCTTCTCTGGCCCCACAGTTGAACAATACACAGTCCTGTGAGAGAACAGCAATACCACCAAATAGACTTCACCTCCTGCCCATCCAACCTAGTGATGGCCCCCTATCCAGGACCTCACATGAGCCCCCCTCTCTCCTAGCCTGTATCCTGAAATGGGAGTGTTCCCTGAGTGAAAGGTGCAGCACCAGTTCTCTTGTCAATATTGTCAAGCCCAAGCATTCAGAAATTATGAATCCGGCACTGAAAATTCATTAGATTTTAAAAACAATAAATGGTGGGTTCCTTTTATTTGCCCTCCTGATTTTGGCTCCTTTTGGGTTCACATTTTCAAGCATTTCCCTCTAATTATGACAGCTAGAAAGTCACATTTGTTTTAAAATAGAAGCTGAGATTCACCTGACTCCAAGAGCTGGGACTTTAAGAAAAACACCCAATATCACAAGGCTTGTGACAAAATTGCGAGTGTTGGTGACACTGCACTTGTGGTTTAACCCTCTTTTTCTGCTGTGATGCCTCTGGTGTGGGGGTGCATGCTTCTGAGGTCTCTTTCCAGCCACCTTGTTCCCCATCTCTGTCCCTGTGTTACTTGACCATGAAGGTTGCCAAATCCCATAGAAGCAAACGAAGAAAAGGTGTGTGAGCTGCCATTTCATGAAACGAGGGAGATTTCATTGAGGAAAAAAATGCATCAAGCTGGAGCCCAAAATGGAAGATGACAGCAGAAAATGTCAAATGGGTCAGAAGGGGGCAGGGAAGGATTTGTTTAAAACCCTTCATTCTGGAGAGTAATGCCTAAATATTCAGGTTTGTGCTGGAGGGTTGGGGCTACAAAGGCTTAACGCAGGCAGCCTTCGGCAAAATTAGTTTTTCTGTCTACTAGACATAGTTATGCCATGTAGACCAAGAAACCATCAATTCTGGGTGTCACTCATGATCCAGAGTCACTATAAGCTTTAGGTAAAGGTGGGCTTACTGTAAAATGAAACTCTTTGCACGCCTTCAAGGCTGATGAGCAAGGATATTGCAGAAGAGCCTCTGGGAGGCCTCTGCATCTGGCAGGGCTGGTTGGTTTCTCTCTGACTGCTCCTCTGAGACCTTCTGATGGGTTTTTGTGACATAACTTGAGGCTGCTTGAAACTCAGGGATGCAGATTTTTTGGGGGAAACTCTGGAAATCTAAGCAGAGAATTTGGAGGTTCTGCCGACGAACCACTGAAAAGGAATTTTCACAAGGATAGATTCTTAGGGAGACTGGTCTAGCAGCCACATGCAATACAGTCATCACATTTTTTTAATCTACCTCATTCAGATATTACAGGAGTGCTTTGTCAAGCAAACTGTCTTCTCTTTACACACTGGTGTGATTTGCTTGAAGGAGGGGAGGGGAGAACATTTTAGAAGCATGTATTTGTTTCTTATTGACATTTTTGGGAATGTGAATTTGTGTGGGTCAAAAGTGCTGGCCTGTTTGATCCCTCGAAGAACCTCACCCAAAAGAAACACAAATAGCCACCCCTCCACTAAAAATAAGGAAGGGGAGAGCTACAAAAGGACACGGATCAACTAATTAAGGGAGAGAATCCAAAAGCAGGAACGGGAGTGCAGGCTAGAGGGTGCAAACGAAGGAACCAGAAGGGGACAGCAAGTATAGCTCCTCCATCAAGGGGCTGGTTTACTGGAATCCTAGGAGGTGGTGGGCGGATTCCACCAGAGCTAAAGGCCCACCCCCTCAGGTGAGGCGAGGGTCACATGACCTGGGGGACAACAAATGAAAAAACAAGAACAGGAGTAAGGGTTAAAAGTTCAAAATGAGGGTCTTGCATGGGGACGTAGACCAGAGAATCTCGGACAAGTTGCTGGATTTGATAGCTTAAAAGACTGAAATGTTTATCCACAGAGCAGGTACAATAGGATCCGTGCAAGCTACCCCACCCGAGTGCATCAAACCTGCGTTGGGCACTGGAGATGAAAGGGTAGTTTAGTCTCTGTGTGGCCTCAGCAGAGGCTGCCACGAACACGAACAATGATGACTGTGGGCTCTAGGATTTTTGTGAGACGGTGGGTTCTCACCAGCCCCAAGGAGTTCAGTAAACAATCACTACTGTGACTTGGCCCTCCAGCTAAGCCCCAAATCCTACAGCTCTGGATGTCACCAAGCCATTCCTGGTGACCTGACCACCACAGAAAGGGGTTGGGATTGGGGGGAGAAGGATTACTTATAAAACAGGTGTGTCAGTATTTAGTTTATAATCATCTACACCCAAAGTCTTTAGTCCCATTTCCCCATTATTTCACTTAGCCTCTCAGGCAAGTCCACAGTTTCCTAGGGAGGCTGGTCCCAGCCAGTGCCCAACTCTCCCCAAACTCATTCCCTTTTCCCTTAGGAAAAGGCCTCTCTTCATGCCCCTTTCTGGGGCTGTTTTTCCTTTAGCCCTCCTTCACCTCTCTGTGTTCTTGGATGCTGCCTCTCCGCCTCTTCCCCCCCCACCCGGGATGAGCTGGGTATGGTTTATATAGACCCACCCCACACCCCTACACCCCTCCCATTCCCACCAGCCTCTGAGAAGCTTGGTTAATGGAATCATCTGCTTGGGGATTATTCCCCCTCCCCCCATGTGACAGCACATACTATGTCACCAATTCCAAAATATTTGTCTCCTTGTTTTCCTGTGTCCAGGTGAAGAACGAGCATGTGCCTCAGAGAGACAGCAGGCTCTATCGAGACTTTTTTATGGACCTGTTGGGCACTTCAGTCAGCATAGTTTGTTCGACATCCCAGATGTGAAGTCAGAGACTATAGCCAGGTTTTCGAGCTCTTGCCCTCCTTCCTTCAAGGAGTTGTTTGTGGACTCTGGATTGCTATCTCCTATCACAGCAAAGCAGGATGCCAGCCCGCTGTTCGCACTAGAATCCATCCTCAGTGACGCTGTCAGAGGGATGTTTCCATCAAGACAATTAGCTCGAGTCGCCCTTCGGTTCACCACCAACCCAAAGCGATTCCAAGAAAACCTGTTTGGAGGAAAGTTCTTGAAGAACCTGATCCAGTTGAACTTTACGGGAGCGCTCGGCACTAGAGGGAAATTCAGCATTGGCCAGTTTTTCCAGCAGGGAGGCGTGACAGGAATGGACAACAGAGGAGGCTTTGCAGAACGACCCGAGGGGTTGTCACTGGAAACATCAAAGGAGAGCTTCAATTTGAGTCAACCTCTTGTGGACAGCTTTGGCCGCACAGTTCGTTTACAGGACAATCAGAATGGGGTGGAATTTCTTGCTTCTCTTCTGGAACTTCCAGAGTTTTTTGTCTTTTTACAACATGTTATTTCTGTCCCTGAAAACATTGCTGAAGATTTAGGTGAGGTGGTGAAAATAGCTTTAAAGTCCAAAGATTGCATGGAGCAGCCCACGGATTTGTTTGTTCCGACGTGCACCAAGGAGGGGAGGTATGAGGAAGTTCAGTGCTATGAAGCCACGTGCTGGTGTGTGGACTCGCGAGGTAAGGAAGTCCCAGGCTCAAGAGCGCTAGGCAAACGTCCAAGGTGTCCCACTGCATGTGAGAAGCAAAGGGAAAGTCTGCAAAGCTTGAAACAAAGCCAACCTGCAGGGTCTGATCTGTTTGTTCCCTCTTGTACAACGGAAGGAGGTTTCCTACCGGTCCAGTGCCATGGAACCAATTGCATCTGCGTTGATTTGGAAGGCAGAGCTATTCCAGGAACAACAAGAAAAGCTGGGGAGGCCATGCAGTGTAAGTCTAGGGATTAGGGTTTATTTTTTTAGTAGGGATTGTGCTGCTGTTCATGCTACTTCTCCTCTTATTCAATATTGGAAATATATGGGCTAGTATGTGAGAGCACCACTGCCCTCTGCTGGAAAGAATCAGAAGTGGTCCAGCATTTGTTCATGTAGCCCTCTAATGGTTGGGGGATCACAGAGAATATACCCTCAAATAGTCCTAGAGATAAGGAAGAGTCCCCCTTAGCACAAGTGGGTGTAGGGCCTGCACATCAGAGCAGAAGGATGTGAGCTCTATCCTTGTTAATGAGCATGTCTCTGAGTTCTGTTCCTGCTGATGTCCTTGTGGCTACTGTGAATGGTATAGCTAGTGACCATGAAAGCCAGTGAGTCCATGCAATTGGCACATCATGCTCGGCTCACTGCCTCTAGAATAGCCTGTCTTTCGATAGAGTGAAAAGCTGCTTTTCTTATGGGACAAAATAATCCATGCAACTGCCATTGACCCTCCTTGGGCTGAACCCAGGACATTCTGAGCTAAACCTATGAGTGTCTATTACTTGAGCTACAGGACTGTGTCCCTCAACTGCTAGCTGTAGGAAACACATTAACTTCGTGTGTGCACCAGCTGCTAAAGGGGACAAAGGCTAAAACACCTAATGTGGGTCCCACAGTCAGTTCAGAAAATTGAGTGTCAAATGTTACCTGTCTCTTATATAGCGATTTTCATCGTAAATGAAGCTGATGATTAGATGTTCTAGTGCCTAAGTATGACACTGGGCACAAGCCTGTAAAATGTAATAACAGCCCCTCTCCACTCTTCTATTAATATGATATAATGGCAGAGTGAAGTGCCTTAGCTAAAAAAAGAGGTCTTATATTGACACCTCACGCTCAGTGGGCTCGAACAATCACAGACAGGCAGAGGAAGCTGGTCCCAGAGGCCCAGGCCTCCATTGAGAATAATCTGCTGCACTTTTTGGAGAGTTCAGCACCAGAAAACAATAGCAAAGCAGCCAGCAAATTGTCACTGCCATGATGGTCCAAATGGAGAGAGAGAGATCTCAATAGCTATGTCCTGCAGCATTTAGGGATTCTTGATTGCAATCTATAACCTGTTTGGCCCACAGTCTGAAGCAAACGGGTACCATAGCCAGGGGAGAGCACAAAACACTGGTGTTTTAGGTTCATAATGGTCTGCTGGACTCAAAGAGATGTGCTACTACGTTTTGCTCTTTTTATCGAGCCACTAGCAAGTGTTAACAAAATGATATTTAGCCCTGACGTTGGCAGTTGTGGCCTCCAAAGGAGACAAACTGACATCTGTGCTTTGTTTGAGGGCTGAAGGTATGTCCTATAAATGGCTGTAAAATGTAGTTAGGTGGGAGAAGTGAGGCCTGGAGTTGAAATTTCCTTTTAGATTGGGGTGAACATGTTCAGTAGTACTTTGCTACACAAGTATTCCCAGTGGTATCTATGGGGCTTGGTTTTTACTCCAGTGGGAGTTTATCTGAATAAGGATGGAGGGCAGATTTTCAAAGGTATTTAGGTACCTAAAGATGCAGGTAGGCACCTCACCTGCTTAGGTGATTTTGAAAATCCCATTTGGTGCCTACCTGTATCTTTAGGTGCCTAAATGCCTTTGAAAATTTGGCCCTGGGTAAAAACCTCAGAATTTGGTCCTCTTTTAATAATGGGACAAATAATAATAATTGCCCCCAAAATAGGCATACAATCAATAGTAACAATAAGCAATTTCTCTAAATGTGTTTGCAAAGTAACCAGGTTCAGGTCAGCTTGCATCACATACCTACGGTGCGTTCCTGAGATTATTGAATGCATATTTTCCTTTCCCTAGGTCCAAGTGCTTGCCAAGTAACTGCTGCTCAGGTTTTTCTAAAGACGGTGCAGCTACTGCTGTCAGACCCACGTGTGCTGTCTCAGCTGTCCAGTGTTTACATCCCACAGTGCAGCACCGACGGTAACTGGAGACAGGTGCAGTGTGATGGCCCCCCTGAGCAAACTTTTGAATGGTACCAAAGGTGGATCACCCAGAATAATGAAGGCAAAACTCTGCCTGTTGTTGACCTGTTGAAAATACTACTTAAATATAAAGAATCATCTTCCCAAGGCTTTGCAGCCTTTATTAAAGGCTTGTATGTGGCTGGCCACCAGAATATCTTCCCAGCATTGGCCAAGTATTCTTCTTTTGATGCTCTTCCCCCGGGAGTGCTGGAGGGCAACGTGACAGTTGTGTCAGAGAACATTTTATTGGATCCATATACATTCTGGCAGCTTCTGCATGGTCAGCTCACCCATTACCCAGGGTCCTACGCTGATTTCAGTGCCCTTTTAGGCCACTTTGAACTGCGCAGTTGTTGGTGTGTTGACAGCAAGGGAGAAGAACTGCAAGGAACTAAGGCCGAGGTGAACAAGATCCCAGCATGTAAGTAACATGACAGAGTTTCTGGTTCTTTATTTACTCCAGTAAGAAAAATTCATTTAGAGAACTATGAAGTAGAAAGTTATTGACTCAGGGAAGGACCCATTGATTCCACAGTTACTGCTAGCAAACAGATGTCTTTTGGAAAAGAATAGATTGCCCCAACTTTAGTAGCATGGTGTGTGGTGTATTGAAAACTGTTCAAATGACAAGCTATCACTTTAAGTTTCAAGGGGTTTCCTGCTTCTGCTTGCAAGCTAAGGAACTCTGTAGGCAAAGATGAGATCTGGGTTTTCTGCAGTCAGTCTGCAAAAGACGCAGTTGGGTCCAAGATGGATTGAGTTGTGCCTTTCTGCCTTAGGTAGCAGCCTTTCTCTCTCTCTTTCTCTTTCTCTCCGTTGATTGTTGTGTGTTAGATTTCTGGATTCTAAGAAATGAAGTAGTATTAAATTGCAGCCTTTCTGGAAGAGTATTTATGTTTTGTTTCTAACTCTGTGTGTATGCAGTGAACATAACATGGAGAAATAAAATAGAGAAAATCCTTTCTGTGGAAAAAATGACAGACAGCCTTATACCAGGGTCAAGTAGATTTTGTAATGTATGGATACCATTTTTGGAATTTGAACACAATCAAAACACAGATAATGAGAAGGGGTTGAGCAAGTAGAGATGGGTTTGGGACTTATGGAGGTAATAAATACAAGTTATGAAAGTGATTTGTTACATGAACTTATCATACAAGCATTATGTTAAGGATAAAATAGAAGCACTATAAAGTAAGGTAAGAGGAATTTTCCTTGCTATTCTTATTACTCAGTGTTTTCTTGCCATCAGCCTGATTCAGAAAAGCAAACCTCTTTAGGAAAGCACTTAACCACGTGTTTAAGTCCTTTTGAGGTCAATGGGACTTAAGCATGTGATTAGAGTCAAACACATGCTTAAATGCATTCCTGATTTAGGGCTGTAGTTAGCATGGTATAGTCAGATGCTGCAGTGACGAGGACCATGTAAGTACCTAGATAGATGGATTGGATTTTCAAAAGCACACAGCAGTAGCCTAACCCTGCTCCCATCAACTCAGTGGCAAAACTCCCCTGGAAGTCAGTGGGAGAAGAGTAAGGTTAGCGCTGAATGCTTTTGAAAATCCCACCTCACAGGTGCTGACTTCATCATTTCCCAGCGGGGTGCTTGATCCCTGCTCCGCACCAGGCCCTGCCCCCACAATACCCCTTCCCCCAAGGCCCCACCCCCGCCCTGCCTTTTCCCGCCCGGGCTCTACCCCACCTCTTCCTGCCCTGCCCCCGCCCCGTTTTTTCCTGCCCCATTCTGCCCCCTCCTCCGAGCACCCCCTGCCCTCGCTCCGCCCCCTTCCCTACTGCACACCGCTCAACAGCTTATCATGGCAGGCATGAGGTGCTGGGAGGGAGGGGGAAGAACTGATCAGCGGGGCTGTTGCCAGATTTGACCATTACTTTGGGATATGCTCATTTATTCAGGTTACTCTTCTGGTGGGGGAGGGGGAGTTCTGTAATTCTATCAATGTACTGCTTGTGTCACTTGTGTGTTCATATGGAGCTCTACTTCTCCCTTCTGCAAGTCCCCTCCCAATGGAGCTATCCTGCAGGACCTAGGTTCCCTAGGGCTGGGTTACTCCAGCCCCAGAATCAGATGCGCGCGCACACACAGACACACACATACATACATACATTATATATATATATATATATATATATATATATATATATATATATAAAAATATATATGTAACAGAGCAAGTCTGAGTGGACCGAGTCAATCAGCACTGTCAAGCTGACCCCTTATATGTCTCTGGACTCACTGGGCTGGATGAAGCAGCACTTTCAAGCTGCCTCTCCTTATATGCCCCTGGGCCCCATGGACTGGGTCAAGCAGCACTTTCAAGCTGTTACCCTTATGCGTCCCAGATTCAGCACGTCCTATCCCCACTCTCACATCACAATTGTACTGGCAGTAACCTACTTGATGAGCAAACCCCACAGTATTTTGGGAGCTGCAGGGATCTTTAGCTTAGGTAAAAGAAGCGTTGCTGTAGAGTGAATGGGGGAAGCTAAAAACACAAAAGAGTAAAGTTCAGCAAGAGAGAGAGAAGCAACCAACTTAACCATAAAAGTTATGTATTGAATAATAGTGATAACTACACAAAGAGGGCTATATCAACATAACACATGATTAAAGGTTAACACCTAAGGTAGACAGGAAAAGGGAGAGAGAGAGAGAGAGAGAGAGAGAGAGAAGGGGGTCTCACCGCTCCCTGAAGCTTGAACTGGTCGGGGTTCCCAGGTGATGATGGTGGTAGCTGAGGGTCCTGAGGGCAGGAGACAGGCAGAGTCCCCAGCACGCTCAGTCAGGAGAATATGGAGTCCCAGTGGAACTGATGCATAGTTTGGATCTAAGCATCAGCACCCTGACTAGAGGGTGAGTAGGGATTTTTGTAGAGAAAATACAATTGTTCAAGGGAGAACAATAGATTTGTTTATAGGTAAGCTGATGACTCAACGGTTTTCTTTAGGCTAGACAATAGGAGCTGATCACTCTTGGCCGTGGGTGGTGTTTTCTTCCAGGGAGCTCACAGTGCAACTAGGCTGCTTCAGTATTTGGATATCAGTTAAGGATTCATTACTAGAATTGGTCTGATAATTGCTGAGCTGGGTGTGTGCAGGCATAGGTTCATTAGCATCTGGAGCAGAGATTCCCAGGATGCAGTGCTTCCCTGCTTTTTCTGGTCCCAGAGTTCAGTGTGGTTCTCTGTTCTCCATTCTGTATGTAAATTGAGATGTCTTCCTGTCCCATCTTTCATGCAGATGAGGCTAGGGGAGTTGTCTCTGCTCTCCATTCTGTATGCTAATGGAGATGTCTTAATCTTGTCACCCTCGTCAGGAGGGGTCTAGGTCTTGTCACCCTCGTCAGGAGGTGTGTCTCCCAACGCCCTTCACTGCTCTCTGCAAGTTTTTTCCTCCGATGGGTTTTGGTTTAAGCAGAGGCTGGCGGGGGGTGTCTTTCATGAGTCAGGCTGGATACTGTACCCTGGTTCCCCAAGAACACAGAGCTGACTGGTATCAGGGCCCACCAGTGGGTGGGAAGCACTGTGGGTGAGGAGAAGGAGCTTATCAATGAGGCTGCAGGTAGGGACTATGCTCACCTGTATATCATGTTGCTACCAAAGCAGTGGGGTTCTGCACTGCACCACATGGATAGATGAGCTGTGAGATGGCCCTGGGAACTAGAATCGCCATCTTAGTTCCTCAAGTAGGTGGCGGAAAGGACAAAGGGTGGAAAACGTCCAGTGGGGGAAAGAGCACACGAAAACTTAACTATCGGTTCGGGGGGCAGGACTGAAGAAGGGAGATATTAGATTAACACAGATATATATTTGCAGAGAAGCTTGCATGGAGCCTGTTCACAGTATGCCTGGCTACAAGAAATGAGTAAAAGACAAAGCATAAAAAATGCAAATGACAGTCCATATGCCAATCATCACCCTGGACACTTTGCTTGTATGTTGCATCCTTTCTCCCAACCTTTGTCTTAACTGACTCAAGGCAGGGACTGAGCCTTTCTGCCTGTTTACATGGAGCCAGGCACATTCTGGGTCATGCTGTAATACAAATAAAGAATAATAACAACTCTTACTGATCACTTATTTGTGTGTGTGTGTGTGTGTGTACAGAGAGGATTTTTCTTTTAACTGATGCAAACTAAAGTAAATATAGAAAGAACCAAGAAATGTTAAATAAGAGACTCTTGAATATAAATGTGTGAATCTTTATTAATTAAATAAAAGTTATTAAAACAACCCTTTGCTGTACATACAGGCCCTGGTGCATGTGGAAGTGTAAAGAAGGAAGCTATGCAGTTCATTGATGAAGCAGAACAACTCATCCTAGCTTCGAATGGCTCCCATATTCCTTTGGGACAGAGCTTTTTAATGGCAAAAGGACTTCGACTAACGGACAACGATCTTCTTCATTTTGCTGAGACCTTTCAATCAGGGATCGCATTCTCTGAAAAGCTATTGGCAGGAAGTGACTATGCAGTCCGACTGGCAGCACAATCAAGTAGGTTGGGAGGAGTAGAAGTTGGTAAAATTGATAGAAATTAAACCTTTGGAAAACAGGGCCTTTCCTTAAAGGGGAGTAATGCATAAACTAGCCCAAAACATTATCTGTATATACCAGAGCTCTATAGGCCAAAGTCAGCCTTACTGAAAGTAGATGTAAATCCATCAGAGTTAATGAAGTTTCAACTGCTTACATCAGGGCTGAGTTTGACCCTTTTTCTTATGTAGCACAGTGGGCGACATTAGAACCTGGACATTTCCCATTCATTAAATTTCCCAGTGTATTTGTAGTATTTCCCCTTCTAAATAAAGGGAATAGAGTAGGATGTTGTATATGTGCATTTTTAAAGAATATCCTGGTTTGTTTATTTTTTTTATAGCCTTGCATTTCTACTGGCGGAGTCACTTTACTTCAAAAGGTTCTGCTGGACAAGCTACGCTCCTGGGATTTCATCCTTACGTTCCCCAGTGTGATGGCCTGGGGAACTGGGAACCAGTCCAATGCTATGAGAGTACTGGTGAGGCATCACTTGTAAAATACTCACTGCTTCTTGTTGAGTTGAGATGAGTAAAGGCAGGTCAGACTGACATATAATGTAACAAAATTAGAAGAAATAATATCACAAGTTATTTCTTAACCAAAAATATATTCGCCACATGTTATTTTAAATATGTATCTGTATTGCTAGGAGAAAGACTATGGCTGCACCATGAAGATACTTGGCCAAATTCTGCCCCTCTGGCTTTCCGTTGTGAGGAATCCCTGGGTAACATAAAGCTGGCATACCGGGCTTTGTCACCCACACTCTTCCAGGTGTAGGGAGCATTCCCGGGGGCCAGATGTGGGAGGGCAATGAAGTAGCCCTTTGAGGTTTGTTTTACCTGAAGTAATTTAGAGCAGTCTTTAGGCTAATCTAAATTATGGCAGGGAATGGCTCAGATGCTGCTCAGCTCTAGTTGGGTTTAAAGTCCCCTTTCCCCCTGACATTGGGCCCATTGTTGACTGCAGCTTGGCCAGACCTAGTTCTGTTCATATGTTCATACAGCAACAACCGAAATAATATTCTGAACTTGTTATTTTTAAAATTAATGTTCTTGTAAACATTACAGACCATCAGCCAAATTTTAATCAGACTTATTACCCTATAATATTTCAAGTGATTCCAGTGAAGTCTTGTGGGTTATCAGTCTAGGTAAACTGAGCCCAATGTGTTCATGCACTGATCACATGAGTTTACTCTTCACAAAATGTGCCAGATCATATAAAATAAGAAATACCCTGTATCGTCAGCTAAAGTACAAACCAGAGCCCTGATGCAGAAATTGGAAAATTTTTGGTTTTTCTTGCCAAAATGAAAAACTGAAAGAAAAAAAAAATTCGGAGCAAAAAAACATTTTGTTCAACCCCAAATTATTTTTTTTAGGTTTGGTTTTGTTTAATTCTGTTTCTTTTTTATCCTTTTAAAAATAATCTAGCTAAATTTAGAAACACAATGTTTCTAAGCAAAAAATCAAAACATTTCATTTAAAAAAGCCAAATGTTTCAACTTTTTTATAACAAATATTTCTCTGTTTTTGAACGAAACTGTTAACTGAATTTGTCCCAAATTCACAAATAATTTTGGTGGACCCAAAATTGTATTTTTTTTTTTTTTTGGGGTGAATAAACTATTCATCCAAAAAATTCACCCAGCTTCCTCTTCACTGATCTGGATTGTGGAACTAGACATTATATTGTTTTCACGGTTATGCTGCCATATGGACTGTGTTCAGTATCCCAGCCAACAACAACAACAACAATCCTCCTGCTGTTCAGATCAGCATGTGATAATAACAACATAGGAAAGGGACATACATTTTTCTAATGTAGGGCTGCTATTATTTCTTGCCTAGGTCACTGCTGGTGTGTGGATGAAAGGGGAGGCTACATTACAGATTCTCTGATCATACGCTCAGCACAGTTCCCAAAATGTAAGTTAACCTTTTCGTCCTACAATTTTCCCTATTCTTAGCTGATACAGGTATATATTTTAGTTTTGATTGAGATTTTTAGTAAATCGCAGATAGCATTAAAGAAGGTTGTTTTTCTTAAAACCTTCACAAAAGAAAGCAAAGGAAAGAAAGAAGTTTTGTTTTGTAGCTAGATGAACTCTGTGTGTCTGTCTCAACTATTTGGCAGGCTATTTAGAATATAAGAACAGCCATATTGGGTTCCTAGTTCATAACAATGAGTTCCACAGGGTAGTTTTGTGAAAAAGTACTTCCTCTTGTTTGTATTAAACCTGCTGCCTATTAATGTCATTGGGTGACCGCTGGTTTTTGTATTGTGAGAAAGGATCAATAACACTTCTCTATCCACTTGTTTTCCACACGGTTCATGATTTTATAGACCTCCATCATATCCCCTCTTTCTAAGCTGAACATCCCTACTCTTTTTAGTGTCTCTTCATATGGAAGCTGTTCCATACCCTCGATCATCCTTGTTGCTCTTCTCTGAACCTTTTTCAGTTCCACTATTTCCTGTTTGAGATGGGTGACCAGAACTGGACACAGTATTCCAAGTATTGTGCGCCCCATGGATCTACATAGTACCATTATGATATTTTCTGTTTTATTTTCTATCCCTTTCCTAATGGTTCCTAAAATCCTGTTAGCCTTTTTGACCACTGCTGCGCTGAGTAGATGGTTTCAGAGAACTATCCTCGGTGACTCCAAGATCGCTTGCTTGGGTGGTAACAGCTGATTTAGAACCCATCTATGTATATGTATAGTTGGGATTATTTTTTCCAATGTGCATTACTTTAAACTTATCACTGTTGAATTTCATCTGCCATTTTGTTGCCCAGTCAGCCAGTTTTGTGAGTTCCTTCTGTAACTCCTCGCAGTCTCCTTTGGACTTAACTGCCCTGAATAATTTTGGATCATCTGCAAACTTTGCTACTTCTCTGTTCACGCCCTTTTCCAGATCATTAATTAGTATGCTGAACAGCACAAGTCCTAGTACAGATTCTTGGGGAATCCCACTATTCACCTCTCTCCATTGTGAAACTGGCCATTTATTCCTACCTTTTGTTTCCTATCTTTCAGCCATCAGTGATACTTGAGATGAACTTCCTTCTTACCCCTTAGCTACGTAGTTTCCTTAAGAGCCTTTGGTGAGGGATCTTGTCAAAGACTTTCTGAAAATCCAAGACCACGTATTGACTGGATCACCCTTCATCCATATGTTTGTTGACTCCCTCAAAGAATTCTAATAGATTGATGAGGCATGACTTCCCTTAACAAAAGTCGAATTGACTCTTCCCCAACAAATCATGGTTATCTGTGTCTGATAATTCTGTTGTTTGCTATAGTTTCTACACATTTGCTCAGTACTGAAGTTAGGCTCACCAGCCTGTAATTGCCAGGATCTCTTCTGAAGCCCTTTTTAAAAATCTGCAATATTTGACTTCTACATTTACCCTTTTGCTTGATAGAATTTAGGAATGGACATGGTTTTTTCAAGGAAGTCTTCTGCTTCATTCCCCCAACATTGAATCTACAGTGTGATTAACTGGGCTAGAATGTATGTGCACTTCTGCCCTCTATTGCATCGAGTTGGAATGCTCTGCTGAGCTTCAGAGGCCCTCTACTGCTAACATCAAATAGCAATTCTTGGCCCTGATGTAGCAAAGCATTTAAGCATGTGTTTAATTTTAAGCATGTGAGTAGGTCCCTGACTTCAGTGGGACTTGTCACATATTTAAAGGTAATCATGTGCTTAAGTGCTTTGCTGAATGGGGGTTGTAACTCAAATGGATGAGGCATAAGTTTTTTGAGTATACACAGGGGTGAAAGTAACTTAAAGGACTTACCGGTATGCTGGAGTCCTGAGCAGGGGCGTGGCCTAAACCTGAAGAGGTGTGGCCTCAACCGGAAGAGGCAGGGCCTTTTAAGATTTAAAGGCCCTGGGACTCTGGCTGTGGCTGGGAGCCCCAGAGCCTTTAAATCACCCCAGAGCCACCAGCTGCAGAGGCGGCTGGGAGCCCCGGGGCTCAGGGGCAAATTAAAGGGCCTGGGATTCTGGCTGCTGCGGAGCTCCGGGCCCTTTAAATCACTGCCAGAGCCTGGCTGCCGGGGCCCCGGGGCTCTGGCGGCCGGTCTTGACTGGGGATTTAAAGGGCCCGGTGCTCCTGCCACTGGGGGGTAGTGGCAGCAGGGCTCTGGCGGTGATTTAAAGGGCCCGGGACTCCGGCCACTGTGGGGAGCCCCGGGCCCTTTAAAGCGCCGCCGGAGCTCTGGCAGCGGGGGAGTGAGGACAAAGGATAAAATTTAATTTTAAAGCCAGGTTTTTATAGTATTTCCATATGAATTCTTTGTAAAGGTAAGTGTTTGTTTCTCGCAGGGCCCAGTTCTTTCTGCTGGATCAAGCTTGTGGGCTTAAGAGCAGCTTTTATTTGATTTTTGTGGTTCATCTTGTCACTGCTTTCTTACATGAAACTGGAAGATGTTTTTAATTGTAAGGTCCCATTGGAAGAAAATATAAGGGATAAAGGATTTCAGGAAAGTGGGCAGTTTCTCAGGGAGACAATATTAAAGCCACAACTGCAAACTACCCTGATGCAAAGGAAAAACAGGAAGAATAATAGGAGGCCAATACGGCTCCATCAGAAGCTTTTAAAGTGGAAACATGGATGAATTGCTAACGAGGATTACAAAAGGATAGCCCAAGCATATAGGAACACAATCAGAAAGGCACATACAGAGTTACCCCTAGCAAGTGTAACCCTTCAATATCTAAGGGTTCCTTTCCATTGAAACAACACAGAACTGGCTCGAGCTCTCACCCAGTAACCTGGAAAATTTACACCCCACCCCTGGGTGCCTCTGAGAGGCAATATTCCCCACTCGCAAGCACAGAGGGAGTGAACCTAACAGGTAATGATCAAGTGATCTCTCTCCTGCCCTCCATCTCCACCCTCTGACAAACAGAGGCTAGGGACATCATTCCTTACCCATCCTGGCTAATCGTCATTAATGGACTTAATCTCCATGAATTTATCTAGTTCTCTTTTAAATCTTGTTATAGTTCTAGCCTTCACAACCTCCTCAGGTAAGGAGTTCCACAAGTTGACTGTGCGTTGTTTGAAGAAGAACTTCCTTTTATTTGTTTTAAACCTGCTGCCCATTAATTTCATTTGGTGGTCCCTAGTTCTTATATTATGGGAACAAGTAAATAACTTTCCCTTATTCACTTTCTCCACACCACTCATGATTTTATATACCTCTGTCATATCCCCCCCTTTGGGCAGGTCTACACTAACCCCCCAATTCGAACTAAGGTACGCAACTTCAGCTACGTGAATAACGTAGCTGAAGTTCGAAGTACCTTAGTTCGAACTTACCTCGGTCCACACGCGGCAGGCAGGCTCCCCCATCGACTCCGCGGTACTCCTCTCGCCAAGCAGGAGTACCGCAGTCGACGGCGAGCACTTCCGGGTTCGACTTATCGCATCCAGACAAGATGCGATAAGTCGAACCCAGAAGTTCGATCGCTCGCCGCCGAACTACTGGGTAAGTGTAGACCTACCCTTAGTCTCCTCTTTTCCAAGCTGAAAAGTCCTAGCCTCTTTAATCTCTCCTCATATGGGACCCGTTCCAAACCCCTAATCATTTTAGTTGCCCTTCTCTGAACCTTTTCTAATGCCAGTATATATTTTTTGAGATGAAGAGACTACATCTGTATGCAATATTCAAGATGTGGGCGTACCATGGATTTATATAAGGGCAATAAGATATACTCCTTCTTATTCTCTATCCCTTTTTTAATGATTCCTAACATCCTGTTTGCTTTTTTGACTGCTGCTGTACACTGCATGGATGTCTTCAGAGAACTATCCACGATGACTCCAAGATCTCTTTCCTGATTAGTTGTAGCTAAATTAGCCCCCATCATATAGTATGTATAATATATAGTTTATTTTTTCCAATGTGCATTACTTTACATTTATCCACATTAAATTTCATTTGCCATTTTGTTGCCCAATCACTTAGTTTTGTGAGATCTTTTTGAAGTTCTTCACAGTCTGCTTTGGTCTTAACTATCTTGAGTAGTTTAGTATCATCTGCAAACTTTGCCACCTCACCGTTTACCCCTTTCTCCAGATAATTTATGAATAAGTTGAATAGGATTGGTCCTAGGACTGACCCTTGTGGAACACCACTAGTTACCCCTCTCCATTCTGAAATTTTACCATTTATTCCCTTTCTTTTAACCAGTTCTCAATCCATGAAAGGATCTTCCCTCTTATCCCATTACAACATAATTTACGTAAGAGCCTTTGGTGAGGGACCTTGTCAAACGCTTTCTGGAAATCTAAGTACGCTATGTCCACTGGATCCCCCTTGTCCACATGTTTGTTGACCCCTTCGAAGAACTCTAATAGATTAGTAAAACACGATTTTCCTTTACAGAAACCATGTTGACTTTTGCCCAACAATTTATGTTCTTTTGTGTGTCTGTGCGAGGCTGGGGTTGCTGCTCGCCCGGGCCCTGCCTCCCCCTCGCATGGGGCTGGCATTGCTGCTCACCCTCCACATGTTCCTCCACACCTCACTTTTTGACAAAAGTGGCATTTGTCCTGTTTGCTCTTGGCAAGAACAAATGGGACAAATGCCCACTTTTGACAAAACAGTCGGGACGGGCAGAACTTTAAAAAGGGACTGTCCCGGCCAAAATAGGACATATGGTCACCCTAGTCAGATGTTGTCTTATTCAGGAAGGCATGAGGAGATCAGATTTATTTCCTTCATTCAGCCATACGTTTTCTCTCTCAAAGGCCAGACATCATGTCAGCGATCTCGAGCCAATGCGTTAATTTCCAGCTGGAAACAGAGTGGATCAAAGTTCAGCGCTACTGCTGAAGACCTGTTCATCCCCTCCTGTCTTGAGGTAAATGAGTATAACTGGGGGATGGGCAGGGAAGGAGCAAACTGAGCCTTCCCCACCATGTTTAATGCCTTGGCAAGGTCACAGGCAATTGCAGTTCCTGTGCTGAGGAGCTTCCACCATGCACCCCTGGGGGTTCACGTCACCCTTCAGGTGGAGGCATAGAGATAGGATGCTGAGCAGGGTCTGTGCCCAAAGGAGAGTAGACATCACCCTCCTTAAAGGATGGTTTAATGTGCTCACCCTCCACACAGGGAGCTGGGGAGGTGACGGTCTCTCCTGAGGTGCCATTCCTGATGAAGCTTTCCCTGGACAATGTGGCTCTGCTCTGGCCCCAATGAAGAAATGTGCCTAAATGACACTATTCAGTTAACTGAATTTTAAGAGGAACTTTGCAATGATTTCTTCCAATGGAGGGGAAGATTTGGGCCTCAGAGACAGAAATCAGTTCCGCCCGGCCCCAGGACAGGCTCCACAGTGCTTTTTAGTTATATGACAATGATCCACATGGGGCTTTGAAGAAGGGGACAAAGGATAAAATGTAATTTTAAACCCACGTTTTTATAGGATTTCCATATGAATTCTTTGTAAAGGTAAGTGTTGTTTCTCGCAGGGCCCAGTTCTCTCTGCTGGATCAAGCTTGTGGGCTTAAGAGCAGCTTTTATTTGATTTTTGTGGTTCATCTTGTCACTGCTTTCTTACATGAAACTGGAAGATGTTTTTAATTGTAAGGTCCCATTGGAAGAAAATATAAGGGATAAAGGATTTCAGGAAAGCGGGCAGTTTCTCAGGGAGACAATATTAAAGCCACAACTGCAATCTATCCTGATGCAAAGGAAAAACATTAAGAATAATAGGAGGCCAATACGGCTCCATCAGAAGCTTTTAAAGTGGAAACATGGATGAATTGCTAACGAGGATTACAAAAAGATAGCCCAAGCATATAGGAACACAATCAGAAAGGCACATACTGAGTTACCCCTAGCAAGTGTAACCCTTCAACATCTAAGGGTTCCTTTCCATTGATACAACACAGAACTGGCTCGAGCTCTCACCCAGTAACCTGGGAAATTTACACCCCACCCCATTGCTCCCCGAGGGACTAAGACACAAGACTCAAGAGGTAATTGTAGCATTCCACTTGATGCTGGTGAGGCTTCACTTGAAGTATTGTGTCCAATTATGGGTGCCACACTTTAAGAAAGATGTGACAACTTGGAGAGAGTCCAGAGGAGAGCATCAAAAATGATACAAGGTTTAGAAAACCTGACTTATGAGGAAAGCTGGCCATGGTTTGTGTTGAGTAAAGACCTGATAAAAGTCTTCAAATATGTTAAGGGCTTTTATAAAGAAGTTGATGATCAATTGTTTTCCATGTCCACTGATGGTAGGTCAAGAAATAATTAGTTTAATCTGCAGCAATGAAGATAGGTTAGATATTAAGAAAAACTTTCTAACTCTAGGGCCAGGTCTACACTATGTCTACAGACGTGCCCTAAGGGTATAGAACAGGCTTCCAAGGGAGGTTGTGGAATCCCCATCATTGGAGGTTTTTAAGAACAGTTGAACAATCACCTGTCAGGGATGGTCTATGTTTACTTGGTCTTGCCTCGGTGCAGAGGGCTGGACTTGATGACCTCTTGAGGTCCCTTCCAGCCCTACATTTCTATGATTCTATGACGAAAGCTTTTGAAATGTGGGTTCTGGTGCACATTGCGCATTAGCAACAGCCCTGTGTAAAGTACATCACCCTACAGTGACATTGTAATTGGTCCATCTTAGACTGGAGAATATACTGTGCTACAGAAATCAGACACAGGTGCTTGGTGTGTGGATCCCACGTCAGGAACCGTAATTCAACACAGCAGCAAGGATTCAGATGGCAGCCCCCTCTGTAAGTACTGGTATTCACCAACTTGCTGGCTAAACCATTTTGAAACTCAACCATTTATTGCCTCAGTCTGACAGGTTCTCTATTACACAATTGGGAGTCGAGAGGCTTGGTTCTATTCCTGGGCCTGCCACTGACTTGCAGTGTCCCCTTGATCAAGTCAGCCTCCTTAATCTTATGTACTCAATGGTTGTAAGTTGGCTTCAGTTGAGCTTCACTGATTTACATCAGCTGGAGGTCTGGTTCCTGGATTTTACAGTCCCATGGTTCATGCTGAGGTATAAATTATGAGGAAGTCTCTGAGTACCATTGAACTTTAAAATATCCTCCTCCAAAGGCTATAAAATAGCATATATAGAAAATCACAGCAGGTATAAAATATCATCTATTTACATGGCAATCTGTGGCCCGGCTCCAGTGAGATTCCACAGTTACTATGACAACCCAGAATTGTGCCTAGCAGCTCAATGGAATAGGAACAGGCCTGTCTGGACATCTGGGAACCTTTTATCTTTTTAAAAGATAGGTGTGAATCAGTCCCTTTTGCCTGTGCCATTTAGGGCTTTCAGCACATTAAAATACATTTAGTTTGTTTATTAAAATAATTGCAAGATGCCTTCAATACGTCTTACTACTGGCTGAATAAATCATTACAAATAATTTATTTAACAAATTTTGCTTTTTTTTATGTTTGCAAATTGTCCACAAAAAAGATTGCAAAACCCTTGAATTTATTCTTTTCACTGAAATTGTTGGCGAACAATTTCTGCTTTCAGACTGTTCATTATCAGTGGATTGTGAATATACACAATTTACATATGCAAGAGTACAAGCTTAGTTCCCAGTGCTGCAAGATCTTACATCTATGTAATTTTACATACAAGCTCAGTCCCATTGAGTAAGAACCAGGCTGAACACTTTGCCCCAAGCTGGGATTGAGTTCATTGGAACTATTCATGAGCGTATAGTTACGTGTTCATAAGTGTTGGCAGGGTTGGGCGCTTAAAATTAGATTTTTTGTGTGTATTAGTGTTAATAAACAGAGCTAGTTGGGAATCTTCTAATGAAAGATTTTTGTTAGAAAATGCCAATTTATCAAAATGAAAACAGTTCACAGGAAAGAGTCGGTTTTGATGGATCTCCAGGTTCAAAATAAATAAACAAATACATCTGGGGAACAAACATTTGAAATTGATGAAACATTCTGTTTCAACATTTTCAAAATGAGAAATTAATTTTTTTGGTTCAAAATGACTTTTTGTTTGAAAATTTTAATTAATTTACAGTTAGGCTTGACAGAATTTGATTTTTATTTTTTGTATAATTTTGATAATATCAATGTCTATCTTTGACCAAATTTTTAATCAATCAAAATTTTCAGAGTTGCTCGAAATTATGGTGTGTGTGTGTGTGAGAGCGAGAGAGAGAGAGAGAGAGTGAGGCAAGAGAGGGCAGACAATAATTATTTAATAACAGTAGGTTTTGAGATTCAAAAAGTTAAAGCTCCATAAAAACATAAATTGTCAGCATCCTATGTCAAAATGTACAAAGTAAATATCCTTAAATCAAACTCTAATAGGTTCTCAAGCAGCATTTTTTTCACTTTGCCTATCTGTAAATTTTGATGATGATGATTTGTGTGTGTAAGGTGAAATTGATGTTTACTGATATTTACTAATAAACAGACTAATCCTTCCAAGCCTCTTCATACTAAAATAAGGATTTTAAAAAAAAATAAAGGAATAAGTTAAATATATAAAAAGGTCAAAATCAAAATGTAACACTTTGAAATTATATAAATGAAACATTTTTATTGACATGACCCAAAAAAGTTTGATGATTGTTTTGCAAAAAATTTTGAGATTTCAATTTTTTGTACCAGTTCAGGATGGGAATATTTTTTTTTAATCTTGAAAATTTTCATGGCATGGGAAAACTGTCGGTCCCCCCTCCAGTTCTACTAGTAAAGCTTATTCACTGGAATACTCCTGGAAAGTGAACACAGAAAGTGCTCAAGCACAGTTGAAGCAAAATTGTTTTAAATATGAAAACATATCAGTATCATCAGTACTGTATTTATACAAGATCACCTTTATGAAGATTCAGGTAGCTTGCATATTAATGGTTCAAAACGGCAGCATTTTGTAGAGATAGTAAAGGCCCATGTATATCTATACTGATACAAACTTAACTATGGTCTCACGACAATTTGTCCATTATAATCTCTCTGTTTCCTTCAGTAATAGCCCCAAATTTAAAGTACCATTATGGTAAGATGTAGTGTTTTGGACAATTACTGTACAATACTGAAGTTCATTTCTGTAGGTGCTCAGAGTTTCTCCTTTTCTGCTCTTCTTTCCCTTATAATCAATCTCCTTGTCTTTAAAGGTCCTGGTTTCTGTAGTATGCTGAAGTCCAAAGTTAGCTTACGAGAAATTGGCAAAGGGTACATCCCTCAGTGTGAAGGGGACAATGGGAACTTCTCACCACTCCAGTGTGACCAGGATCAGGAAAGCTGTTGGTGCATCTTTGAGAATGGAGAGGAGGTGCCTGGAACACGAGTAAGAGGAGAAAGGCCAGCATGTGACAGTGAGTTGTGGCAACAATCAAAATAACATTTACACAAGGTTCAGATCCAGAACAGGACCCCCTGATCTAAACTTTCCCAACATTTAGCTGTGTTGAGATTTAAGGTTCCTGTTCAATCTGTTATAGAGATTTATTTTTATTTATCTATGTATTTAGAGGCTTCAGCCAGGCTGGGCACGTTTTCCAAACTTCCTTAAAGTTCAGAGGGTTGTGTTTGGTTGGGCAGGGGAGAGGGCTTTTGGATTCAGTGGCCAATCTTAGTGGTAATGAAGAGTCAAGACAGATGAGCCAGTCATGCTAATCTAAGAACCACCCTGAACACTTTGCCCAAGACTTGAACTGAGCCCAGTCTCAGCCTGCCCTTGGATTGGAAAAAAATTAACTGGCTGAAAAAAAAAGAGTATATTTCTGCAATTCCTACTTTTGGCCGTTGACCGGGATGATAAAGTAGATGGGCCATAATGGTTATAGATTCCCCATCACTGAACTGAAGCAGAACAAATTAAACATTTTTCAATAATATGGTCCAAATTGCAATGATAAATTCACAGAAATTAGATCTAGAAAAACTTCTTCAAGGCCAGAATTATCCCCTGCTGGACATTCTTGTGTACTTTGTTCTATTTTTGAAATGAATGTTGTTGGTAGATTTGAAAAAAGACCGAACTACAATAAAGTATGTAGGATTCCCTATGCGATTCTGGGATTTGCAGAGTTCTACACATGTATCTAACTGTTTCAACACAGGGCTGCAGCAATGTATGCTAGTCACATGGATGAATCCTTTAGGAATTTGGAAGCTAATGTACTACATTACATTGCAGCAATAGAGCATTCTGTAGGAGAGTTCTTGTGACAAAATAATAATGTTTAGGGAGAACTAGGAAACCAGGATGCTCTCAGGGCATCAGAAGAGCAGCAGAGAAAGGTGGAAGAGCTTTTGATAGGCTCCAGGAAGAGCATGAGTTGGCAGAAAGGACCTAGTTTGGATCTTCTTCACTCGTCCTAAATTCGGAAGTCCTTTCTCTGTCCTTACTCCCATTGAAGGTCAATAGCAGTTTTCCCTGAGTATGAGCTGAAAATGGAAGCTACCCTCCAAGATGTTGGCAGGTTTTGCATGGGTGCCAGGTATTGTTTTGGAGCCTCCAATGCCCAGTAGGTTTTTTTTCCCCATCTCTAACGGATGCAGGCACAAGAGTGATCAGTAACAATTCATGGTTTAGATACTTCTCCAGCCCCAAATTGTTAGACAGACGTATCGGAAAATCTCACAAGAACAGGTTTTCTTGCCAGATTTCAGTTACCTGCTGTGTACGGTCAGGCTGTGAAGATACCCCGAGAACAACCTTTCTCCTGGAATTTTGTCACATCTACTTCTGGAAACACAGAAAAAAATATGAAAAATAATGGATAAAAAAAAGTTAATGGAATGTTTTCAAACTTAAGTAGCTTGGTTAGAGTATAGGATGAAGGTTCAGAGGGTTCCTATTTTCCTCCAACTGACTTGTCCATCCAGCCTGTAACTGCTGGTTACTAATCACTATTGTTAAGAACTCTGGAATAAGCCTGGGAAGTAACCCAAGTCTTTATCACTACCCTGGACATATTTCCAAGATGGCAAGATTGCCTGTCAGCAGATGAATCTGACATAGTGGGAGAGTACTATAAATCCATTTGTCTATATCAGAAAAGACAGCAGTAACTGTAGGTAGTAACTTTCAAGTGCACATTGAATACAATATGGTTTTCATTAGAGCAATCAGTTCCATAATAGCTGGGTTCCCCATAGCTCATTTTCTGTCTCCATATAGTAGAGTTTGATAGAAGCCAACATTTTCTTGTTGATGTGTACGGCTTGTTAATTCCAAGTATCTTCATATTCTGCACCACCCACATTCCATCTTTCCACTACTCATAAATGGAGTGGGGGGGAGAAAGAGAGACAGGATGCTCTGAGTAAATTCAGACGCAAGTCCCTGGATGTGATGACTTTCCTAGGTAGATTGTTAAAAGTGCTGGGGAGAGAGGAGTCAACATTCTACTTAGTGACCATTAAGCCACAGGGATGAATTGCCAGTGACCGGGTAGATGGTGAAAGGCACTGTTCATTCCTACAACAACAGCAAATGTGCTTCAGAAGTGTAAAAATGACAACACAGCCTTTCTCTTGTGAGCTGCTTGTCAGCCTAACAAGAATGAGGAAGGAACTGGAGGCTGGATCAAACAAGGAAGTTACTGACTGGGTTCAGTAATGAGGGACCCAAGCTGAAACCTATGTATGATACAGGAAAAACAAAGGAGTACAGCCAGCAACTCTAAATGTTACATTCTTTGGGGAAAATTCTGCTCTTGATACACCAGCACACCCCATTAGAATTAACCATACTGGGCCAGTATAGATGAGAGCACAATGTGGCCTGTTGGTTGTGAAAAGTATTAGAGCAATACAGAAGACAACAGGTTGGTTTTACATTGACCCATGTGAAGAGCTATTAATAGAGGTTGCCCTAAACGCCTACGATGACAACAGATAAACTGGTGATAATAGAAATTACCTGTGTTATATGTTAGAACTGATGCTGTTGTGCTGATAATTGTATTTGTCTCCAGAAGTCTCAGGAATTGCTTTGGGAGTTTGTAAAGCAAGCGACCACCTCCCTTCCTGGCCTCTGGCTTTGGGCTTATGAGCTGATCTGGAATCACTAAGAGGATAGGAAATCTTGCAATGACCTTTTTAATGAGATATAATACACTTCATTTTTAAAAAAGGTGCTATAAGGGAAACTTGTAAAATAGCATAAGAGTTGGAAATTAAGACAATGAGCAACTGATATTCTTCTCTTAGCTCCACACCATAATGTTCGGCACTGAAGAGTGACATGAAGAGGAGGTGCTATGACACAGTCAGTGTTTGGGGAAACAAGCTATATTTGGCAAGCAAATGAGCTTTCTGATGAGATGGATGAAATTGATATGAAGGCCTTTCCACTCTAATGGCCAAATAATACTTTCAAGCCATGCATGCAGCAGTCTGTGAGCCCAGTCCAATGCCCACTGAAGTCAATGTAAGTCCTTTCATTGGCTTCAAAGGGCATTGGATCAAGACCATTGACATCAGTGGGAACTATATGCCTAGGTCTAGCACACCTGGGAGGTGATGAGGGTTACTTAGAGAGTTTATCCTGAATGTTTCATAGTTTTATCTTTCACATGTTCCTTTTCTTCATATCTTCCCAGGTCCCCAATGCCTCCTGCCTTTCAATGTGTCTTACGTGGTCAATGGAGCACTTTTCTGTGCAAACATCTCTGAACAAAATCAGAATTTTCAGAAGTGCCAGCTGATTTGTCGTCAAGGCTTCCATAGCGCCTTTTCCAATGTGACATTCCTGTGTGATAGAGAGAGTCGCCGTTGGATCTCAGAACCCCCCCTCTCTCAAAGCTGTCAGAGTAAGTACAGCTGCTACAGAGGCGTGTTCTCATATTTAACCGCAGATCAATGTTTAAAAGCCACCCATGTTTATTACCTGCACCTTCACCAGGGAGGATGCGGGGGAAAGTAAATAGGTTTAACAGAAGCTGCCCTCATTTTGAAGCCACCTTTAAATTCCAATAACAGGAGGAAGTAATGAGATCCGTGGCTTCTAAATAAGCATGTGCAGTAGGTCAATCTTGCTCTATGCCTTTATCCACATCTTTGCCTTTCAGCTGTTTCCAGACCTGGAACACTCCCCTTATTCTGTAATTACAGAGCTATAAATAGATGGACATTTAACCTAAATGCAGATTTTTCTCTGTAAGTGAAAAGTCGCTGGTGTCATGAAATGGCTCTGATGGAATCGCTTACTTCTGAAAGAACAGATGAGTGCCAGATGTCTGAATTTGGCAGAACTCAAATGTTTATTCACATAATCAAGTAACTTTGTTACTTCTGTGTCTTTCTGTAGCAATCTGTTCCCTCAGGTTATTGCCATCTTCATTGGCGGCCGCTTGGTGTTTTTGTTTTGTTCAAGAATAAAAATCACCTCAAATCTTGGAAGCTGCATGTGTCTGTTCTGAACTCATGTGGCCAGTTCTTTCTTACCACTGGCCTTGTCAATGATTTGGACCGGAATGGGTTCTGATCAAAATGTCAGACTTGAACACGACTGATGTTTGAGGTAGTATGGATCAGATCTGGAACTCAACTTTGCAGCTGACCCTTGTCTCTACAATAGGCCAAATTGAAATGCTGGTTTCAAACATTCCTACCCACAACAAAGCACCCCCCTCCCAGCGTGCGCGCGCACACACACACACACACACACACACACAAACAGCCCACCACCCAAAAAATAAAATAAAAGGTTAAACACATTTGGATCTGGATTCTGGTCTTGATCTAAAATTTTATCCATCTTTCACCCTAAGCCTAAGCAGTTGTCTCTCTTAAAAAAAATAAAAAATAAAATTCGGAATGACTTTAGTATTTGCAGAACAGGTGTTGATGCAAGATCAAAACTTGGCTTGCAGTGTCAATGGCTTTTCTATACCCCCTCCCCTAGGTAATTTTGAAAGGCAGCTTTGGTAAATGTTGCATCATAAATATTAAGAGCACTAAACACCCTTTTTTTTCTTTTTCAGAGCTCCAGTTATTTCAGAATGTCCAAGCTCAAACACACGTTGAGCTGTTGCTGCCTTCTGAGAAGACCTGCAGCTCTGACTACGCTGGTTTACTGCAGGCATTCCAGATCTTTATATTCGATGAATTGAAGGCCCTTGGTTTCTGTCACATTCAGGTATTCTACGTCTCTTTTTCTGGATGGGTGAAAAAAGTGTGCAGCATCTTATGTTCTGGACATGAAAAGGCAGAGACAAAAAATATGGGGTCTTATAGATAACCCATTCACAGCTGATCACAGACCAAAAATTTCATTTGGATCATTTGGAGTGAATTTTTCCCCAGACTTCCAGGACTTTATACAGACTTTCAGCTATGGAGAGGAGTGAGCTGGATTATATTCTGACTCATGCAGCATCAGCTAACAACACATTATAATAAATCTCTGTGGTAGGATGTTTGTTTTGATAATCAGGGTCAAATTGACCATTCTTGAATTTCATTTCATTACTAGTATGTTTTCTCATAGGTGGTCTTGCCTAAATGTGCAGTGCAGTAGCTTTCACCAAACTATGATATGCTTCTCTTCTTATGTTAACCCTTTCTACTGTGTGAACTTCAACCCTGTGTGGAAGACCAGCACAAGGCCTATGCATTGTTTAAGTGGTACATAGACACTGTGACAGCCCTTTGCAGAGGGGTGAATTTCACTCCACCATGCATAACAATTATTCCATTTTGTACGCAAAATTCCAGTTTTTCTATTGTCTCTTACATGCTAAGGTTTCCTACAATATACAATTCAATCAGTATTAAATACTGAATATGAACTAGTTTGATACTTACACTATTCCATTCATGCTGCTTAAAATAGTTGCTGAACTGTGGTGGGCAGGTTCAGGTCAAGCTGCAGATGCTTCCTGCTTGATAGACCTTTTCTACTATAACCAGCATGGGCATTTACAACAATTACCCTGCCCCCTCCAGTCCACTCCCACAACACCAGTGAATTCTGTCACAGCTGGGGTGTGAGTGTTCTGGCCTAGTGGGTAGAGCTGCAGCCAAGGATCAGAGCTGGAGTTGGAAGCCAGAAATCAGAGCCAAAGTCAGCACTGCCAGGCAGGTTCTCTATGGGTGGCATATCCTGTGGTGCTTGACCCATGAGGCTCATAGCCCGTCAATCACTATTCTGCCAGAGCTCTTGGGTGGTGGCACTGATGTGGTAGTTTCTCAGCAACCAGTGGACCCAGGTTTTAGCCCCCACCTACCTAAGGCAGAGATGTGTATTATCCGAAAAGAGAAAAGGTAAGACAATTCCATGGAGCCTACTAGGAACCTTGCCATGCCAGTCAGATAAACTGGAAATTACTCAGACATGAGGGTGATGAGGGCCAGTTCAAAAACCTTAGATAGGGAGTGAAATCTCCTGTGTGTTGCATTGTCTATGCCACAAGTATTGTGACAAAGGAAAATCATTTAAGCAGGCTTCTTCTAATACAAGTAACAGTAAATACAATATGTATAGTAAATGCAATACATCTTAGAGTCAATATCTGGTTTGTATATAAAAAAGACCTTGGATAAAAATTTCAAAAGCATCCAAGTGATTTAGAAGCCTAAGGCCCATTTTCAAAAGGAACTTAGGCACTTAGGAGCCTAACTCTCACTGAAAGTCAGTAGTACTTAAACTTCTCAGTGCCTGGGTCATTTTAAAAAATGGGACTTAGATGCTTTTGAAAACATCCCCTCTTGTCAAATGCTTGTTTTAAGCATAGGCCTGTGTAAATACTCTGATACAGAGGCAGCAGTGAGGACGGAAAGGCCACAAACCTTAAAATCTGTCTCTTTTTAAAATTATTATTAAGGTAAATACGTTTGGAAACATGGGTTCCGTTTCTGTTTGCGATGATTCTGCTGTGCTGGTGGAATGTTTGAGTGTGGACCGACTGGGGGTGAACATCACATGGAAAGCTCAGCTTGAAGGCATCCCAGCAGCTTCTCTCCCTGATTTACATGATATTGGTATGTCTTTTTTTCCCCTCTGTTGATGTTTCTATTTATGTAGCCTATTTGGCTGTTAATTATACTCCTCTGTCTCCTCCTGGGAGAAGATAATGAGCTTAAAAACTGTCAGGAATGCCCAGTGGCATTGGGGGGCAGTCCTGGAATGTGTTTTCCCCACTCTGAATTGGAGCTGAAGTTTAAGGCCTTCAAAATTTGGCTCTGAGAAGGATCAATACTTGCCTATTTTCAGGCTGTGACTACACTATGAAAAGGAATCGTGTTTGAATATAGTTATCAAACAGGGCTCTCCATCTGGGTCTCCCTCAGCTGGTGTTGAGAATCGTTGTGTTTCTGACATGGGCAGGCTCATCTCAGCTGTTGCACTCCACTGGTCATGTCCCCAACAGCGGGAACAGTTGTGTTACATACAACTTGAGTTGGACTTGGTGGAAGCCATAGTTTGCACTTGTTGTCAAACTTCCTCCCCTATACTATTGTATTCTATATAGGTTCTTATACTGCCCTCATCACCATAGTATCTGGGCGCCTAACTCTTTAAATCCTAAATCCTATGTCAAGTACACACACAGTCCATCAGTGTGGTTGCCGAGTCAGCTACAGAATCAGGGCAAGGCACTCCTTTCTTGACTAGAAGCTGTGAATACTGCTGGCCTCTGCCAACATAGAAAGAAGAGACGGAGCATTTATCCCCAGCTCAGGTGCCCCTCATGCTGGCATGTCTGCAATACTGTGGCTTTGGAATGCCATTCCCAGCATTTAAAAAAAAAAAAACCCTACCTCCACAAGTTCCCTCTTCTAATTTGGGGATTTCAAGACTCCATGTGCCCTCCAGTGCTGTTGCTTGATCGGAACTGAGTTCAAAAGTCTTTAGAACTTGGCTCTGAGTGGAGTGGTTGTGTGGTTAGCGTACAATTACATGGTCTGTTTGTGTTTACATCCATTTGGGGAAACATGAATATTACATTGTTTGCGTATGGTGGATCCGCGTACAATTATATTCAGTTTTATATTCAAGTTTATTTTGAACAGTCTTCTAGAGTATTGGGAATACATTTTGTCCCTGTTCATGCTACCATTTCCCCCCAGTCCTGAAATGCTTTTCAGGGAATGATTGAACACTACAACAATACAGATGAAAGTATGAATTCAGTCTCAATTGATGTAAAATGTCCCATTTTTCTCATGCTGGAGCTATTCTATACACCTGAATGATTGCGAGGGGAGCAGAAAAGTCAATTAAAGTTGTACCAGCTTCAGTTTCTTACTATTGTAACTGTTCCCTGCACACTCTCAGAGAAATATCTTGGTTCCCCTGTCTGCACCTTGGCTGTACTGTATGTACAGTTTGTGAAGACAGGAAGAATTTTCACCTGCATCCGTGAAGCACAAAATAGCTTCACAAGGAGGGGTTCCTATCATGACATATTTAGTAATATTACAAAACATTTACAATGATTTTTCTTTCTCCTCCCTTCTTTTTGTCTTGAGGATGGCTTACCTATCCCACTGGAATCCAAGGACCCAAAAGTTCTTAGATGATTCACTGATCAGAGAATCTAGGGATTCCACAGTGGCATAGCAACTTCCATAAAACTGTTCTATCCACTGTATCAAAGACTTTTTGGAAATCTATACAATTCATATAAAGTGGTGAATGCCATTTGACTGACAGTTCTACGATGACATGTAGGGTTACTATTTGATCTGTACATGATGTCCCCTGTCAGAACCTTGCCTGTTCTTGTCTTAACTTTGAATCTACCGCTTTCTTTATTCTGTTTAGAATAATATGTGTAAATACCTTACTTGGGATAAACAGCAATTGAATTCCCCTCCAGATTTTACACAGACGGAGGTTTCTTTTCTTTGGTAGCTTCATTATATGACCATTTTCCCATTTGTTTGGTATTTTTTCTTCTTCCCATATCTTTTGTAAGAGGCCTTTCAAAATATTTACTATGTTCAAGTCTTCCTTAAGAGCTTCCAATGGAATGTTGTCCGGAATTGGTGCCTTTCCACTTTCTAACCGATTGACTGTCCTCTCTATTTTTACTCTGGGGCTAGGTCTTAATTTGACATCCAGATCTTCTCCTTCCTTTGTACCTGGGGGATTGGTCACTGACTTGCCATTCAGTAGTTGACTAAAGTACTGTCTCCATGTATTTAATTGTTCTGATGACTTTGTTTTTAAGTTGCCCTTATTGCCTTGAATTGGTTGGTTGGTATTGTTTTTCTTCTTGACAACTGTCTAGTGATGTTGCAGAGTGTCTTCATGTCATTTTGTGCTACGGTGATGTGTGCATCTTTTGCCATTTTGTATATAAAGTCTTGTTTGTCTTTCCAAACACTCTTTTTGGCCTCTTCTTTCTTTATGGCATATTCCTCCTGGAGTCGCTGTATCTGTGTTCTTGTTTTTGCTTGATTTACTTTGTGTGCTGCAGGTTAAGAGTGTTCTTGCAGAATAAGCATAATAACACTACAGTCTATTCAGTGCAGCCAGCTGTACAGAGTTGCGTCATTAGCTGCCTGCAGCTAGTTGTGAAATTTTCCCACTTAGTTCAGCCGGACAGATACTCCTAGGTTACAGCACATAGTCAGGAAACTAGACCCAGAAGAGTGCAGAAGTACAATGATTGATTTGAGTCGGCTGCTCTGCTGAAAATAATTTTACCGTAGGATGCACACTTTTGCATACCAAGCTCTCTGTTTACGCACATAACATGCTCTCTTTGAAAACCCAGCATTCACAGTCTGAAAGCTGTCATTCCATTCAGGAGAACCCAAGGACAGTACAAAATGTACACCTGGGATGCTTCCTGTTTGATGTATTATCACGCTGGGCATCAGTTATGGCTATTCGGAGGCCATTTGGAAGCTCTCAACTTGCAAATTCATAGCAACAAAATCCATGAACATTTCAAATGAAGCCATAAAGCTTCTGAGCAAGGGTTAGCAAACAAAATCTCCTCCAAGAGCCCTGCTGTCTCTGTCTCTCTCCTGGCCCATCCAACCCAAGGAATCCACACATACTTAGTGTAGGAGTCTGTCCTTACAGAAGCAATAGGATAGCCAGGTTGTTTGGTCACAGAATAAAGGAAAGGGAAAGATACTCGCATTCCCCTGGAAGGCAAGTCTCCAATTCCTCTTTATCCTGAGCTACAGGGAAGAGGGGCTTGGTCATCTCTGCACAGATGAGTATCCAATGCTGGTGCCGCAGGGCAGTAGAGGCTGGTTGCTACACTGTTAAAGGTTAGGAAGTGATTTGCCACTCCCCTTCCCGCCGAGTGTAATCTGGGCTTCTTTTTAACCTCCTTCCTCTGAAGCATCAGGGATGGCCATGGCCGGAGATGGGTCATTGGCTGGGGTGGCCCAGCACTCTGAAGTGTCACCAAGCATTCTCTGTCTCAGGTTCTTGGCTGGCTGGTTCTTGTTCACGTGCTCAGGTTCTAATTGGTCTAATATGTGGGATCGGGAAGGAATGTTCCCTCAGGTCAGACTGGCAGGGACCTTAGGGGTTTTCATCTTCCTCTGCAGCATGTGGGTGTGGATCACTTGCCGGGGTTATCTGGGTATATCTCTCTTAATCAGTTCCCTGACACTGCAGGAGCCTTGAGCATTGATACATCTTGGTCCCTCCTATTCTCTGCCTCTGGCACATAATAGCTTAGTCTCCTGTGGGCTGTAATACTTTGATCTAAGTTTGGTTGTTGGGTTTAGTGTGCAAGTGCTGGGGGGTGGAGGTGGCCTGTGATATACAGGAGGTCAGTCTAGATGATCTGGTGGTCCCTTCTGGCATCAAACCCTATGACTCTATGATTCTAAGAGAGAGAAAGCAGTGTCCACTGAAACAATGTGTACAGGTTAAATCTGATTATCGAAACCTCAACTCTCTGAAATTCATGTTATCCTGAACTGGGTTCTGTGTCCCAAATCTGATACAAGACTAAAAATTGAATTTTGTTTATCTGAAATGCCAATTACCCAGGGGTGTTATTAATGACTGGTTATTGTTTGTATTAAATAGCACCAAATGCTCCCAAACAGGCTGGGGTCCCATTGTGGAAGCATTATACAGACGTCTACACGTCAGCTGTCCCCTTAGGCATCTGGAGAATCCGAATCTATCTGTACCTTTTGTTTAAAGCTTATCGGCCTGATATTATTTTTTTCCAGCTAGATCTAGTATCATAAGTGTGCTGCTCTATTTCTTTTTCCTTTAGAAAAAGCAATTGTTGGGGAGAATCTCATTGGACGCTTTGTAGCACTGATTGAAAGTGGTGGCTTTGTGTTACACTTGGACTCCAAACAGTTCCCAGCAGATACGTCCATTCGTTTCCCCCGAGATGAAGATTTTGACCTATCTCCCAGTGTTCAGCTCGGATGCAGGAGCGGATTTCGAAGAAGTTCATCTCTTGGGAGAGCGATCCCAAATTCCCAAGGATGTGGTATGTTTCCTTTTGACTTTCCCTCCTTTGTTGCTGTGGTTACTGTGAGTCAGTGCAAAGTTACAGTTGGAACATTAACAAGAAACTTTCATTGGCACACTTCTCAGGTGTCAGTCTCTACCTATGTGTGAAGCACCAACATGAGTGCAAGGCCCTCGCTGAGGAAGAAGCCACTCCTGTGCTACTCTTGCTATGCTTAAAGTTCAGTTACACTCTGAAAAGTGAATCTCTGCAAAGGGCAGCATTAGATTCTGTGTCTGACCCTCAGACTTCATCTGAAATGTGCTCAGCTTATAAATAAGAAGATCATGGTTTTGGAAGTTCAGCCTGGTATCTGAAAGTCAGGGGACGCTCTTTGTGGCTTGTGCACCACCACTAGTAATAAAGACTCTGCTAAAACGTCTGGTGGTGATGCATGAACCAGAATAGAATCCAGCTCATTGAGCAGCTGCAGAGGTGCCAGCAGTCCTGGGATCTTGTATCCCTGGGCAAAGTCCCAGGAGCTGGACGAGCCAGTACAAGACGCAGAGGGAAGTTCTCTCAGCTCCAGCCAACACACAACCTGATTGCAGCTCTTTTCCTTATTCCCCTGCTGTTAGGTTTCTGTATCTCCTTCTTCACTGGACACTGACTCACGTTCCCCCTAGATCCCCTTCCCTTAGTGACTTTGCTCCTTCTGTCAATTTCCCCCAATATTCCTGCATGCTCCAGCCCTCCAGAAACTCCAACCCCTCTCCACTCTCAATGGCCCATTGAGCCCCAACTTCCCCAGGTCCCACATCTCCCAGCTGGACAGGAATTCCTCAGAACTACAGGGTAAGAGCAGGAATTCCTCTGGTGCAGGAGCAGGAGAGGGGGTTGGCCAATCTCCTGATGCAAATACTCTTGGTGTGGCAAACTTCAGCATTATCTTGCTATTTTTTGAAAACCGTATCCATTTAAAGCCCCTGACAATGAATAAATTCATATGGAGACAACCTGCCAGAATAAGCACACAGGGCCCTGTTTTCATTGGGAGAATTCCCCTACGGTCGGCATATTACAGGGGCAACAAAAACACTGAAAGCTGCTTGATGTCACTCTGGTCAAACAATCTGACTGGTATAAACAGGGTGAAATATACCCCAGTCCAGAGAACCAGCATAGGCCTATGCACTGCTTAACTCCCACCCAAACTCTGTTTTGGGGGCTGTGGGTGGTGCAAAGAGTTGAATTTCACCCAGAAGGAGCACATCTGCCATTCTGCCACAATCCTTTGTCAAACCCCAGACACCCTTTGTTTGCTTTCCCTGCAGCCTGATGGGAGGTCACTGTTCTGTCCGAGAGCCGAGAATAAAAACAGTGATGCCCTGGCTTTCCCACACCAGATAATACTGACAACATCTTTAGTTAGTTTCAGTCCCATATTGTTCTGTTTAATGTTCTTTATTAAAAAACAAAATCGAATGCCTTACGATGCCAACTAAGTAGCTGGCCTGGAAACACGAGCTGGAGTTTTTATGTTTAAAGTTCTGAACATGCTGCAGCCCTTTGATGCTTTTTATATCTTAAAGAGGAGGGAAAAAAAACAAACAATAAAAATAAGTAACAGGGCGTTGCCAGATGATAAGGAGTGAAGCTCCTACCTTGCTGTCAGTGGGAATACGGGCAAAACATTTCTTTTTCTTTGTTGTTTTAAAAGTTATATGAATGTTAGTGCTGGCGAAAGGTTCTGGGTTGAAAGCACTGGTGTCTGGCCTACACTATAAAGTTGTAATGCTTTCACTACCGCAGGATATTAAAGCAATACAATCCCCCTTATGGTGGCTGTAGTTATACTGGTATAAAGGTGCTGTTGTACCTATTCGTGTATGGGAAGAGGAATAAGCTATCCTGATGTTACTGCATCTACCTTAGGGGTTATACCAGTATGACTATTTTGATTAAAAAAAAATCACACCCCTAACTAAAGTAGTTAAACCCACAGTTTTTGTACCAGTATGACTTCACTAGGAGAAAACGTGTGTTCCTAACTCATATCAGCTAACATATGGTCACCTAAAGTCTATGGGGAAGCCTAGGGTTCACCTCAACCTGTTAACTTATGTTAAAACTGCAAATGGCCTTGTCTTCACTAGAATTGTACCTTATGATACTTACCACATGTGAAAAAACATACCTTTTTTTCTTAGTGAAGACAAGGCCTTCAAGGCCAGCGTGGACACTTCCCAATCATTTGTTCTAGGCAACAAATGTCTATAGTTTACGCGAGGCTCAACATGTTAACTTCCTCAAATTAATTGCCAATCAATTAACTCAAGGTAAAAAATGCAGTGGAGACAGCCTATGCTATACCAGTTTCTGGAGGGAAATCCCATGCCATTCATACACACTCAGATATGCAGATATACCATGTGAAATGGTATTGTCCAAAAGCTCACTGTTATTTTCAATTTAAGAAAAAAGCTCTATTGTGGGACAGTGTTTAGACCTAGTACCTTCTTAATCTGTCTGTTTGTTAGGGATTCTCCTCACAAGCCCCCCCATTTCCCCTTTTACAAATGTTCCTGATGAGAGCCAATGAAACCCACCTGGTCTGCTTAGCAGGGAGAGTCAGCAGAACATTCTTCACCTAGGTACAGGCTAATAAAGCCTGTAGTGTAGTCACAGGCAGCAATGGTGCAAACATGGATGGGAAATGGACTTGAAAGCACCAGTTTAGTTCCCCCTGAGCATTCATCATATGTTAACAACTTTCAGTAACTGTTGACCTAAACTGGATTCCTCCAGCAATCTAGCTATTAAGATGTATTGCTGTAGTAATAAAGGAACTGGTTGTTTTTATAGTGGCATGGCAGTGCCATTAAAGTTGAGGTTGTATCATGACTTCTGTTTAAAGGTCGACCTTTCTAACGCCTCTAAAATTGACATTATTAGTTGGATTCCTTTGAAATTTGGTGTGCCGCAGGAAGGGGCAGGGTAGGGTTATTGACAAATTTGGGGTCATTTGAGCTACAGATTGCAGAGATATAAACCCTGAAAAATAACCATTTTTCAAAAAAATTTCTAGGTGGGTTGTTTTTTGTTTTGTTTTTTCACACAGAACTAGATCAAACTATTCATGTGATGTGGGTCAAAATGCTCTCAATCTGTTGAGTTTTACCCAAGGTAGTGCCGTGGCACCCTCTAAAACATTGTTGGACTGAAATTTGAGAACTATATTGAAGAAAATGTAATTTTTTTACAGTTCACATGTGCCGATAGAGAAAAATGGGAAGAGTATCCATTCTTGCCTTAATGTTTGACTTTTGTAAATGCTCTAGAAGCTGAAGGGTAGCTCAGGTTCCTTTGAAATTTGGTGTGCCTCATTGAGGCATGGGCTAGCATTAGTGATCCATATTTGGGCTCATTTGACTTGAGTCAAATGAGGTTCTTGAGTTATAGGCCCCCACAAAATGGTTTCCTTCTTTTGCAATGCACTGTTAAGCTGAGAGGCACTCATGCCTGGATGAATCACAGACTTCATTGAAGTTGATGGCTGTAAACTCACCCTTCAGTTAACATAACTAAAGAAAAGTTAATCACAAGCCCAACCTGGACTGGAAGTTGCTACAATTTTTTAGTCATGGGCGTAAATTTTATTCTGGGGGAACGTAATCATAATATTTGGACAGCCTGGACTGTGCATTTCCTGGGTTTCAGAAGTCTGAGTTTTGCTCAGCTCAACATCCTGCAAGGGACCGACAGAACACCAAGCAACCTTAATTTAGTGTTAAGGTAATTTTTTGCCATTGAATTTAATGGAATGCAGTGCACAGAGCAGTAGGACTTTTAAATGGAGTGGACCTTTTTATACCTATCATGTATAAATACTACAGAAAGTGAAGATCAGGAATATGCGTTAGCTGTAGCATTAAGAGTACAATTAATTTTGATGGCTCCTGTTTTGTATTGTGCTGATTCTATCAACTGCCTTTGTAAAAGAATGTTTTAATGGGCTTTTGAAAGAACTGTTGAGTGGAGCAAAATGCTTCATAGTCCAGCTTTGGTAGGGATTTCATTTTCTAGTTCTTAGTCTAGAAATGCAGCTGTGCATTACTTGGGGAGGCCAGTAGGTCATGGCCTAGGAGTCTCTAAACACAGAATTTAGCAGGTAGGAACTCCTGAGTTCTTAACCTGGTTCTGCTATTATATGTTGTTTATGGTTACTAACTATTAAGCATCACATGCGTGCCCTATGGCAAGTCATTTATCCTCTCTGGCTTAGTTTCCCCATATGTAAATGGGGATGATAATAATATTAGTAACTTATTACTTAGGAGTCTTTGTAAAGTGCAGTGAAGATGGAAAAAACTCCATCTGAGACCGATTCTTCAATCAGAACCTCAATAGATTTACCTTTACATGCTAAATATAATTAGCAGTGAAAGCCATTTTCCTTTCTCTTTTCTCTCTTTCCTGGTCCAGTTGGTTCTTGAAGTACAAAATATTTTCTCAGATCCTGAGCTTATTTATTTAATTAGTTGTTTTATTTCTCTTGTTCATGACATTTTCCCCTTGCTACAGGGCAGTTTGGATAGCTCTTGATGGCAGTGAGCCATTCTGGTGGTCTCAGGAATTTGTTGTGCTCAGTGTATTCCTTCTGAGACATGCACTGTGCATTAATCTTCCTTTTCATCTCCATTACATTTTCCTTCCTGTCATCTAGACAAAGAATGTAGGCCATACTTACAGGATAGGGGACTGTATCCTGGGAAGCAGACTCTGAAGATTTGGGGGTGATGGTGAACAGCTGAACATGAGGTCCAAGTGTGACGCTGTAGCCAAAAGAGCTATTGCGTGCCAGGAATGCATAAACACAGGAATCTCAAGTGGGAGTAGGGAGATTATTTTGGCTCTATATTTGGCACTAGTGTGACCACTGCTGGAATAGTGTGTCCAGTTCTGGTGCCCACAATTCAAGAAGGATGTTGTTAAATTGGAGAGAGTTCAGAAAATGAGCCACGAGAATGATTGATTAAAGAATTAGAAAACATGCCTTATAATGGTAGACTCAAAGAGTTCAATCTATTTAGCTTAACAAAGAAAAGGTTAAGAGGTGACCTGATTACAGTCTATAAGTATTTAGATGGGGAACAGATATTTGATAATGGGATCTTCAGTCTAGCAGAGAAAGGTATAAATGATACAATGGCTAGACGTTGAAGCTGGACAAATTCAGACTGGAAGTAAGTAAATTTTTCATGGTGTGAGTAAATAACCATTGGAACAAGCATCATGGTGGATTCTCCATTGTGACCATTTTAAAATCAAGATTGGATCTTTTTCTAAAAGGCATGTCTAGGGATTAATTTGGGGAAATTCTATGGCGAGTTATTCAGAAGGTCAGACTGGGTAATCACAATGGTCCCTTCTGACCTTGGATTCCATGAATTTGTTGCTTCAGGTTTGCTTGTATTGGAGGCATATGGGAGCATGTTTTCCTGGCTGGAAGATGGATGTTTCTTTGTTCATGTTTGCCATGTCTTAGTTTACTCTTATCTGCATTATCATTACATTGACTAATCCTAATCTATAGAGTATTTTATGGATATGTCAGTTTGAGGTGATCGGTTGTTCATAATTGAACCTTGATGAATGTGGCAACAGAAATCTCATGATTGCTTAAGGTGTTAGTGGAAAAATAATTTTAAATATGTACAGCCAGCTAGTGGCTTTGTGAGCTTGGAAAAGCTTTTCACTTCAGGAGGACAATCTGAGGCCTTTCATGACACCTGTTCATCAGTCACTCTTGTAGTTTGGTGGTGATATGAATTCATACTAGTTCCCTTTTCCATTTAGAATTTTATATATGGAGATATACTTATCCTATCTCATAGAACTGGAAGGGACCCTGAAAGGTCATTGAATCCAGTCCCCTGCCTTCACTAGCAGGACTGATTTTGCCCCAGATCCCTAAATTGCTCCCTCAAGGATTGAACTCACAAGCCTGGGTTTAGCAGGCCAATGCTCAAACCACTGAGCGATCCCTCCCCCCTCTGTAACTTGTATTAAAATAGTTTCAAACAGAGATCAGTACGAATCAAAAAGCTGCTAGGTTCACAACTGAATTAGCAGCTCAAACCTTTCTCTGTGATAGGCTCCACCCAAACACTGGTATCCCCAGACTTTGGGGTATCTCTGAGGTGCCTATCGCCATGAGGTCTAAGCACCAAACAATTAGAGGAAGCATTTAGCATATCCTAAAGGAACTAAGTTCCCTCTTTTACTCCTTCTCTTCCCATTTTTCCCCTCTGCCCTTCTCTTGTGGTGCTTCCTTCCACTCCCCCAATCATTCCACTGTGGGCTGGTCCTGGGGCAGAATAAATGCTATTCCTGGGGGAAGATCTTACAAACGAGGTGATTCTTGCACGTAGAGCCAGGCTTGGGCTCACTTTGTTCTTCTCCTGTGAGGAGCTTTATCGTCTGGGTCCTGCTGTTGAGAATGCAGTGCCCCCTGCTCATGAGAGCCTCAATCTAGATAGAACAGCACCAAGTTTCAAACTCATATATGGAAATGTTGGATCCAAGGTTTTGGTTTCTCCCATTTTAGGGGTATAAAGATTAAGTCCAGAGCTGTAGTTTAGATCTGGGGTTTCGTTCAGGCTCTCCTCTCATTTCCAGCCTGGTTAACATGTATAGATTTTAAGCTAGAAAGAGACTATTATGATTATCTAGTTTGACCTGAATAACACAGTCCATAGAACTCCACCCAGTAATCGCTTCATTGAGCATAATTTGTGGTTGAACTCAGGCATATCTTTTAGAAAGACATCCAGGCTTGACAGCTCTATTTTTGCTTTATCCTTTCATCTTTTTTCCTTGCTGTTCACTTTTTGCTTCTATTAAGTAAGAGTATAAACCAGACATAAATCTACTCTGCCTGTTTACATACATATGATATCAGGCACATGCCACTTCCACTCTGTGGTTCTACAACAAGAAACAGAGGAGAAAGTTCTGAAAAGTTTTTCTCCTTTTAAAATTGTAAATGCTTTAACTCATCTCTCCATCATCCTCTGCATTCTGTCGTCTTCCCCCCCCCCGAGTGGCTTGTAGATTCTTTATTTCATCTGTAAGTAAAAAAAAAAAAGTTTCTTCCCTTGAGGTTCTTTTTTATTTGTATGATCCCTTCTGCATACATTGGAAAACCTTTTTAACAAATGGAACAAATAGGCTGGTGTTCTGAACATACGTGAGAGATGAGTGTCCTGTCTCTTCCAGGATTTTGTACTTCCTTAATTGATTTTTGATATGTGTTGTGCCTGGTTTGCCTGCTTTGGAGCCCATTGAAATGAATCCTCCAGTCCCATGACTATCCCAGACTCTCCTACTGGAACGTGACAAATGTGAAGAGGAATGAAGGAAGATGGTTGTTATTAGGCTATCTGTCATTCTGATTTATCACTGAGGTAGTTCAGTAAATTAGTTAATTCACAAGGCAGCATGTTGGCTGATTAAAGGCAAATACAGCACATCCACCCTGTGGACTATAGTGGTAATGGCCAATGTTCTACTAGAGTTACTCTTTGGTACAGGTTTAAATTGCTGTCAACACACTGGGCAAGAACAGAAGTGAAATTTTGCACCATATCATTGTCCCAAAATATACATTTGATGGTTTTTGAAGGAAATCTACATCTGGAAAGCAGCTGTGAAATAGCAAGTAAACATACTGTCTGGTAAATGTGTCTGTGGTAGTGATACTAATCCGAGTGATCTGAAAGGAAGGATGGTATTACATGATTGCCCAGAAGACAATTAGTCATCTGCTTAACATGCAGACTGTCAGCTGGAAAACTTGCTCTTGGTTTGTTCTGAAATGCTGAACTCAGAAAGGTATTTTCCTCCCTATGGGGAGGAAATCTTTGTGTTGTGGTTGTCGTGTATACAATAAGTTAGTTGTCTTTAATCCAACAATTCCTTTCCTGCTTGGAACTACCTACCAACAATTTCATTACCAGAATTTTTTAATGAAAGCATTACCATATGGTGGCTTTTCCCTGAGTTTTTCAGAGTTTCTGTTAATGTGAATTTTCCTATTATTGTCTAAAGCCTTTGTTGCATTTTGTAATCTGCCCCCACAGTTGTATCTTATCACAGATGGACCCGATCCTCAACATTCCCACTTGGAGTCAGGTCCATCAGAGTTTGATGTGCTCTGGTTTGAGGGTCTTCTTTTAGACCCATCTGTGGCAAGGCACCTTCTCTGCCTCACCAGCCTCAGCTGTTTTTAGCCTTGGCGAAATGGGCTTGGGTAAAACAGTCCCTCTTGGCTGCACAGGGGCAGTCCGTTCCTTCTCTCTGCCAGTCTTTTGGGCTTGTTTTTTCTGCCTTATGGGAGGGAGTGCAGCCTCCCCTCCTGGTGAGTCTCGCTGTCTTGCTGCTCCTCGCCTACTGGCAGCATGACTCCTTCTCTCCCTCCCTCTCTCTCAACAGGGGAGGGTTTAAAATGGTCTCAGGCAGCCCTTAGTTGGAATCAGCTGATCCTAACTGACCTCAGGAAACTCCCTCCCAGCTGGTCCTAATTGACCTCAGGTATCCTCTTCTCAGGTGAACCTGACTGACCTGTAGTCACCCCTCCTCAGTTGATAGGGAGGAGGGCCTTTAACCTTCTGGGACTGTTTTTTACCCCCTCCTTGCAGCTGTCTGTCCTGAATTTATCACACATCTGAATTAGGACCCTGGTCTAGATTCCCTGGATTCCAGTCACTGGAGGCTTTAGGTGAACATTTTAAGTGGGGCAATGTTGGTAAACCCTCCTAAGGTACACATGTGCTCATCAAGGTCTTGCTCCAAAACCCATTGAAGTCAATGGTAAGTCTACTGCAGCTGTGTTCTGCTTATGAACCTATGTGTATGGATGTCTGAAATGGTAAAGTTTCAGTTGAATTCCATAGAACTAATAATGTTTTTTCCTCTGTAGTTGTTTGTCCTTCAGGCAGCTACTTTCAGAATGACGAATGCATTCCGTGTCCTCCTGGGTTCTATCAATTTCAGACAGGAAGCTCCTCCTGCATCAGGTGTCCTGTGGGAAAAACTACCATCTCCGTTGGAGCTTTCATTGCTGATCACTGTAAGTGCCCTGGTTATCATTGTGGAAGAATGTCATTCAGTATCTACTTGGTGAGAGCTTTTGATCTTTCACAGAGCTCTTCTTCAGGTCTGGGCTTACTCTCTCTCACCAGCAGCAGTTACTCTAATAAAAGATATTACCTCACCTACCTCAGCTCACTTCACTGAAATTTCTAAGGACCTAACTAAAACCTTGCCTTGATAACTGTGCCCTTCTGTAGCACAACTTGTGCTCATAAGGCAGGTATCAACATACTTACTAATTTGTATACTAGTAAAATCAACCTGAATTGCGTCTGTTGGCCCACAGACCTATGAAAATAAAGGCAATGATGCCTAAAGGAATGCACAGATTAAATCCCTCAGTTTGTTTTCAGTATTAGCCCTTGCATAGAAAAGTGAGGAAGTAGAGAGCAGAAGTATGTTGATAACGTGGGGGAAGGTATTTAGGTTGAATTGTTGAAGGAGTGACCATCTTGCATTTTGGCTGGTATCTGTTTGGTTTCGAACCTCCGTTGAAGTCAAAGAGTTATGCCAGGGTGAATTTTCTCCCATGGTTTTATTCATATAGGTAGCTCTTTGGGATTGATAAGGAAGGGGGCATATTTCTCATTTATACCTTTTTCCATTAGTATCACCTTCTGCGTTACTCCCCAAAACACATGTGAGGAGACGGATGTTAATGTAGACTGGCCCTTTGGGCAAACTTCTCTCTCAATACAGATTAATTTCTATGGGTGTATGAACTGGGGGGTTTGGTCAATGCATTCCTTGGGCATTATTGTCACTTAAAGCATGACCCCTTTATACAACCATTAGCCAGCTTATGATAAATGAAAAAGTGAGTTGCAATCTCAGACATCAATGCACACTGCTTTCTCATTTTAAAAAGCTACTGGATTTCTTTGATACTCTTAGCTAATTGGGCTATACTAATTTTTGAATAATAATAAATAATAATAATAATTAATAAAAAAACATACTCTTAAATATATGGGCCTGCCTCTGTAGGTGAATTTCCTCCTAGCGCAGTGGACCAGAGCAAAGCGTATGCACTGCTTAAATCCCACTTAAGTCATTTTCTGAAGTAGGAGGTGGGATTCAGCAGCACATTGGCCTAGTGCTGGCCCTTTGTATAGGGATACATTTTAAGCCTTTGGATTTATTCCCCTTTCTCCTCTAGCTTGCTGTTGGTAGAGTGCTGTCTCTTAAAAAAAAAAAGTGCTGAGGATTTGCTGGGCTGGGTACGGGCAGAAGAGTGGAATCCTGACTGCCATTGTGGATTTGTTCCTTTGTGCAGTGGAGGAGACCTTTGATCACTTCTGAATCCTTAAAAGCTCCAGTTAGCACTGGGAAAAGCATCTTCAAATATAAAGCAAAGCTCTTTATAATTTAGGAGTATCTGGGAGGACTTGGTTCTCCAAGAACAGAGGAATAAAAAAAAATAACAGAAGCAAATTGGTTTGGTGAGATCTTGTGACTCCTCATTATTGTTCTTGATATTTCAGCTTCCCATTGTAGTTGGCACTGCACAAACACACATAAAAACATGCTTCCTTCTCTGAAGAACTTGCCTGTGCTGTAGGCTCCTAAGGGACCCATAGGCCCACCGTAAGCTCTCTGTGGCAGGGACTGTGTTTTTGTTCTGTGTTTGTACATGGTCCATGACTAGAGCTCTTAGGCTCTACCACAATGCAAATAACAATAAAAATAATTTAAAGTGATGGAACGGCAGCTGTGAAATGCTCACTGTAACTGACATGAGAGAGCCCTCGCCTTCAGGCAGTAAAGCATCCATTTCTTCTAGAATACCTTTTTCCTACTCATACACTGAATGCAAGATACATAATGATCCAACTCTTCCCTTTCATGTGACAGGTATCACGGATTGTCAGAGAAATAGGCAGGGTTTACAGTGCAGTGAAGATGGGCAGTATAGACCTTCCCAGGCTGATCCCATCACCAAGAAATCCTTCTGTGCTGATAGTCTTGGAATGACACTGGACTGGACTGAAACAGACCACCCATTGACAGATTCCCAGTGCCTAGGTAGGTATCAGAAAAATAATTGCGCTCACTTTGATCCTATGCAAATAACTTCTCCTTAACAAAATTCTGGTTTCTAAGGACAGCTGAGTTTGAAAGGTTATGGGAATTCACTTAACTATAAGTCTGGTCTCTTCCTCATCCCACATGCCTGCCATTCTCCTTGCTGGTGGGTTTATTTACTAGACTGGAGAAAACATTATTTTTGAAAGGGAAGGGGGTGAAGTATGTTCATAGGTACCCTTGGATAATTGACAAATTGTTTGTCTGATCATTTCTTGCTCTCTGTCTGGTGGAGTCATTACAGTATAACGTAGCAGGACCAGGGCAGAACGAAGGATTTCCTAATGTAAACAGCACTCATGGTTGCTCTCATAAGACCTGCTCTGTAGTGTTAGACAAATGAACACATTGTCGCTGTTTATTATTAGATTTTGGTAGCCTTGCTCATGTTGTGTAGTGCCTTACTCCATGAGTGATCCCAGGTAAATCAGGGGCCTGGACTCCAGCATGAGTAAGGTTATTTTAATCTGTCCCTTAATGATTAATAATTAGATTTTTAAGTGATATTTTTAAAAAGTTATTTCTAAATGTTGCTTTATTGCCAAGATACTAAGCTACGGCCACAGACTAGATTGTATACAGCATCCAGAGCAGTGGAACAGGAATCTCAAACATAAAATGAAATAAAACGGAGTGTCACTAAGTTAAAGCTAGGAGACAATCCATTAAAAGTTCAGAGACAGGGTAGGGAAAAGCAGCATTTCAACACGCTAATCATACTGTATATAAAGAGATGTTAATAACTACAGGAAATAATCCATTACACAACCCAAAACTTGTTTGTGGTCATTTGCAGTCATGTTCCTCAGCCAGAAAGCTTGTACTTTCCCCTCAACCAAAGTGATCAGTTCAGCCTATAATTCTGTAACTCTGGGCTGTCTCATGCCATCAACGGTGCAATTAATGAGGATCACTACTTAAAAAGTGATGGCATGGTATTGTCTTCTACCAGTAATTTGGTAACACGTTTTTGGTGTGTGTTGAATGAAAGATGTATGAAATGAAGATTTTCAGTAGTGAAGGAATTGACAGAAGAATTTCATAGAATCATAGAAACATAGGACTGGAAGGGACCTCGAGAGGTGATCTAGTCCAGTCCTCTGCACTCCTGGCAGGACTAAGTATTATCTAGACCAGGGGTGGCCAACCTGAGTCTGAGAAGAAACCAGAATTTACCAATGTACATTGCCAAAGAGCCACAGTAATACATCAGCAGCTCCCCCACCTCGCTCCCAGTGCCTCCCGCTCACCGGCAGCCCCGCCAATCAGCGCCTCACCCTTCCTTCCCGCACCTCCCGATCAGCTGTTTCATGGTGTGCAGGAGGCTCTGTGGAGGGATTGAAGGAGCGAGGGCATGGCAGGCTCAGGGGAGGGGGTGGGAAGCGGTGGAGTGGGGGCAGGGCCTGTGGCAGAGCCAGGGGTTGAGCAGTCAGCACCCCCCGGCACATTGGAAAGTTGGCGCCTGTAGCTCCAGCCCGTCTGTGCCAATAAAAGGAGCCGCATATTAACTTCTGAAGAGCCGCATGTGGCTCTGGAGCCACAGGTTGGCCCCCCCCGATCTAGACCATCCCTAACAGGTGTTTGTCCAACCTGCTCTTAAAAATTTCCAATGATGGAGATTCCACAACCTCCCTAGGCAATTTATTCCAGTGCTTAACCACCCTGACAGTTAGGAAGTTTTTCCTAATGTCCAACCTAAACCTCCATTGCTGCAATTTAAGCCCATTGCTTCTTGTCCTAACCTCAGAGGTTAAAAAGAACAATTTTTCTCCCTCCTCCTTGTAACAACCTTTTATGTACTTGAAATCTGTTCTCATGTCCCCTCTCAGTCTTCTCTTCTCCAGACTATACAAACCCAATTTTTTCAGTCTTCCCTCACAGGTCATGTTTTCTAGACCTTTCATCATTTTTGTTGCTCTTCTCTGGACTTTCTCCAATTTGTCCACATCTTTCCTGAAATGTGGTGCTATTTTCAGCCCTGCAGCCCAAGCCTGAGTCAACTGACCGGGGCTCAGACTTGGTGCTGCAGGTTTTTCTTTGTGGTGTAGAAATACCCTCCCACACCTAGACCGTGATAAAATCACTGCTGCTTAAGCAGTTCTGATTCCATCCCTTAGAGGCCAGTAGCTGATATACGTCCTAGCCTTACACATTATCAGCTACCAGAGATGTCTAATTTTTTTCAAATTTCAAAATGACGCTTCAAAACTTTAAAATTTAGGAAAAATGTCATGGAATTTTCATAAAATTCCCCTGACTTCTGAGCCACTCTAGAACTTGTTGATTTTAAAAAAAAATTAAACAATATTTTGCATTTCAAAAAATTCTGATTTTTTTTTTTAATCGAAAATGTGGGTGCTTTTACTTTTTCCATCCTGACCAGCTCCATTAACTATATTGTAGAATGGGATATAACAGTGTAATCTGGGGTGGCTGATCCTACTTTGAGAGGAGATTGATAGTGGAAGGGGGTGGATAAGATTGACCCAATAGCTCTTCTCTCTTTCTAAGCTATCTTTCTTCTGGGGAAAAAAAATCTCCTTCTTAAAATAGAAAGTGATAAATTATAACAAAATCGGGGCCCACCCAGGGTGTCCTCACTGTCACTATGTTGCAAACCAGGGACACTCCGAACTGTATAGCAACAGCACGGATGGAATTTACATCTTCCTCCGCCAAGAGTACAGACCCCTATCATTTGAGCTAAAGAATCTTCATGAACAGTTATCAGAACAGGGCCTATGACACACAGCTGTGAGTTCTATTTCCATCCCTCCAGTGATGAACAACCAATAGCAAATTCATTAACATTAGGGCTGGTTGAACATTTTTTATTATGCAGGGTTTTTTGACAGAAAATATATTTTTGGAAAAAAAACATACAATTTTCAGCTTTCAACGTTTTTTATTTCAAAATTTTTCATGAAACAAAATATTTAATTTTTTTTTAAAAAATTGTGTCTAGGTTTTTTTGTCCCACTACCCCCTACATTTTTTTTTTACCCTCTTCCTTTTCCTATAGAATTTTTTTTTTTTAAGAAAATGGAAAGTTCCCTCCCCAAGGAAAAAGTCATTAAAAAAATCTCAAACATTATCTTCCAAAAATGAAAAATCTTAATGAACATTTTCAAACAAAATTCTAAAAAAAGTAGTTTATTTTGACTTTTTCCTGAAAATTGAAATCTGTTTGAGATTTTTTTTGTTTTGTTTTTAAACCAGACATAATGACAACACTCATTCAGCCTGTGCATTTGAATAGAAGGAATTAACTGTTCTGCGTGGAATGTTTTTGGCATTGTGCTTTAAGAAGGAAAATTTTTCTCCCCCCATCTTACCCACCCCAATCCCCTGCCTTTCAACCCTCTTCTCAACCTAGTTAAAGTGCAGGATTTTTTTTGTGTTACATTTTTGGCTTACTCCTTTGTTCTTTCCAAGCAGAAAATGACGGTTTTATCAAAAGCACCTGTTGACTCAGCTTTGACAACAATAAACATTTGTTGTCAATTAGCACTGGCTGTTTTGCTTTAAGAGGACAAATGATTGTTTTAAAAATTGATCCTCTGCTTTTATTCTGTGGTTTATCCAGACGTCTCTGGGCAAAAGCTCTGCTCTTGGATCCTGGTGTAATATCTCTTCTTTGCTATTCCACTCTGGTGTGCAAGGGAATGAGAGCTGAGTTTGCAGCTACTCCATGCGCAGAGCTCTAGGGGCTGAGTCCAGCCCAGGACGCCTGGTCGCTTTGGCTGTGTTCAACCCAAGGGAGGCTCTATTGACAATCAGTCTGAAACCTCCCCTCAGTTGGTGGTCGGCCAAGGAGAGGGGGTGGTCAGGCCAACTGGGTGATGCTGCTGGCTCAGTTCATCCCCTGAACTCCCGGAGAGACCAAGAGGAGAAGTTTCTGCTCTCTCCAAATCTTTGCGTGTTGGTCCAATTTCTGCTCTTAGTGACGCTAAGGTAAATCTGTAGTAACTCTGTAATCCTGAGTGGAGTGGACTTAGTTCAGATTTATATTGGTGTGTCTGAGAGCAGAATTTGCTCCATTGCCTTTGTGTTTCATGTCATTGCATCACAAGAAATGAGTAAAAACATCAGCAACAGCACTTTTCAATCTACCCCATCCAAGGGTTTTACCCATCTGCTGATGACTTTTCTTCCAGCATCCCTCTCTCCATTTAGCTAGTATTCCTGTATTGTAATAGAATCTTTGCTAACGACCAAAGAAAGTCAGGATATTCCACACAGATTTCCACATTCAGATTTCCGTTGCTTCAGAACTTGCTATTGTACTGGAGTCAAGTATCAGGAGGTAGCCGTGTTAGTCTGTATCTACAAAAACAACAAGGAGTCTGGTGGCACCTTAAAGACTAACAGATCTGTTAGTCTTTAAGGTGCCACCAGACTCCTTGTTGTTATTGTACTGGAGACCATTTCTGGGATATTTGCTTTAGCAAAATGGCTTTGTCCAGCGAAATGATTTGGACTCTGTTTCCATGACAAGATTGTATTATTTGGCGTTGTTATATGTCCAGCATGACTAATTAAATTGTCTTGTTTTCCTTTCCTCCTCTCAAGGACAAATATAACAATCAGGTTTTATTTTAGGGTCATGTTCAGGTGGAGGGAAAGGAAGGAAGCATTTATTTCTCACTTTTCCATCTACATGGGAATAAATCTGGCTTTGATGAAGTAAAAACTACCAGCTTTGGAGGGATGCTATCCAGGGCTTTCTTTTTTCCCCTTTTAAAACAATTCAAAAGTGAATTTATGGCTATAAAAAGTGATTAACTGGCACTGCTCTAGACTGCAATCACTGATTTACAGTGCAAGCACATCTCTCTCCTGGAGGCACCTGGATAGGTCCATCAATGGCTATTTGCCAGGATGGGCAGGGGTGGTGTCCCTAGCCTCTGTTTGCCAGAAGCTGGGAATGGGCAACAGGGGATGGATCACTTGATGTTTCCTGTTCTGTTCATTCCCCCTGAAGCACCAGGCATTGGCCACTGTCGGAAGACAGGATATTGGGCTAGATGGACCTTTGGTCTGACCCAGTATGGCCCTGTTTATGTTCTTATGACCTTCACTCAGAGAGAAAGTAGCTCTCTTTCGATGTATTCTTTAACATCAGAGAATAACAACAGGGAAGGTGCCTTGAGTTTTCTTTTTTTTAAGTAAAGTCTGTGTTGAGTTTCTCTGGAAACTGAGGAGCAATTGAAATAACATGCAGGAGACTTGACCATGCTGTCTGCCTTTTAGTGCTCAGAAAATTTGAAAGAGTTCCTGAATCCAAACTGATCTACAGTGCAGAAGATGCTAGGATCCTTCGCTCGGAAACCATCCAAGGAGACCCTCAGAGTGCGCTCTTGCAGTGCATTTCAGGTAAGGGAGAGCTCTCAGCAAATCTGTGAGATTTACGCTAGAGGTCACCAAAGAAGACAGCCTTCAAGCACTGAATTTACTGTTCTGCCTTAGCCTAGCATTGTCTGCCTTGCAGTTCAGCAGCAAATTCACTGTGAGAGGATTACAGTGTTTGGTGATCTTCCTCACATATCAGAGAGGACGTCTCTGTCTGTGAATGTGCTTTCAATTACCATGTGGCCTTGGACAAGCCATCAATGGTCTGACTTTCAGAAATGCTAAACACCCATCATTCCTGTTGACTATGGTTGGACACTATGGGTTTTCAGTACCCCTGAAAATCAGACCACTCACCTCTCTGTACATTGGCTCTGTAAAGTACCTATAAAATAGGGAAAAACAGTCCTTGTTTACCTCACAGGGACATTGTGAGTTTTAATATTCATGCATGATCACCTGTGTTTGCACTGTGAGTAGTCCTTTGGCCACCTCATGTGTACTGACTTTGGGGCTAATTCAAAGCCCATTGAAACCAACTGGGAATCTTTACATTGATTTTAATGGCCTTTGGATCAGGCCCTTTTATGTTCGGAAGTGAGGGAGTTAGAAGGCAGAAAGAGATAGGAGAGTGTTTTAAAATCATGCAGGAAAGTGAATACAACATCAGCAGGAGCAGCAGTGAGGAGGAGAGGCAAAGAAAGGGAGGTGGGCAGTGGCTGAGCAGCAAAAAGGACCCTGGTCTGAAGACACTTGGCATGTGTTTCAGCCCCAGAAAGTGTGGTGAGACTAGTCACAGAGCTCGAACAGGGAATTCTGACTACTGAAAAAATGTTTATGCCAAACCATTCACGGCTGCCACACACTATGCACAAAATGTTCATTGAACAACTTCCAGTAACGGTCTTGCACAAGTCTCTTGGCAGGCAATAAGTGGAGAAAGAAAAAGGGGCTAAATTCAACAGAGAAATAGTTGGCCAGGAATCCTTTGACCAGCTTTGGTTTCTTGAGCAAAGGCCGCAGTACTCTTACAAGCCATGTTCATTACATTACATGCCTAGTCTCAATCAAGACAGTTTGTCCTCCAGCTCAGTCATGAGTAACTAAAACCTGGTCTGTATCCCTGGGAGGCTGGAGCAGGTTATCCCATATCTGTCTACTGCTGGGTTTCTTGCACCTTCCTCTGCAGCACCTGGAACCAGCCACTGTTGGAGTTGGACTACTGGACTAGGTAGACATGGGGGTCTGATCCAGTCTGGAAATTCCTGTTTCTTTTACAAATTGCACTAGTTTAACTAAAGGTGTGATTTTAAACTGATTTAGCTGAACTGCTGCAAAACCTGTGTGGAGACTTAAATCAATTTGTACCTGGCTTATGTCAATTTAGCTCAAGGAGCTTCCTGACCCAATGAAGCTAACTCGATATAAGCTAAGTTTAAAGTGATTTAAGAGTGTCCAAACAGGGTTTTGCAGTAGTTTAGTTAAATTGGTATAAACTGATTTCAAAACCTGTTTTAGCTAAATTGGTGCAATTTGTAATATGGCTGAGGGCTATGGTTCAAATCCAGTAGGAGGAGTCCGTGTGTATACAGAAGACACAGCTATCAGCCAGCTGGAAACGTGGTGTTGTGTAAACGAAATGGTGAACCTTTACATTTCTTTCATGCTTTCAGACTGTGAGACGGATGAGTCATGTGGATTTGTCACAGTATCTGCTCTGGGTTCTGAGGTGTTGTGTGAACTGCACAGTGCTGCTGAAACCAACTTCAACTGTACCACTTCTGGACTGGTAAACAATGACACTTCTTTAAAACACGTAGCCCAGACAATACCTGAGAGCCAGTATGAGAACCCATTGTCAGAATGCCAGGGAGTTTCCTGACTGTTTAGACATTGTGTTCTAGTATGGTAATGGTGAAGTGCTGGTGGGATAGCAAAGAAATGAGAGTGAAGGTTTTCCAAAAGTGATTTTTGGGTGCCTCTGTATTTAGTTGTGACACCTTAAAGAGGCTTGATTTTTAGAAAGTGCTGGACAAACACCCACTAGAAATCAGGCCCCTTTAAGGAGTATTGATTTGAGCACCCTAAAATGGAGGTACCCAAAATCATTAGTCACTTTTGAACATTTTGGACACGGCATAGTGCTCTCTAATTCCTGCATCCCTGCCGTGAATAGCATCCCCCCCGTATTGCATTAGAGTAACAGTAAGACAGACAGTGAGATGAATTAACATGTGCAGAGTGTCACAGTGTGTCAGTGGTAGAGTCAGGAATAAAACACAGCAATCCAGGTTCCAAATCCCCAGCACTGCCTGCCCTTATTGCATGTGAAATAAAAAGGCTAATCCTAAATTTGCTGGGACTGCCGCCTATATTGGTCTTTCCTAGAAGATGTTTGCCTCCCCTGTGCTGATCTGCTACAACTCCAACCAAATCACCATTCACAAACTCCCATTCTTCAAAGATCTAGACCAGGGGTCAGCAACCTTTCAGAAGTGGTGTGCCGAGTCTTTATTTATTCACTCTAATTTAAGGTTTCGCGTGCCAATAATACATTTTAATGTTTTTGAAGGTCTCTTTCTATAAGTCTATAATATATAACTAAACTATTGTGAAAAGCGACAAAGAGCCCTGTGGCACCTTATAGACTAACAGACGTATGGGAGCATAAGCTTTCGTGGGTGAATACCCACTTCGTCAGACATGCGAATACCCATGCGTCTGACGAAGTGGGTATTCACTAACACGGCTAAGACTAACACGGCTACTCCTCTGATACTAAACTATTGTGGTATGTAAAGTAAATAAGGTTTTTAAAATGTTTAAGAAGCTTCATTTAAAATTAAATTAAAATGCAGAGCCTCTCTCCCCGCCCCCCCGGACTGGTGGCCAGGACCCAGGCAGTGTGAGTGCCACTGAAAATCAGCTCGTGTGCCACCTTTGGCACACGTGCCATAGGTTGCCTACTCCTGATCTAGACTATGCTAACAGTAAAACAGATAATCGTGTCAGTTGTCAGATCTTTGTCCATTCCTCCACTCCAGGGTCTTGAGCTAGATGGCATTTTGCCACTTTCTTTTGGCAACTCATTGTTTACGAAACTACGCCGCCGTTGTTAATACAGTGGAGTAGCATCAAAGAATCATGCCCTGATCTGATGGAATTGTGATCAAACAGCAGAACTAGACGGCCCCAGGGAGTTGTGGCAACTGTGAACAGTATATACTAATTCATCATCCTCATAAGCATGAATAGATTGTATTTTTCCTGCTATGAATTAAAGCACCTTGATGGTGTCTCTCTGTCTGTCTCAGATGAAAGGTGTTATGGGAAATTCTGCTGCCACTAGCATTGCTAATCTTAGCTGCCTGCTTAAAGTGAGGAACCAAGAGAAGGATGAAGTGACTGTGTATCTCAAAAAAGGTAGGTACTGAACCTCCACTGATAGTTCAGTTGTCTAGAAAAGTGAAAAACGGATCCTGCCAACAGTTAGGCATGGACTCGATGAGGACATGAGTCTTTGCGGGGTCAGGCACTGAATAGCAGCATGACAGCCTCTGTCAGTCTTCTAGAACTAACAGTTAAAGGTTTTTTGATTCTATTAAGATTGATTTTCTTGCAGTGTGATTTATATAGAGAGAGCATGAGTGGCTTTTTAACCATCCTCTGGGGTGCTGAGCAGGAGTTTAGGATCAGATGGGTATGTCCCACACCATTAGTTCCTTGTAACTGTAATGTGGGGCTGAGGGTGGAGGGTGAGCAGGCAGGGACAGATGAGAAGAGTAAAAAGGCATTGATCATTCTTGGCTTATTCTCTTACTTCTGTGTTTCTGTATGATGGGGAGTCTTTATTTAGCCTAGGTTTTCTGTCCTTTTATTAATTACAGAAATCCAACACAATATTATAAAGAATCATATACAAAATTAAAATCTTGTCCTAATTTTTACCCCTTGATAAAACCTTAGATCATTAAAATGGAATTTGCTTTTCACCATTTATGCTCTGTAAATTTGGCATTTCTCTTGGCTTGGGCAGTAAAATTAGACTGGTCAGTTTTTAAACTATTATTAATGAGTATTAATGTAGCACCTCGTCCTAGATCAGAACCCCATTGTGCTAGGTGCTGTATTAACACAGACCATTCAGGGGAATGTTCAAATTTTTTAAAAGTCATCAAAATGTCAATAATATCCCCAAAATATTTCTATTCAGATTAGATTTAGCAAAACCATTTTTATAATATCACAATATTGGGGCCTAAAACTCAACATTGTTCACCTTTTTAAGCAACTACAAAGTGTTATAAGAATTATCAATTCCATTGGCTGAAAATCATAGCAACATGTGGGCATGCAGAATGACTGTTATGTAGTGCATCATTTCGTATCTCAGGATCAGCGAATGTTCTGTTGAAAGTGTGACTGAAGGTGATTATATCTGAAAGTTTCTAGGTTGATTATTTTAATTATATTACAGACGCAAGACCAGACTTACGCAAAGTCGCATTTACGAAAAAAGTTCCATAAGCCAGAAATAGGATTTTCAATTTGCGGAAATTTTTGCGTTACGTACAGGTATACGTTTCCGACTTACGCAAAATTCAAGTTACGCAAGGCTTTCCAGAATGGAACGATTGCGAAAGTCGGGGGGTGTCTGTATTTCCTAAATTCTCAGGTCAAGACAGCACAAAGTTAATTATTTTAACAAAATAAACCCAACCAAACCAACCAAACAAAAACCAACCCCAAACCCAACAAAAACACATTTTATAGGGCACCTTTGATGCCTTTTCCTTTACAATTTGAGTCAATCTTTAATGTCAGACATGAACATCTAAATTAATCCCACAAAAATTTGCACCTGCACCTCTTGCATAAAAATATCCATTTCTGTGTACAGAGAGCGCGCACACAATCTTGTGGATGCAATTTAAGCACCCCTATTCAAACCGGTCTACCTTAATGTCTCATTAGAAGGAACTCTAGAATCTGCTTGGAGTGGAAATACAGATTTTTCACAAAAAGGAATTCCTTGGCAAAAACACGTTGTATTTGATGTGTTGCTTCATTGTGTCTGTTGTAGAACTGCATTATTTAGCTATCTTGGCTCATTTCGACACAAATTGTGATACTCTTACACTGAGAAATACCTTGCTCCCCAGGTAATCTCATTTACTTATATAGGATTTACTCATGGTATATGGTACCTTCAACCACACAATATCATCTGTCCTATGCGTTTTTTGTTCATTTGGGTTCACGCTCCTTGCACAAACTCCAAAGCTCAAAACAAACCATCCCAAGTGGCAAAGTTCTACTAGGCATGGGTCCAAAACTTCTCCTTTCACTGGCTTCATTTGATTTCTATCAGAAACCATAAACTGAGCTCAGATTTGCTCAAAATTAAGTCAAGTCCCACTTGCACCTGGGCAGAGACTTCTGCCTCGTATCTTGGTGTTTTAGACTATCTGAGATTTGAGAAAGATCGTAATAGCCTGGATATGTAAACCTGTTGTTGAACTTAGCATGAGTTTCAGATTTGTAATGAAACGTAAAGGCCAGAAAGATTTTGCTATGTTGGGCTTTTATTGTAAAACATTCAGCCAGCTCAGGTCTGGAGATATTCTGCGGCTATTGCTTTGCCTCCTACCCTTGTTGGAACACGCATTTCTTTTTCTTCCTGTTCTGTTCAGGACAAGAATTCACCATATCTGGTCTCAAGACCTTTGAGCTGACGGATTTTCAGAATGTGCTTTCTGGCGTGTACAGCTCAGTGGTTCTCTCGGCAGCTGGCATATCTTTGACAGACGTTCATCTCTTCTGCCGTCAGGCTTGCAGCCGGGATCCTTGCTGTGATGGTTTTATCCTCAGCCAGGTTGTACTTGATGGAGGTAATCATGTTCAAACTGCAAAGGCAAAATGCTATCCCATACAATGGGAAACTTAACAAACGCAAACCACTGGGTGCAATTTATGCCTGTGCAGAGGGCCAGTGCTCTGCCTATGTGCAACTTAAATCCTTAATTGAGACTTAAGTGGCACATAGATCTTTGTCCATGGGTGACTCTCACTCCATTATGTGGGCAGGCAGAATGTCTAAACACTGGATGCCTATGGTAGTAATCCCCTTTCTGTATTTGTATACATCTTTTAAATGGCGTATACTGCAATAATGAGGCTTGTCAGCAAGTTTGCCAGAAGTGGGTACTTGTTTGTTGATGGAGGAATTAAAATATAATAGGAAATGTTTAAAATATAAACCGATTACCTTTTTCTATGAGCAGGAAAAGGAGCTTTTCAACCAGACTTTTTATATCAGGTTATAGTTTCCCAGATACTTCATAATCACTGGAATCCACCTAGAATGCAGTGAGGTGGATGGAGTGCAAAGCCCAACCCATGTGCAAAGGCTATTACCTTTGTCAGGGCAGTCTTGTCCATTCTCTCCTCTCATGCATTCTCTCCCTTGCCTCATCCATATCCCCTACAGTCCTTCCAAAAGTTAGAATAACAGACTTTAAGGCCAAAAGGCACCATCAGGTCACCTAGTTTGACCTCCTGTATGTCACAGGCCACTAACTCAATCCAGCACTCCCACACTAAACTAAGTGTGGGCACAGTCCTGCAATCATGTATCATCCTGTGCAGTGCATCTCACTGACTTCAAGACTGATCCCAAATATCTTGGCAAGATCATTGATTCTCTGTCAATCAATCAGATTTATGGTCTTATCTTCTGCTGTATCATCTCTAAGGGCTATGCTTACCTGTCATGATGATATTCATTACTCAACGTACATTTCTGTAGCTGTTGCTCGCTAATATAGTGCATTCTGGCTTGGATACTGGGATATGGTCCGAGAGGTCATATCTTTTGATGTAAATGGTGGTATTCGATCTGGCACCAGCACTTAAGCATGTGCTTAACTATAAACCCACATTTAAATCCCATTGACTTAGTTAAGTTAAGCATGTGCTGAAGAGCTGTGCTGAATCAGGGCCTCTCTGAGGCATTTGATTTTACATTATTGGTTCTGCAAGAATTGTTCAACTCTTTCTTGTATTTCCAAGCAGTTGATCATACTTGACAATGGGACTGCTCATGGTTGAAAGTGCTATGAATGGGGTTTGCTCACTGGGACAGGGACAACATGTCTTGAACATTGCTAAAGAATCATGCACTTTTGTAGTGCAATAGATACAAAAAGCTGCATTAACAAAACATTATTAAGGTATCAATTCTGCAAAGGATCATATGTATACTTAACTTTAAGCACATGGATAGTACCATTGAGTTCAATGGAAATGTTCATAGGTATAAAATTAAATACACGTGTAAGGGCCTGATTTTCCAAGATCAGAGCCTGAGACTGCAGCACTTAAAAGTTAGAAAATGCCAGAACTAGGGTTATTCATGCAATCGTGACTTTGCCCCTTGTGCATTATAATACGATCTTTGATTAAATGGGCGAATACTGTTTTTCCCCCCAGAACATCTGCATTATTCAGAGCACAGGATTTATTTACACCATGTGACAATTCAGTGCTTTGCAAATCAGTGGCTTTGGATATAAACTTTCCTTCGTGTCATAAATATGGAAAAAATGTTAGTGTCCCATGAAACAATAAATATGTGAAAGAAAGTCAGTTTTTAAAGGAATCTTGGCTAGCATTTTAGCTACCATTTTTCTGGAACTTTAATTCTTGGAAATAGATTATGTATATTGTACACAAAGTCCAAGTTATTAATGAAAATCCAACAGAGTGCGTTTACCAAGATTGATTTTGTTGGCAGATTTTGGGTGTATTTTTTGTGCAAAATGCCAAGATGAACAACCTTTGATGTTTCTAAATCATTTTTAATATACTTGCAATTTTATTTATGATGTGGTACAGTAAGTATATGTCTGCTCTTTCGGGATTGATACCCTGATATTTGTTTTTCATTTCTACTTCCTATGTTGAACTTCATGATATATTTCATTGCTTAGTTTTGGCTCATGTCATTTTAAAATGAGAGCTAATGGTGCAGACCACAGAATGATGTTACTGTATAAGTCACGAGTCATTCAACAAAGTGGCAGCACAGCAGACCTGATTAATTAATGTGTAATCCAATATAACTCCAGTGAAGCCATTGGATTTACATCAGCACAAAACTGGAGTAATGCAGTAGTGAATCAGGCCCATCATATTTCTGGTAAGGACAATACCAAACAAAAAGCAACCCATTATAGGGGTGTACACTTCACATGCATTTATTGTGAGAATGAGCTGGCCTCCCTTTTATGTGTTTAAGGTCTTGCTATCTGAATCTGTAGAAGAGATTATGAAATGACTGCACATTATGAAGACCGGTTTCAGAGTGGTAGCCGCGTTAGTCTGTATCAGTACAAGCGAAGAGGAGTCCTTGTGGCACCTTAGAGACTAACACATTTATTTGGGCATAAGCTTTCATGGGCTATAACCCACGAAAGCTTATGCCTAAATAAATTTGTTAGTCTCTAAGATGCCACAAGGACTCCTTGTTGTTTTTGCACATTATGAAGCTGTCTGGTTACCTGTGATAGCATGTTTGGGTCAATAATGCCTCAAAATGCATGGATCTGACTGGTATTTTTGGTTAAAAATTTTATAGCATTCACTGCTAGTAGGAAAAGGGGGGAGGGATAGCTCAGTGGTTTGTGCATTGGCCTGCTAAACCCAGGGTTGTGAGTTCAATTCTTGAGGGGGCCACCTAGGGATCTGGGGCAAAATCAGTACTTGGTCCTGCTAGTGAAGGCAGGGGGCTGGACTCAATGACCTTTCAGGGTCCCTTCCAGTTCTATGAGATAGGTATATCTCCATATATTAAAAAGAAATACTTACTTTTACTTAGAGAATGAATTATTAAAGGACATTTTAAGTACACATAGAATACCTTTATGTCTGAGCCATGACAGCAGCCACAAACCAAGAATGCAATGAGTCTAGATATTATAGAATGCCTGGATTCTACACCTGGCCATGCCACTGACTCATGGTATAACTTTTGGGAAGATTTACACCTAAGTTGACTGAATTCAGGCTCCTGTCCAATAAAGCATTCAAGCACTTGCCTAAGTGCTGTGTTGGTTCAGGGCCCAAGATTGTAAGACTTCTGAGGCCATGAGTGTGTCTCTCTGTCTGCTATGAAATGCCTCGCACGCAGCTGTGTGTTGTTAATTATTATTCAATGTTATTTGTAAAATAGGAGGTATTTGTGGGTGCTTAGCATCTCAGAAAACCAGGCTACAAGCTTATATGTCTTAGGCATGAATTTAGGTGCTCAGCTTTAGGCACTCAAATTTGTAAAAATTGGCCCAATTTGCTGAGCATCCCAGTTTAAAAAGGGGATAACACTTACCAGTCTGACTGTGGTGTTAAGGTTTATTTAATGATTACAAAGATATTGACACCCTTGCAGTATAAGTATTATTACAAACGTACAATTCTCTCTTCAATTGAATCTAGGTACTATCCTGTGTGGGTTGATGAGCTACCCAGATGTGTTGATCTGCCATAGAAATGACTGGAGTCGAAACTCAAAGCCTGGAGGAGATGGAATATGTAAAGGGGTGAATTACAATGAAAAAAAGCAGCAGTTTTTATTCAATCTGGGAGGACAAGAGTTCGCTGGAAGTAAGTAAATAAATTCTTCCATCTTAAATTACGTTTGCTAAATTATCCTATACTCACTGTCCACATAGACCCTCCAGCCCTTTTCTCCGTTCCACTCAGTGAAAGCTCTTCCTGACTTCAGTGATAGTTTTGCTGGAATAAGGACTGCAGGATCTGGCTATGTATGAGCCAAGTGGAATGAATTTAATTGCAATGGGCTTAAATTACAGCAAGAGCGGTTTAGGTTGGACATTAGGAAAAACTTCCTAACTGTCAGGGTGGTTAAGCACTGGAATAATTTGACTAGGGAGGTTGTGGAAACTCCATTGTTGGAGATTTTAAACAAACACCTGTCAGGGATGGTCTAGATAATACTTAGTCCTTGCATGAGTGCAGGGGATTGAACTAGATGACCTCTCGAGGTCCCCTCCAGTCCTACGATTCTATGATTCTATGAATTATCCATTAGTCTGGTGCATTTTTATGACTTAACCTACAAGATGGGCCCTTGTACTTTATTGTGGCTACCTGTGTTAATAAAAATGAACAGAGTTCAAAACACATTGTTCTGCAAGGGCTTTGTGGAACACTTAATTCAGGTCTGTTCAAGTAAACCGTCTATCTAAAAACAAAGGTATCCATTGTCTCATTTCTACTGTAGTCAATGGCTGCTTCCAGATTTCATATGATCTAAACTCTTGGCATGAATTAATTTTATGGCAATTTAATTTTCAAGGTTTGTAAACTCAAAACCATGGTTCAAAGCCAAGAGATCCTTTGACTATGCAGTTATGTGGTTTTATTACTTATTTAAATAGAAAGGTCAGAAGAACCTTAGCAATATGTAAGACAGATACCTTGTGGAGTGTGTTGTCTTGAGGAACTAAAAATTCTTATTCAGCTTTTAGAGTTAGATTAAAAAAAAAAGGCACCGCAATTGCTTGTGTAAATTAATTACGCATTTAAAATTACAGGCATGCATATGCAGCAGGTCAATTGTGTGCACAAAGGTCTTGAACCTTTGTGTGCACAAAGGTCTTCCACTCCACGGAAGTGACACTTGGGTAAAAGTGGGGAAATATAGCAATGAATCGGTCTCAAAATATGGAGTCTCACATTTAAACAGGGATAACTGCATGCGCAAACAGATGAGTGTATGCAACTGCTTTTGGACCCTCAACTGTATATTGATGGTGTTCAGTTGCCAGTTTTTACCCATCACCATGTATTATGTATATGTAGTTCAGGCACCAGGTTCTGAAAACTTAAACCCAACATTATCACAAATGTCTGCAATTTTAGCTGCCTTCCAGGGGCCTAATTTTTCAGAGGTGTGGACACCAACAATTACCATTTAAATTGAATGGTGTTATGAATGCTCAAAACCTCTAAAAGTCAGCCCTGAATATCTCCACTTGAGTGGCCAAAAATTGGTGAACACTTCTGAAAGTAAGGACCCCAGTACTGCAGCTGGATCTGTCTGGGCGGAGACCCAGGTCCTGTGGCACTTCATTGAATTCAGTGAGATACCATATGGGCATGGGGTCTGCTTGCATAGATCCCGTTGCAGAATCAGGACCTTGGGACTTAACTTGTCTGCCAAAGAAAGGGAATAATCATGCTTACTTGCCCCCCCCCCCACGGGGGTGCTGTGTTGGTCAGTTGATGTTTTTACAGCATTTTTAAGATAAAAAATACTAACGATTATAATACAGTCGGTTACCAATGCTTTGACTGGTTAGACAGCATTTAAGATTCTTACTGCAGTACTTAGCTACTCTGTCAGGGGTAGGCAACCTATGGCACGCGTGCCGAAGGTGGCACGTGAGCTGATTTTCAGTGGCACTCACGCTGCCTGGGTCCCAGCCACCGGTCTGGGGGGCTCTGCATTTTAATTTAATTTTAAATGAAGCTTCTTAAACATTTTAAAAACCTTATTTACTTTACATACAACAATAGTTTAGTTATATATTATAGACTTCTAGAATGAGACCTTCTAAAAACGTTAACATGTATTACTGGCACGCGAAACCTTAAATTAGAGTGAATAAATGAAGACTCGGCACACCACTTCTGAAAGGTTGCCGACCCCTGTCCTACGTTGATGGGTGCAGTATCAGAATCTATATGGACAGATAGAGAAATGCTGCTTACAGTACTTATGACTTCTCAACACACGTCTGGTGGAGGTTCTTAGTTCTTATATATCCTCCATTAGTGCAGTATCTGAGCACCTCATTCCCTTTAATGTATTTAGTCTCACGACATCCCTGTGAGGTAGGGATGTTCCCCTTTTTACAGATGGGGAACTAAGGCACAGAGAGACAAGTGACTTCTCTAGGTTTACACGGGAAGTCTGTGGCAGCACAGGGCTCACCAGACATAGGTTAGCACCCGAACTACTAGACCATCTTTCCTTTAGTGTCGTTGTGCTAGAAATGTTATTGCATAGTTGTATTAAACTTTGGAATGTGGTTTGATATAATTTCCCGGCCGCTCCCCATAAACCATTGAATTAATTTTAGCAATTGCACTAATGAACATTTCTTTCTTTGTCAGCGTCTGAGCTCTCAGAAGAAGCAGAAGGAGGCTTCAGCAGCTTTCAGCGTGTCTATCTGTGGGGAGGTGAGTTTTATCCTGCTGTCACTTATAAGAGGTGGGAAAGATAAAAGACCAAAAAAATGGGGGCCACATTCTCTGCGAGTGTAAACGGAAAAGTCATTTGACTTTACTGGAGCTGCACCAGCAGAAAACTTGGCCCTAGACCAGAGTCTTTTCTCACCTACAATGGCATGATGCTGGTGTAGAATCAGTGTAAGCAAGAGGTGAATCGGGCCCATTGTTTCTGAAATCTATGCAAGAAGCTATGGAGACACAAGCCATTTATCTCATTGTCAGCCCCTGGATACCAGGGTAATTTGGCACTTTGCAAATATCTAGATAGGCTCGTTTAATTATCATGACTCATCACAAGCTTCCATTGTTCCCAGTAGATTTACTGCATGAATATCCCAAAACGCTTTTTTGCTACCGCTCTAAGAGTACATAGGGCTGCATGCTTCTAGAGCCTTGATATTGAATATTTACTGATTACGGATATTTACTGAGTTTAGTGGATTCATTTTGGTTCAGCATGGCGGGATTTTCAAAAGCACCTTAAAGCAGTTCCAGAGCTTTTGAAAATCCAACACTCCGAATATAAGAACTGCCCTATCAGAACAGACCAGTGATCGTCCTAATCTGGTGCCCGTCTCAGCCAGCGGTCAGTGCTCAGCCCTTTAGCGGTAGTTGTAAAGCCTCCTGTAGTGTAATTCACTTGTGCAGTATATATCACAGAGAGGAATTTCTTCCTAACTCCAGCTGGTGAACTGCTTGTACCCTGAAGCATGGGGACTGATACACTAACTGGCCCCAAAACAGGGGCTAAGTGCAGACACTTACTTCATCCTTTGGTGAAACTTACTAAGCTGTTTGCTTAGATAGTAACATTGCCCTGTAAGATGTTCTTTGTTAACTTGTTGTGTAAAACTCAGTATCAGCAAACTGGGTCATTACAAAACCTAAACCGAATTTCCCCAATACTAATTTCTCCCTACTGTTACTCACACCTTCTTGTCAACTGTCTGTAATGGGCCACTCTCATTACCACTTCAAAAGTTATTTTTCCTCCCCTTGTATCCTGCTGTTAATTGATTTATCTCATTAGACTGACCTCACACTTGGTAAGGCAATCCCCATCCTTTCATGTATTTATACCTGCTCCTGTATTTTCCACTCCTTGCATCTGATGAAGTGGGTTCTAACCCACAAAAGCCTATGCCCAAATAAATTTGTTAGTCTCTAAGGTGCCACAAGGACTCCTCGTTGTTTTTGCTGATACAGACTAACATGTCTACCACTCTGAAACCTGTTTAGGAACTAATAGTCAGTGTGTTTCACAGACGAACTGCAACTGGAATCAATATGAGCTTAAGGGACAGTCTTTTTGTTCTGTGTCTGTACGGGGCCTAGCACAATTGGGGCCTAGTCCATAACCAAGACTTCTAGGCACTATATTAATACCAATAATACAGATTAATAAATAGCTCTGATTGTGTTGTAGGTTCTGATATGATTACCCGGACGAAATCCTCTGCATGTGATGCTGCTGTTTTACAAACCCAGACCGAGCTAATGTTACCAGGTACTGGGGTAGTACTGTAGTCGATGCTGGGTGGTGACGGTGGCGGCTTATGATGTACAGGAGGTCAGACTAGATGATCTGATGGTCCCATCTGGCCTTAAACTCTATGACTGTGTGAAATAACAAGGGGAAACTTCAGATTTGATATATTTCATGTGACAAACAAGGAGGATGTGTTTAAGACAGTGTAGGAGAATGCGGAATTTAGCTGCGAGTGCCCAGAACACACAGTGTCAAGCCTATTGTTTTTCTCTTTGTTCAAGTACATTCATGGGAAATGAGTAGGTTTGGGCAGATTGGTTCAGGCAAAACAAGAACCCCCCTGAACTTTCTCCCTGGCTTCTTTTCCTTTTTCATTTTCACATGACTCTGCACTTCCAAGGCCAGGACAGAAGCGAAAGTGCTAGAATATCAGAGGAGAGCCTGTTCTAATGACAATAGTACAGACTCAGAGGATTTGGCTTCTTCTGATAAGCTTCTGAAAGAACGTATTGGTCCATAACTATGCTGATTTGCACCAGCTGAGGTTCTGGCCCACAGACTTTTGGGAGCTTAATGGAACCAAACCTGAAGTCTGAAACTAGAATCATAGGCCTTTTGTCCATAGACACCTGCTGTTCCAGATTCTGCTCTTGGTTAGGCCCGTGTAAATCCAAAGTAACTCAACTGAAGTCACTAGAGTTTCTACACAAGTGTAACTGAGAAAAAAAATGTGACCCCTTGATGGCAGAGTTTTGGTTCATCTACACCAAGTTGTAATCCTTCTGTGAAGCTTTGATGAATGTCTATGGGAGATGCAGGTGTGATTTAAGGCAGCTAAAATGGTAAAACATGGCAAACTCTTATTGATTTACCTCATATCATTTGCATGAAAGATGAACTAAAATTCCCGTTTAACTGGCTAAGCTCCCATATGATTAGTGGAACACTAATCTAGACTTTAAAAGGAGGAATAAAAACATTTAAAACATTGACTGAAATTCTTTTCATTTACCTGCCAAGACTTGAGTTCAGGGCCTTGGGGTTCTACATTTTCCCTGCAAGAACTGATGATATCATTAAAACCTAAAGCAATGTAAGGAATGCAGCTTTCTGCTCTGTGTTTTAGGGATGAGTCATATCAGCTACTGTTTCAAGAGGGGCTGTCCATAAATTACACAACACATTTTTGGTGATTTCCCCCCCCCCCCCCCCCCCACCCCCCCACCCACCTCTTGTAACTTTTTGTAACACTGAAACAAACACACACACTTAAGGACCCACTCACCCGCTAATGTGTTACATAATTTATGGACAGCCCCAGAGAAACCTAGGAGACTGAAGGCTTGGGTCTTGACAGGTAAAAAGACTTCCAGGTCACTTGTTAAAAATACAGAGTTACTGAGAAATCTGGGGAAATATCTGCAAGAGTGAGACTTTTTATTACAGCACGATCATGTTTAGAACACATGGCAACATTTCTGAATATTTTATGATGAGAGAAAATGAATATGGGGGGGAGGGATAGCTCAGTGGTTTGAGCATTGGCCTGTTAAACCCAGGGCTGTGAGTTCAATCCTTGAGAGGGCCACTTAGGGATCTGAGGCAAAAAATCAGTACTTGGTCCTGCTAGTGAAGGCAGGGGGCTGGACTCAATGACTTTTCAGGGTCCCTTCCAGTTCTATGAGATAGGTATATCTCCATATAAAAAAAAATAGACACAATAAACCCCCTGTACATGTTTAGCCTGAGATATGCAAGAGGTTTAGCATTTGTGATCCAAGTATTAGTGTTTCTTTGGTTTTGTGTTTCAATTTTTCGCTGACTATTTTAGTGCTTCATGGATTAAATAACGTGGGAGTCGTACAGGGCCAAAATAATGTGCGGTGTGGTCTGCTCCTCCCTTTTGAAAAATAAGAGAGTGTTTATTGACAAACTGGAAGGAGATCAGTGGAAAAACAACAAAAATGTCCCAAGAGCTGCATGGGCTTATTTAAGGGGAATAATTGAAGAGAGGCAAAAATAGCTCAGGGACAACAATGGGAAGGCACCACAGTCTACACACATTTGAACGGAGCACATGCCAGGGATAGAGAAGAATTACTTAAGATGGTATGTGGGGGTAATTACTGGGAGATATAGGATTAAATTAATAAAAGGAGCATTTTGGCTAAGTATTGGGGGGGAAACTTGCTGATAGTGGGCTGTTGGATAACTTCCCAAGGGAACTGGTGGAAATTGTATCACTTCAGGTCATTAAAACTAACTTCATTAACGTGCTAGAACAGATATTGTGAGGAATGATCCTGCAACGGCAGGTAGATGGACTGGATAAAGTTAACAGAGAGATGCTGTGATATGAGCATATTGTGCTTTATTTCAGCCCCTTAATAGACTCTTGGAAAAAAAAGATTAAATCCCAACCCAAACACAATTCAAATACACAGGTATTATCCCTGAGACAGTCCTATTTAAAACCAACCTGGATATACATTAACCCTGGGAAAAGGTTACAGCTGACACACTGTGGAATTCAGAGTTGTACGTATAAACCATCCTAATGTACCCCAGATTGTAAATAAATCAATAAATCTTGCTTTTTTTTTTTTTCCATGTTGATCAGTTTCTGTAATGGAACTTTTTTCCCTAATGGACAACAGCCTGATACAACTAGACCAAAGCCGTTCCATCCCATCCCAGCAGTACTGGCTCTTCAAACACAAGTATTCAGCAGAGCAGGCGATGCTCTGGTGTCTCACACGTAAGAAATCTTAGACCTTTATTCTACATGCTAGTAGGGAAACAATAATTAATCAGCAGTTTCAATAGCTACCCTAGTCATGGGCGTTAGAAACTGCAGCATTTATGGGTTTTTTTTCACAGGGAAAGTGCAAAAATGGACATGGGAATCATGGGTTGTACTTGCCAGTCTCAATGAAAAGCCACCCAGCCCATGATGAAGCTGGCAGGCTGGCACCACTCCCTTGCCGCTCAGTGGCTTTGTTGACTGTGGCAAAAAACTCAGTCATTGCTGGCGCATCTCCACTAGCGGTAGCAGCAGTGGAAGGTGTAGTGTAGTGTAGACAGTACCCAACTGTTCTTACTACCAAGTTAGATGACATCGTGTTAAAATCATCTGGGTCCTGCCTACACTAGAGCTGTGGAGCTACACCAGTGGTGAATTCTAGAACATGAAGTTTTCCCAGGATAGGCACAGTTGTTGGTAAAAACTTGAGTGAGTCCCTTAGCCCCTAGGTAAAGAAAAGGACAAAAGTCATGGAGTAATGCTCAAAAATGTTTGTTATAAAAGGTGATGATAGCTCTAGTTTTCCATGATACTGGGGCTCAGATATGGGCCTGATGCTCCTCTCATACGACCGAGTAACTCCACTGACATCGTGAAGTTACACTGTGGGGTAACAATGGGGTAAGAGAGAGGAGAATCATTCAAGACATCATTCAAATCAAGTTTATTGTCTATAGTACATATTTTATGAAACAACACTGGCATAGTGTACCAATGTTGGGGGATAACATATTTCCATATTTTGGAAAGATGGGTTGCTAAGTCTCTGGCTATGTTTACACTGCTCCATAGTTCGGAATATGGAGATATAAACAGCAGTGCACACCTAAATGCTGTCCTGTAACTCCCACATGTGGATGCTGCAGGTGTGAACTAAAAGGTTTCTGGATCACATTAACATAGTCCTGTTTGAAGAGGATTGTATCTTCTTGAACTTTTAGTTTGCACCCGCAGCATCCACAGGGGGGAGTTACAGAGCAGCACTGTGATGTAGACTTCTATTCATGCCCATGTAGTCTGAATTGCAGTGCCGTGTAGATAAGCCCTCTGACTAACAGAAAAGCAGCTACTAAGAGAGATGCCCAACACTATAGACGTATTTAATTTAAGAAGTCAGTGGGACTACTCACATGCTTAAAACACTTGCGTAAATTTTGCAGCATCAGGGCATCAACCCAGTAGCACAATAATTAGCAAACTGGCCTGATCAGTTCGTTATTTTATTTTTTTAAAGTGCATTAGAGCCTTGGAGTTTTGCAAAATTCCTCTATTATAGCAAGGAAGGAAGGCAGCCAGACAGGGTGTGAATTTCAAGGTAAACCACAAAAAGGAACCAACTCATATGGTCAATCTGCATAAAAAGCATTTTTAGTGTATGAGAGGAACTCTCCAGAAATAATTTTACAGACGTTTCATAGGACATTCTAGAAAATGTTTGCGGATACTGCCTCTTTTATTTTATAAACCAGAAGAAATATGCAATTGTTACTGTAGGTTTAATATATTGAATTAGTTTGGAAATCCTCATATCTGTTTCTTGGGTGTTCTGGTCCCTGTTTTATAAAAAGATTGCCTAAAACAAAAAAGACTGTGAACCAGATCCTACTCTCAGCTTTTCCTGTGTAAACCTGGAGTAACCCCACTCATGCCAGGAAATTATTCTGAGTTTACACCAGTTAAAAGCAGAATTTGTCCCTATTTATTTTTCTTATACAGTAATAGCATAATAATAACAATAATACACACTTCAGTAAAGAATATTTGTGCTAAAGGTTTAATATTAAGAATGATAAACAAGGGAGAGATGGGACTGGAGAGAAGGGGAACACAAATAGCTAAGTTTATAAAACTGAGCTTCTCTGCCTCTTAGGTTGCGCACAAGAAGATGCATTTTGTCAGCTGGCAGCTCTTCAGAATACCACAAACACGTATTTTGCCTGCACACTCTATCCAGAGGCTCAGATCTGTGATAATTACATCAACCACATCCCCGAAAACTGTCAGACAGTATTACCCCAGCAACTGCAGACCGTGTATCGCAAAATAGGTGAGCTTCAATTTCTGTGTTAAATTGGAATTTCAGACAGATGTATGTTGTATTCCTGGCGGCATCGATCAGCATCTCAGCTTTTACTTTGAAGGATGTCAAATGGGAATGTAGGAATGTTATGAACTGCAATAAGGAAGACTAGGTGGCTCTGGATATAACATGAAGTAGCAATGAAAGACTAACATTAGTAACTGAAAGGCATCATGGCTATGTGATGGCCGGTTGCTGGTGATCTCCCTTCAGTTCCTAGTGGAAGGATATTCACAATGCATCCCAGTTAGCATCTATATCAGAGGGGCCAAAGGAAGCTGCACCAGGAGTCCTCAGACCGTTCCCTAGTCTGAACAGTATTTGAATATGGAGATTGTCATTGGGTTGGAAGCGGGGGAGGGATAGCTCAGTGGTTTGAGCATTGGCTTCCTAAACCCAGGGTTGTGAGTTCAGTCCTTGAGGGGACCATTTAGGGATCGGGGCAAAAATCCGTCTGGGGATTAGTCCTGCTCAGGGGTTGGACTAGATGACCTCCTGAGGTCCTTTCCAACCCTGATATCCTATGATTCTATGTCTCCCTTCCCATTCATAATCATTGACATCCTTGTGGAGACTACAGTAGTTGTGTTCATAGAAAAGTGTTTAAAGTATTTTTCGCTTCCTTATTGCTTCCAGCCCCATAATATCGCTCTGTTCTAAATGAAAGAACCCAACACCTGAAGGACTGAACATTGACTCTGTTAAGAGCCAAAGGGAAGGGGAAGCTGCATACACTACCCACTCTGCATTCTCCTAGTCTATCCAGAGATGCTGCATTCAGTCTGAAGTGGACTACCTAATTCAGTGGACTGGAATCACTTCAATACAAGTCCCTGCTGGCCTGGGAATTCAGAACCTGAACTTGAGTCCCTTACTTATCAGCCCATCTTGCTGCCCTTAGAATGCCTGTTGGGCATTCATCCTGTGTAGAAACAAATCTAGCTGTCAGACATGTTGGTCTAAATTTATTTTCCAATACACTGAGAAATCACCACTGTGTCATAGAAATGTTGCTTTCTCCCTCCTCTTTATGTTCGCTTGATAGTATAAATCATTTGAAGAAAGAAGTAACTTTCCCTTTGATGTTTTCAGTCATTCTAGAAGGGACTGTGAAGAGCTTCTACACACGTTTACCGTTCCGTAAAGTAACTGGAGTCTCAGTGAGAAACAAGATTGACATGAGCGGGAAAGCCATTTCCGATGGGTATGATCCAACTCAATTCAGTTTTGTTAGCATGGGGCTTTAGCCACATTCAAAATATCAAAACCATATCACGTAAATGGAGAGGATCAGGCATATTCATTAAAAATATTAAAGAGCAGTATATCTTTTTGGGAGAATAACCAATATATTACAAATATTAATCACACAATTTTAAGTGAATTTATAATATATTCATTGTATTATCCAGTCTGTATAATGTGATACCACAAAATCAGTGATTGGCTGGATAGAACTGTTGTCAATAACGCACACAATGCATCTATGCTAATGTTTTCAGTACAGCCACTGTTCTAAATAACAACAGCTGAGCTCTTATACATACAATACAAAGAACTGGAGAGCGCAGTGTGAGTTTGCAGATTCTGCACAACTCCTCACTGCAGTATATTGGCTAAACTCTCGGGACCTCCAGATCTAGGGTTGCCAACAGTCCCATATTACAAGGGACGTCCCTTATTTAAATAGAAAATTGCCTGTCCCCTACTAAATCAGTGCAGGATGCCTTTTATCCTGTACCTCAGCATATTAAAATATTATCATTATGCAAAACCGGTTTTATTGTGACCTTACCTTCCAGTGAGATAAAGTTTGTAAAATTAGACAATGTAGTAATGCAGAATCGGTCCCAGGATTTACTGAACCAATGTATGTATAGCGCAGCGGTTCCCAAACTATGGAGCACGGCCCCCTGGGGGAGCACAATAAGGTTATGGTGGGGCATGAAGACCTGATGGGGCCACGCTGAAAGGGTGGTCAGGAGGGGGCTCTGCGGCAGGGGAAGCAGACAGGGCTCTGTGCAGGTGGTCTTGGCTTCCAGGACCAGGCTCCCTGCCCACCTTGTTCCCCCACTGCTGCAGCTGGAGTAGCTACCACCCAGCAGTTATGCTCGTCTGCTGGGGACATTGGCAGAGACTCTGTGAGCCGGGAACAGAAGGCTACACCCCGGGAGGACTGACCCCCCTGCCAGATAGAGCCCCTTCCTGACCCTGGCCCTTCAGCGCAGCTCCAGGGCACACAGCCCCATCCACTTGCCCTGCCAGATAGAGCCTGTGCAGGGAAAGCACATGGGCCTGCGCTCAAGGATTGGAGTCCGCAGAGGACCAGTAATCACTGGTGCATCTTTCCACTCCCGTCCCAACCCTGGCCCTTCAGTGCTGCCCTGTTCACTTTCAGAGCTGGGTCCCAGCTGCCAAGAGTGCCTGCCTGCTGCAGGGAGAGGAAGGTTTCCTCAGCTGGTTAGTACGCCTCACCCTTTGTGGTACAGGGCACCCCACCCCTGGCCCAATATCACAGGCTATTCCTCCCCCTGAGGGGTGCTAAGAAAACAGTTCTGTATTTTTGAAATACAATGTTGGCAACCCTAGGCAGGAATTGTGAACAAGGCTATAGTTTCAACAAGCTGTCAATTGTACTAAAGTCTGGAGTATTTTCTTCTTTCCTGTTAGGTTTTTTGAGTGTGAGCGCCGATGTGATGCTGACCCCTGTTGCACAGGATTTGGGCTTTTAAATGACTCACAGTCAACAGGTATTCTTTACTGAAGCTGGATTTATAGAGTTCATTTTTCAGTCTGTGTCCGTTACATTGAATGTTGCTATTCTTTCAGCTTCAGATGGCCAGGCTAAAGCCCTTGCCGAGCTTGTCGGCGCCCCTTCGGAACATTTCTGGTGACAAGCTACTCTCTCACACTCTGTGGCCTGGTGGCTTGGGCAGTAGCCATGGATGTGGGAAACCAGCATGCAGGGCCCTGCTGTGCCTGATTCAGAATGGTTGGAGATGGAAAATTCTCCTCTGAATTAGGCACAGCAAGGACTTGACCCTGAGTCTCCCACATCTAGGCTGACCAGATCGCAAGTGTGAAAAATTGGGACGGGGGTGGAGGGGAGTGGGTGCCTATAGAAAAGAAAACCCCAAATATCAGGACTATCCCTGTAAAACTGGGTCATCTGGTCACCCTACCCACATCCCAGGCTACTGCTCTAAACATTAGACTTTCAGGCATCTCATACGCGCACACACTCCTCTTCCAAATTTCAATCAGAAAACAGACATTTCCACACAATTCTGTTTTCACAAAAACATTCAAAGGGTCTTGTCCTTCTTCCAGTGCGGAGCAAAACCAAATTTTGAAATGGAATTGTCGTTCTCTAGACAGCTCTGCTTCCTATCTATTTACAGCCATCTACCAAGCAGTAAAGTACTTACCAGCCTTAGCTCCCATAAGTAACATCTCATGGGAATGGTTTCTTAGCAGGGCTGTAGCTCTACCAATATTTCACACAAATGGATAAAATAGTATATCATCCGTATCCCTCTCTTACTAGCCCCACTCTAAAGACTTTGGCTGATGTCCAAAGTGCCTCAGGGAGTTAGACACCCACACCCTAATGAAATTCAGTGGGAGTTGGGCATCTCATTTTCTTCTGTGCTTTGAAAAACTTTAACTTTGGCTTCCTGTGTTCTCACAACCATGATCTTGCACACATTTTCAACTTCAATTTTGGTTTTCCTCATTTTTGGGAGTATTTAGCTTGAGACGCCCAAGTCAACATTTTCAGACTTGGGTGCCTAATGGTTCTTAGGGTAAAATTTACAAAAGCCCCCATTTGACTTATAGCTGATTGAAAGTCTAAAGGACATGGGCTCCTAAGTTACTTAGGTGTTTGTGAAAATTTTACTCCTCAATTCATGTTTAGGCGCCTAAGCGAGTGGCCTGATTTTCAAAAGTGTTGACCACCCCTCAGCTCCTGCTGAGGTCAGTTAGAACTGCTAGGTGTACAACACTTCTGAAAATCATGCCAATTTACAATCAGGCCTGGTTTTGAAAATCTTGGGGCCATTTCTCAGAGGTGCTGAAAAGTTAGTTGAGAGACATCAATGGGCTTTGGAACTAGCTCTAATTGCCTGATAGTGTCCCCATTGAAATCAAAGACAATTTCATCGTTAACTTCAATGGGAGCAGGATCTGGCCTTAAGTGACCTAATGGGTCTTTTCCTTCTCTGATTTCTGAGCCTAAGGAACTTTCATATAATACTTAGTGGAACCAGAAAATATTAATTTTCTTAAAAATCTTATTTAAAACCGTTACCACAGTGATTTTTGTAACTGGATATTTTCCCAGTAGGTGGTGAGGTGCTCTGCTTGACTCTGAACAGTTTAGGAATCCAGACCTGCACTGAGGAAACGGGAAGCACTTGGCAGATTTCCGATTGCAGCTCTCCAGATGTCAGAATATATCCATTTGGCTGGTATCAGAAGCCTGGTGAGTAATGCAGGTGGTCTGCCATTTAGAGTGTCTTCTGCATGATGTTATTTATTTGCTTTATAGTAATGCTTAGAGGCCCCAACCAAGACTGGGAACCCATTGTACTAGGAACTGGACAAACACATAGTAAGAGACAGGCCCTGCCTCTAAGAGGCTACAGCTAGAGGAGGCAGACAAAGGATGTATTTTTATCCCCATTTTGCAGATGGGAAACTGAGGCACAGAGAGGTTAAATGAGTTTCCCAGGGTCAAACAGAAAGTGTGTGACAGAGCCAGGAACTGAACAAAGATCTCTTATATCCCAATCTAGGCCCTCAGTTTAGTTACAAGACCATACTTCATTCCCACCGTCCAGATTATACTAAGGTGCAGCAGTCAGTAAACTGTACCAATCTTAGAAGCCATACTGGGATATGTGGAGGCCAATACTCTCTTATCTAGGTCTTGACTTTTGAACCACTGAAGCCAATGGGAGTTTTGTTCCTATGTTTAGTGAAGGCAGGATTATGTCCAGAGTTTAAATACCAAAAATACTGCGTTTCTAGTGTGCATTGAAATAATTCAGCCATTGATAAAAGGGTTTGTTTAGTTTGGAAAAGAGAAGTCTGAGAGGGGACATGATAGCAGTTTTCAGGTATCTAAAAGGGTGTCATAAGGAGGAGGGAGAAAACTTGTTCACCTTAGCCTCTGAGGATAGAACAAGAAGCAATGGGCTTAAACTGCAGCAAGGGAGGTCTAGGTTGGACATTAGGAAAAAGTTCCTAACTGTCAGGGTGGTTAAACACTGGAATAAATTGCCTAGGAAGGTTGTGGAATCTCCATCTCTGGAGATATTTAAGAGTAGGTTAGATAAATGTTTATCAGGGATGGTCTAGACAGTATTTGGTCCTGCCATGCGGGCAGGGGACTGGACTCGATGACCTCTCGAGGTCCCTTCCAGTCCTAGAATCTATGAATCTATGAAAAGCTAGCCTATTTAGGTGAAGGAAGTGTTTCCAGAAGACAAGAACAGCACAAAGAGGGAAGTTGATTAGAACTGGTCAAATATATTTTATTTTCCATAAAAAAATTTCAACAAAACTAAATATTATTTCTGATGAAAATTTTCACTGAATTAGGTTAGGGTCGGGGTTATTTGTTATTTGTTTTTGTTTTTAAAGAAAACTCACAACCCCATAATTTTCAGTTTTGGAAAACTAAACCCAGGATAATTTAGATTTTTAGCAACTGCAAACCAAGCACTTTTGTTTTTTTAACAAAAACATCAAAAATGTAAATGAAAATGGAATTTTTCTTGGGAAAATGTACATTTAATCAACAAGCCATTTTTTGTCCAAAAATAAAAAAGCTGGAAACCTTTCAGTCAGCAATAGTAATAATCAGAGTTTCAAGCTACCGAGTAGCTCAAAAATATAATTTATGGTGTTTTTTCTCTACTTACAGAGCAATTCGGTGACTGTCACATTTCTTTTAGATAGAAAGAACAAAACACAAGACAGAATAAAAGTAACATGGCTGCTAGTCATTTGCGTTGAGATATTTAAGTGCCCTGCACAGAAAATATGGACATAACATTTCCACGGCTAAATGGCCCACATAATGCAAAATCTTTCTCGGTGACTTTCAGTTACTCTGCTTACAGTAACTATATTGGTGCACTCAACACCAAGTTTGCAAAAAAAAAAATAAAAGAATTTGGAACAGCGAAATCCTCTTGTCCATTTATCTGGTGGAAAAATATAGTCATGTGGCTTTTTGACTTATATATTCCAGAGGGTAGGTCCCAGGGAGGATAATTTCTAATTCAGTTGGGGTGAGTCAATGGCAGGAGAGGGAGGAGTAGAGTAACGGGATGGTGCATAGGTGCTGGAATTAGGGGTGCTGCTACACCCCCTGGCTTGAAGTTGTTTCCATTATATACATGATTTACCGTTTGGTTCAATGGCTCTCAGCATCCCGCTATACAAATTGTTCCAGCACCCCTGGAATGGTGCATTTTGGAGTGAATGTTGTCTTGCTGTTCACTTGTTTTCTAGGAAGTGGACCATCTGACCTGAGCTGCAAAGTTCAGCTCCAGATCTGGATTCAAACTTCCCTGGATTCGGGGAATGTTTATAGTTTCATTCACAGATTCCAAGGCCAGAAGGGACCGTTGTGATCATCTAGTCTGACCTCTTGTATAACACAGCCAGAGAGAGGCCATAGAACTTCCCTCAAATAATTCCTAGAGCATATCTTTTAAGAAAACATCTGGGAACTTGGTTTAGGCTCATTTCTGCATACAAATATTGTTTGTTAGTTTGGTTTTTTTGTGGTGGTGGGAAACAGGGAAGGAGAGGTAGTATTGTTTTTAGGAAGCCCTGTTTTACACTAAAAGGCTCAGCCATCCTGAATTCTCTCTGTGTGGCCAAAAAAATATGCGCCACAGACCTTAGAGAACATGGGGGGAGATTTCTGCCTGCTGGAGGGGTCACTGAACTCTGTTAGACTTGCAGTCTCTTTTTTTAGCTTTGCCAAGCTAATTAGAATCCTGCCTGCAGGTGGCTGTTCTGCATGCACCACATTGGAGCCTAAATTGTTTATTTTTTCTTCGTCTTCTTGGAAAGTATTAAATTATTTTGAGCAACAAGCTCTGTGCTGTCTGACTAGCTGACCACAGCGTGTGGGTGGGGTTCCACTTTCTCAGGCTTTCCTTTGATGCAGCAGAAACACTAAGAGAAAATGGAGGCATGTCTGAACCCGATCCTGCTATCGTTACTCAAGCAGACTACAGGGGGACTAGTTCTATCGAGTTTAAGGCAGAAGGGACCATTCAATCATCTAGTCTGACCACAGCCCATTTAATATCACCCCTGTATTGAGCCCAATAGAGGTATGTGCAAGGATTGCTCATGTGGCAGAGGGGTTACTATATCAGGATCTACTGGATATGCAATCCAATCTGTGTGGGTGGGCCTTTGCTTCTGTGCAGAATCCCACTGAAGACAGGGCTCCACAGGGGCGCAAGGGCCTGCTGGAGTGGATCAAGGCCTGAATTTGTACCAAATGACAGGAGTAAGGACTCAATCCTGCTCCACCCCTGTTGAAGTCAATGGAGATTTTTGCCACTGAATTTCATTGAGAGCAGGATCATACTGCCCATTGCTTCATTACTGCTATTTTTAAGTCTAGTTCCTTTCTCCTCTGTAATACATAGAAAGCTTTTGCTTCTTGTCTCCTCTTTCCAATGGAGGATGCTGAGCTAATTGTCTGAAACAGCATTTGAAAATCCTTCTCTGGGTGACTCTTGACAGTTTTGGTTATTAGAACTGACATAACTGAGCAATGAATTTACATTATGTTCTGCATTTCACTCATCTTGGGCATTGAAATTAGGCTGGTCAGTTATGGTTGATGGTAGATTTTCATTGTTTGGTTCTCATGCATTGGCACAACATTTAAACTATAAAATGTGCTGCAGAGACCAATTCTGCTCTGGCGGGGAGTTAGTCTAGATGGCCTAATGGGTCCCTTTTATCTCTAAATTCTAGAGTTTTGCCATAGCATAAAGTCCAGTGGAGGCTGAAGGCACACCTGCTTCTGTGTTCCAGCTGCACGGAGCAGACGTGGAATGTCCCCCTTAGTCGTTTGCAGCTTGACTGGCAAAAACGCCAAAGGATTTGTCCCCATTTTGTAGATGCCCTGCTGTCGCTGTAATCATCCCTAATCCGTAATTCAACTGTAGTTAAAATGATTCACTCTTCCTAAAGGGTACATTATTCTAAGAGGGCAGATAATTTAAAACTATTAATCTTACATACATATGCACCTTTTAATGTATTTATCCTCACAACACCACTGTGAGAGAAGGAAGTACTATTACCCTCATTTTACAGACGGGAAATCAATGCACGGAAAGGCTAAGTGACTTGCCCCAGGTCATATAGGAAGTCACTGACTGAACGGGCTTGAACTCACATTTCTCAAGGCTTAGTCTAGTGCCTTAATCACTTGACCATCCTTCTTCTCATTAACAAGCACCCCTGTTAAAGTCCAGAGGATTTTTTATTTCATTCACTCCGGGCTTAGGCATTATATGGTAGTTCCATCAACAGAAGATGTCACTTCTTATTGGACAAAGGCACTGCAGAGAAGAGCCTATGGCTCAGGCCAAATGGGGCGCCGAAGAGAGAATGGAGTTAGCTGCATTTCTTTTTGATGGGGAGGAAGTTTTAATGCGTTCCCACTGTACCATGCATCAAGACAAAAGTCTGCACAGATGTTAATGCAAATCAAGATATTTGCAGACAAAAATTTGTATCACTTGTGCAGGTGTGTTCCGGCTCCGGGGACTAGAAGTGGAACAATTATGATGAAAGTTTTGAGGCTGAAAAAGAAAGTGTAAAGTCGGTGACTGAAATCTGGAGGGCCTTACAAATGCCAATGGACGTTCGCTCAAATAAAGTCCTCTGGCTTTAGCCCACTATAAAATATTTTGCTGCGGAAATGTTGCTGAAATCTTTATATATTTCATGGTATGTTGGCATGCAAATAAAAAAGAGCTAAAATAACAGCAAATATGAACAAGCGCTACAGCCTAAAGCCAGTGTTTGGGAAGCAAAGATATTAAAGTCTGTTTGGTTTGCGTTGTGGATGTGCAAATCCCAGAAATGAAGTTGCAGGTTCAGAGATGATATAGTTAGATTTTAAAAACTATCTACCTTACATTGTTATAACAAACTGTCTTTTTTTTTTTTTAGCAACCATGACGAATACTATACCCAATGTGTGCCCACCTGTTCTGTTTCCTCGTAGCCCAGAGAACGGTGAGTGTCATAGCGTATTAGGGCAAAGAAAAGAATTGAGGAAATGTGTAACCTCTATTTTTCATGCCCTGCATAACAACCACTTGCATAATGATCCATTTATGTTTCCTTTTTTTACTCTGTACAGATATAGCAGGTAATTTCTTTCTTATGTATCATTTAACCAAAACAGACGAGCTATTGACTGGCATGATTAGCCTGTGGAACTCATTACCACAAAGATGATATTGAGGCCAAGAATTTAGTAGGATTCAAGAAGGAATTAATCATTTATAAGTGGAATGGTAACTGTGACGGGTTGGATCACAGAAAACCCCTTGGGAACTGCCAACTGATGTGCTGAGACTACCCCTGAGCCTGTTTCCCCTGGCAGCTTGGGACTTCAGTGCCCTGCCTGGTTTGAGCTAAACACGCTAGCCTGCTACAAACACAGACCCAGGTCTGAACCACGTCTCCTAAAAGCTGCAGGCTTAACTGAAAACAGCTTAAGAAGTTTTCCTGTCTCTAACACTCAGATGCCCAACTCCCAGTGGAGTCCAAACTCCAAATAAATCCGTTTTACCCTGTATAAAGCTTATACAGGGTAAATGCATAAATTGTTCACCCTCTATAACACTGATAGAGAGATATACACAGCTGTTTGCCCCCCTGGGTGTTAATGCATACTCTGGGTTAATTAATAAGTGATTTTATTAAATACGAAGAGTAGGATTTAAGTGGTTCCAAGTAATAACAGACAGAGCAAAGTAAGTTACCAAACAAAATAAAATAAAACACGCAAGTCTAAACCTAATACAGTAACACAATGATTACAGATGAAATCTTACCCTCAGAGATGTTCCAATAAGCTTCTTGCAGACTAGCCGCCTTCTAGTCTGGGTCCAGCAATCACTCACACCCCCGTGGTTACTGTCCTTTATTCCAATTTCTTTCAGGTATCCTTTGGGGCTGGAGAGGCTATCTCTTGAGCCAGTTGAAAACAAAATGGAGGTGTCTCCCAGGGTTTAAATAGACTTTCTCTTGTGGGTGGACACCCCTCCCTCCCCCTGTGTAGAATCCTAGCTACAAGATGGAGTTTTGGAGTCCCACGGGCAAGTCACATGTCCATTCATGACTCAGAACTTACAGGTAGCAGCCGTGGTTCACATGCTACCTTGAACGTCCTCAAGTAGACTTCTTATGTGGATTGGAGTCTTCCAAGATCCATTGTCTGTTAAGTGTTTCTTGACTGATCACTTAACTTGCACATTCCTTTCTCAAGAAGCTGACCAAATGCTTTACTAAGGCTACTTAAAATCAAACAAGTATACAGCCAATATTCATAACTTCGAGTACAAAAATGATACATGCATACAAACAGGAGGAATAGATTCAGTAGATCATAACCTTTGCAGAGATATGTCATATTTACTTTCATAAGCATATTTCCATAAAGCCTTATGAGGTGCAACATCACACTAACATCCACAATAATGTTAAAGATGATTATAAAGGGATATATACCTTCATATTTTATTGCATAAGCCAATCACTAACTGATGAGGTGAAGAAGAAACTTCCCCTCTGGGTAAGTTGTTATTGTTCACTGTGGGGTTTATTGAACCTTCCCCTCAAACATCTGGTGCTGGCCATTGTTAGAGACAGCATACTGGACTAGATAGACCACTGACAATTGCTATATTAGTACATTGTTCAGGGGAGGCTTTACCAAATCAAGGGAATCCAAATGAATTTTCAGGTGATATACAGGAGCCTGTAATGTACAGTAGCCAATTCCAAAAACACAAAGTTTCAAGTATCTGGGTTCCAGAATCTGGGAAAATGGAGGATGAAATTAGAGCTAGGATACTCAATTGAAGAAACATAAATTCACACTGTGTAGAGTCAAGCACAGGAGTTTATTACGCACAGCGCTGGCGGAGTGTCACCTTGCTTATTAGGCTCAGAGACACTGCAGAACAATTAATTACAATAGATTATATAGGGTTCTCATTGGGCGGAGAGAAGCAATGGGGATGGGTTTTCCCAAGCCCCTGGATAGGTTCTATCAGCAAGACAAGATAAGCACAATAAGCCAATGGTCTCTAAAAGATTACATAATGGCTCAGCCCATGGCCCAAATTAACATATTGCTGACACACAGGTAATTACCCCAAACTATGTCTATTAAAGTATATAGGTTAAATCCTAATTTTGCGGTCCAGGGGAATGACGTAGCAGCTCTCTCGGTTGACCAACAGATACATTCCTAGAGATTTAAAGCGAAAAAGCAGTAATTAGTACTTAACAATAACAATTGTTTATAAGTTTACCCTTGCATTTCTGTGGGCTAGGAGGGTGTCATACATTTGTGAGGGGAGGGTGTCATAACTCATGTCAATTATATTGGGCTTCTTCCTGAACTCTGTCTGGGATCTGAGGGGTATTGTACCACTATCTCCTCCCTGCATTAGGGAGTAACCATGAGGCCTTTCTCAGCGCTTCATGTGTCTATAACTCGCGATAAGGACGCCCAATTACATTCGGAGTTATGCTGACTCTGCTCACTGACTTGAAACACACAAGGTTATCTGTTTACCCCAGCTTTTTCTTAGCTAGGCATTGTTCTCTGTTAGCCAGCCCCCATGGCCCAGGCCAAGCTGTGGACTCTGGGCCTATATAAAAAGTTCTTAGCAGAAACTGCAGTTAAAATTTTACATCCACATTAAATGGATCATGGCCCTTCACAATGCCTGACTCAACTGGAGAGAGAAACGTGGTACCAGTAAGATGAAAAGGGAAGTCTATAAACCAGTGGTCTGACCAGTTTTAATGTGTGGTGTTGGGTGTTTGGCAACAAGGAAGAAACATGAGCAAATGATCTGTTCCACTGAAACGCAAGTGTTGAGATGAATGAGCGGTGTAAGGAAGAAGGACCATGTGAGGCGTGTGTATGTTACAGATGTGCTCAGAGTAACACCCAAAAATGAGGGAGCGCAGACACAGAGGGTTTATTCATGTAAAGTACAGTCCTGACAACAATGTGGATAAGAGAGTCTAACAGGTCAATACTGAAGGAGGAAGACAGAGAGGCCGACCCAAAAAGAAGTGGCGGGATGTCATAAAGGAAGGCATGTTAGCATGTGATGTGACAGAGGGCATGGCACTAGGGGGAGAGGGCTCATAGAGCAGAGTCCATTTGATGAGAGTAATGGAAGGCAGAGGAATACAGTAGCCTGTAATGACTATACACAATTGCAACTCCAAGTTGAAATCTATTTTATTCCACATAAATCGTTGTCTTTTTTTAAGATTCGCTTTGAATCAGGGAAGAAAGGAGGTGGTGAATCAGGCCCTTCGCCGTTTCTTCTTTTGTTATTTCCTGTGATGGTGGAAATAATGTGACAAATGTTGCCTGATCTGTTGGTTGCATATTAAATTACATTGATGGATTAGAAATCCCAATGAACACCCTGTGGTTTGACACAATCTCTCCTGACTATGGAGAGATCTCTTTAATGGATGAAACTTAACTGCTGTTTGTTGGGACTTTACAGTTGCTGTTTTCCAGAAATGCACGTAGATTGTCAGCAGGTATGGGGCTTTGCAGAAATGACTTTCCATAATATATGGCATTTCTGGTCAGTGCTGTATATAAATGGAAAGAACCTGATCAACTATACCATAATAAAAACACATCAGGCACCAACTACATTTAAACTTCTCTGCCACTGACTCGCCATGTGGGCTTGGGAAAGTCATTTAAGCGCTTTGCTTCCATTGCTCTATCTGGAAAATGGGGATAATAATACTGACTTAGCGCACAAGAATTAGCTAACGTGTAAAGCACTTTGTAGATATTTAAAGCAGTGTGTAAGGTGTGACAGACCCAGACCATTGGGGTACAGGAGTCTGGTAGAGGGCAAATATACTGGTCACTGGATGAGTAGTTTTCTGTTCCCTGAGTGACCAGAGCAGGGGCTGCACTAGAGTAATCAGGAACCTGCTAGAACCAGTTAAGGCAGGCAGGCTAATTAGGACACCTGGAGCCAATTAAGAAGAAGCTTCTAGAATCAATTAAGGCAGGCTAATCAGGGCACCTGGGTTTTAAAAGGAGCTCACTTCAGTTTGTGGTGCGAGTGTGAGGAGCTGGGAGCAAGAGGCGCAAGGAGCTGAGAGTGAGACGGTGTGCTGCTGGAGGACTGAGGAGCACAAGCGTTATCAGACACCAGGAGGAAGGTCCTGTGGTGAGAATAAGGAAGGTGTTTGGAGGAGGCCATGGGGAAGTAGCCCAGGGAGTTGTAGGTGTAGCTGTCATGCAGCTGTTACAGGAGGCACTATAGACAGCTGCAGTCCACAGGGCCCTGGGCTGGAACCCGGAGTAGAAGGCGGGCCCGGGTTCCCCCCAAACCTTCCAATTGACCTGGACTCTGGGTTCTCCCAGAGGGGAAGGTCTCTGGGCTGTTCCCCAACCTACATGGTGAATCTCTGAGGCAAGAAAATCTGCCGATAAGCGCAGGATCCACCAAGATAGAGGAAGAACTTTGTCACAAAGGTTAAAGGTTTTTTTATTATTAACCATATTATTTAAACTTGGTTGTAAGGTCTGTGTAGATGTGGCTGTATAACGGGAGGAAAAACAGGTGTCCAGATGGGCATGTACAGAGATGACTCCTTTGGTGAAATACTGAAGTGAGCTAACAAGGGTTTCTAATGGATCAGTGTCAAGCTGGAAAATTCTATTCCTTTACAAACTATCTTTTCACCTGGAAATCCAGAAAAGGCAGTTCTATTTTAAGCCCTCTCTTCCTCCCCTTGTTAAAGGTGGTACTAATCTCATCAGCTTCCTTTTTCATTCTGTTGCCTTAGTGCAGGGAGCTGGAGTTGATGACTTCTTGAGGTCCCTTCCAGCGCTACATTTCTATGATCCTACAACCCATGATATTTAAAAATTTGCATGACCAAGCTGGGAGGGGTTGCTAACGCTTGGAGGACAACATTAGAATTCAAAACAACCTTGACAAATTGGAGACTTTGGGCAGAAAACATTTCTTCAGCGTGGTATCTGAGATACTGGGTTTTATTTCTCTACTTAGAATAGGACATAATTAGTTAACTACATATTTCAGACACCATGACATAGGGACCATTAATAGATGTTCATTTTTTAAATGGTGACCTCTACATCTATATACTGTGTCAGTCGTTTTAATACAGAAATATGATATTCATGGCCAAATCAAACAGGACCTACTCAGTCCAAACTCAGGTAAATCTCCCACTTACCTCAATGTACAGTAAGGAACAGTCCTACACTGGCTGGGAGATGGTCTAGATGATTTCTTAGGACTTTTGCCATCATCTCCATCTTCTATGGCTCTATGATAATGGGAGATTTTCCCCAAGGAATAACTGAACAATGGCTGTAAGGTTTGGCCCCATGAGAATACATTTATCAGCATGTATTTTCAACGTGTTACGCCTCCCATCTCAGTACAAATGTTTAACAAATGAGGATGCACCACAGCATCCAACCAGAAGAGGGAGCACTATGTTATGCTGGAGACAACCTGAGTGAGGTCACAGGCGAGCAGAAAGCCAACGGGAATGGAGGGACCAATTTCCTTCTTTCTCCCCCTTTCCTCTCTCTCTCTCTCTCTCTCTCTCTCATTCTCAGCAGGTGACATTTGCTCTTCTGCAGAGGGCCAGCATGAGCAAGCACCCTTATGTCTTGCTGACGCTCACAGAGATGTAAGTGGTGCATAGGCTTTGTGCTGACCCACTGCTGTGGGATGAATCTTCTACTTTGTGAACTAGCCCGAAATTAAAGGGCCTGATCCTGGGAAACCCTATAGTCCTTATCCTGGTAAGCCACCCCATTGATTTAACTGAGGCTGCACTGCCAAGAAAGGGCTTCTCACTTGACTACCAGGTCCAGAGAAAGGAAAGGGGTTGCTGAGACAGCCTGTCAATATGTGGCATTCTGCCACAAGTCAGAAATGGGCAGTAGTGCAAACCTGGGCACGCTGTACAAAGATCGTTCACCCCCATTATAGCCAAAGGCTGTCTTATACTTGCAGGTGTTAAATTGGGCGACACTGAGCCACTTTGCCATGTGAATCATAGAATATCAGGGTTGGAAGGGACCTCAGGCAGTCATCTAGTCCAATCCCCTGATCAAAGCAGGACCAATCCCCAATTTATATAATATAATATAGGCCCAATCCTTCAATCTTACTCATATGAGTAATCCTTGTTCACATGTGTTATCCCACTGACTAGTTGTGTGATTAAGGATTATTTACACAAGCATCAGTTGCAGGAACGTGCCTGGAAATTATTGAATTGAATTGGTCTGATGTCTTCCTCCAAATGCTGTGGGTATATCAGAGGTCTAGATAAGATAAGAACCTTCCTTTTCTCGACATTCTCCTTCAGTGTATTCGGCACTTTCCTTATCGTAGTTTGAAGAGTTGGAGTTTACCCTTTTTAAGAACTGGATAAACATCTGGTGCACTTATGTTGTCCTACACACCACTTACTATAACTGGCACCACTGAAAGGACACTTGCTTCCATTTCACATCTGCGCAACATCGTTACTGTACTTCTCAATGCCATAAATAACATCTTTGTGTGTAGGTTAAAGTGATTATAGTTATTATGTGGTAGGTTTAAGAAAATGGTTCATTCCGATTCATTCATAGCCAAGTAGGTTCGCAAAAATGTGAACAAAACCTATTTTTAAAAGGGAAGTGAATCCATGCCGCATTGATGTTATCCAGTGAGCTGGTTTTGGAGAGCAGTAGAATAAAGGCATTTGCTGAGAGGCATCACTATTAGGCCTGAAGGCATATACCGTATGCTATCCACCAACTATGTTGAATTATCACAAAGTGTTTCCTACCATTGAGGTAGATTCTGGGCACCTTTAAATCTGTATTTTCTAGTCATGAGTAAATTGGTTCTGAGTGGTGGTAGTGGTGAATCAGCCTTAGCCACCTTCTAAAGCACAAACCAAACTGACTCTGAAGTTTAAAAAGGTTGGATGACTTTTTTATTATCATGCATCTTTGCTCTTCTTCCTGGTTCTGCCTCTGGGAGCGGAGACCTTGTAATGCTATGGGAAAAGCTGTTCCCATTATCTTCACAGCCAGAAATCTCTCAAGACTATTTATTTTCAACTCCGTGTTGCAGAGTCAGGAGGAAAAGCATTTGAAGTGTTATGGCATCAAACCTCTGAATTTTTTGAGATTTGTCCATCACTAGTAAAGACAGCTGAAATTTTCATTCGTTATAATCATCTTAAAGAACCCTAGCTAATGCTGCTCTGTATCAATAATGATAATAGCAAATCTTCCATTAATTTGTCTAGTCTGAGTAACTCAGATATTGATGGTTGTGTAATTGTTATGTTGGTGCTTAAATAGGATGTGACATAATTTGACATAGTATTTGAAGCGCAGATATCATAAAATCATGTTGTAGAGAAAATATCCAGTCTGTCTGATCTGGGACTGTGCTTAGAAGGGAGTGACTTGCAGTAATCTTGTGTACCCTAAGTGAGGTTTACATTAAAGTCATTGAGCTTTGAAATCTCCCTTCACTATGTTTTAAAATGAACCAGCCAACTTTTAGTAGGAAAGAACAAGTATAAGAGACAGGGTCCTGTTGCAAAATTCAGATAGAGATTCAGAACACCCCAAAGTTCAGGGGGTTTTGGGTTTGGGATTTAGGCTTGATCCATTACTGTATAATCCTAGAGTTTACTTGCAAAATTCAGTTCTAGATGTGAATTTAAAACACCCCAAAAGTTTGGGATTGCTTGCATCCAGGTGTTCAGTTTGGCCCCATTTAAATATAGGGGCCATTTGTGAAATTCAGAGTCAGGTCAGAGTTTGACTTTCTAATATAAATTAGGCATGTCAGATCCGGGGATTTGGTTTATGCCCATCTCTAAGCACATCATGCATTTTTCTCTGAATTGGACTCTATTCATTACAGTATGTGTGCCTCTACTTTCAGACATCAAGGGTGCGATTGTCCAAAGCTTTGGCCTATCTCTGCTCCCACTGAAGTCAGTGGAGTCCATCATTGACTTCACTGGGAGCAGAGAGAGACCAGTACTGAGTGCTTTTGAAAATCCCACCCTAAACTTTGCATACCCTAACCATAAAACATCTGGAAGACAGAAGCATTCTGTATGAGACATCTGTAATTTTTCAATAAAAGTTACAGAGCTGGATGGATTCAGACCACTATAATTATCCACTGAAAGCAATTGCTAGAATGTAGTTAGGAAGAGTGGCATCTAGCCTATATATATATAAAACAGTAACTTCTCCCATCAGGTGCACTATGTACATTCAACAAATCAGCACTTCTATGGACCTATGTGCCTTGTAAGATATTGAAAAAGCAATTTCTGCATGTGACAAGCTTAGATCAGACTTGGGAAGGCCTTCCTTTGGGACATATTGGAGAGTGGGTGGGAATGAACCGTAGACACAGGTAGTTACCTACCAGGTGGAGGAAAGAAGGGGACTACTAATCAGCCAAGTCTACAGCAATGTGATCAACAGCACAGCAATGAAATGGGTTCGTCCCAGAGTTCACACCATGTTTGTCACCCAAATGGTCATGATTTTGCACGTATCTGTACTTGAATTCAGCGGCAGGGAGACAGTGAGAAGACAAAGCTGAAAGTAATTTTGACAGATATTATTTGAGAAATGGAAAACATTCCCAGAGCGGTAAAATGGAAAGGATCATATATGAATGATGCAAGGGTCAATTCTTTGAGGATTAAAGCAAAGAACGAGCAAGGATTGTGCCTAGAAAAGGACACTCTTCATACACCATGTGTGCTCCTTGTATCTTTGCATTGTGCTTGTGCGATCTTTGCGCTGTTCCTAATATGGGTTGCAAAGCAGCTGCTGAATTCTCTGTATTTTAAAATGAAATGTTTGGATCACTCTCTTTCACACACGATCACGCATGCACATACAGGTGGATAAAATCAATTACCCATTAACTTCTAATCAAGATAAATAAGCCATTTGTATTCCTTGTTTCACTTGGGATATGTCTGCACAGCAACTAGACCCCCACGGCAGGCCAATGCCAGCTGGCTTGGGCTGACAGGGCTCGGGCTGCAGGGCTGTTTCATTGTTGTTTCGATGTCTGGGCTCGAGCTGCAGCCCTGGCTCTAGGACCCTGCGAGGTGAGTGGGTCCCGGAGCTTGGGCTCCAGCCCGAGCCCGGAAGTCTACACAACAATGAAGCAGCCCCAGCCCTGCGAACCTAAGTCAGCTGGCATTGGCCTACTGCGGGTTTTTTGTTGCTGTGTAGACATACCCTAGGAATAAACCTCGCACCGCTGCTGTGAGATAGCTATACTGGGCAAAATTTGACACTGGTATAAATCCAGAGTAACTCCATTCACTTTAATAGAATTGCTCTGGATTTACTCCTGTAAGAACAGAATTTGGCCTAGTAAGAACTATTATGGATATTTTATAAATGGATAAACTGAGGCACAAAAAGGACATATGATTTGCCTGAGGTCACACAGTGGAAGTTATGGAAATATAATTATCCTAGCGAAAATAGCTTCCAACACACCAGACATGTTGACTTACAATGGAATCCAGACAAAACTCTCTTTTTTTAGAACATAATTAGTAATTTGAAGCTTTGTGTCTGAAGCTAGACAGAGTTCACCAGTTCCATGCTGTCAGAACTGGATTATTGGTACTCTGTGCTCTGCAAAGTTGAAGCGTAATGATTATGTAACAATCTGTAGCTTAAGACACATTGCTAAAAAGCTTCTTTTGTTCAAACAATAATAATACTAATAAAAGCAGATTTTTTGAAAAATTATGTACATGGGAATTGGAAAAAAAAAGTCACCAAAATTTAACCTAGAAACAAATAAGACATGGATTTCTAACAGTACAGGCAAATAACTATTGGAACAGATTATCAAGGGAAATGGTAAATTCTGCATCACTTGGAGATTTTAAATAGACTCAATATTTTTCAAAAAAGATATGCTCTAATTCAGCCACAGAGTATTGGCCTAGATGTAGGAACCGCTGGGAGAAATTCTTTGGTCTGCGTCATACAGAGATCAGACTAGATGATCATAATGGTCCCTTCTGGCTTTAAAACGATGAAGTCTTATGAATCGTAAAAAATAAGATTTGCCTTATGAGTCCTATCATTGGGCCCCTGAGCATTTTGCCTCTTGTTCTGGCCAATACTTAGTGCTTTGAGCGAAGTTGAAAACCAAAGTATAGTGCACCTGGTATGCAATGCAGGGACACGTTCACAATCCCACTGATTGTATTTCTAGTGATGGCTACACTAATTTGTAACATGAAATAACTCTGTGTTCTTTCTTAAATATCACTACAGTACCAAATTAACTGACTAATTATTTTTAGTTAATTAGGGACAATCAGCCTCCATCGTCATGGGCACAGGTGCCCTGAAGTGTAAGAGAAGCGGCATGGTTCCAAAGTGTGTGGGAGGAAGATTAGTGGAGGTTGTGTATACGGCGCACAGCTCTTCCTGCACTCCCTGCTCACAGTTGGCGAGGGATGTGCAGCACAGACACAAACAGGCTGTGGGAGTGGTATGGTAGGGTAGGTGGATTCATCACTATATGGATCCACTTGACATTGCTCCCTGGAGAGCGGAAGCAGAGGAGCTGCCGAAGCGTCTGCAGCCTCAAGGCTGAAATGACAGCCACGGCACAGCTTTGCAGCAGCTCTTTAATGTGTGAGGGGCAATTCATTCTGTCTGATCTTCCCATGGAAGCCCCATAGGACAGCCTGACCACGTGGGCTTCAAACTTAGCACAGGATTTGTCCTTAATAACAAGGGACTTTTAACAAGGTATATTTTGGTTTCATAATCCAGTTTAATAAATCACATATTATTCTGAATTCACAAACTGCACCTTCCCCTCTTGGTTTACTTACGTAGTTCAAAGGGCAGTGTCAAGGTGAAACTCTGAGCTGCGATATTTCTCCTGTGTTACTCGTACCATCTTAGATAAATTCTTCTATTACACTGTGAACAGTGGAACAAGACCAATCTGTCAGTTTCACTTCCTTTTTCTCATGAACTAGCAAGATGTTTCACTGCTAAGGTCGAGAATATGTCACAGCCCTGTTTATGTGAACCACCAAAACCTTCAGCTAGAAGGTGCTTTGGATGATGGAGGAACCTGCTGACCAACTTAGAAAAGGCTCTCTTCCAGTGATGGGAATCAGGAGCAGAACGCTGGCCATCTTTACAGACCGGCTGTCTTTAAACAGGCTGAATCCAATCTTTAATAAGCATACACCGCTATAAAATTGCATCTTGCATGGTAGGTGAACTCAAAGAGCAGGCATTGCTGTTCACCAGCAATCGTAACACAGCAGCTGGAACAGCATTCCTCCACCCTACAATGACATGGAGAGGGTAGTCCCAGGCTTGCAGGCCCCTCTGCTTTATAACCTGCTGAATTGGTGAAAGAAACCAAAGTAATTAAAGGCCCATCCCGGCCCATAATTTTTTTTTTCTACTTATGCATGTCAGATTCTAAAAGACCCACATAAGTTATTTTTCTCTGTTTGCATATGAGAAAAAATTCTGAATGTATGAGGTGTTTTCCTTTGAAAACTTCTGTGAAAAACACTAGGGCCAAATTAAAAAAAACACAACAGGTGTCTAAAAGTTAGATCCTAAGTCCATATTTAGTTGTGGGCTTGATGCAGGAATCCCTGCCTGAAATTCTATGGCTTACGTTACGTGGAAGGTCAGGTTAGAGGATCAAAACAGTTCCTCTGACCTTAAAATCTATAAATCCATGAAAAACTCCCATTGACTTCAATGAGAGTTAGAGCCCATGCTATATATAAATAAACTTAAGATAAATCAAGGGGTAAAATTTTCAAAAGCGCCTAAGTGACTTAAGAATGCAAGTCCCATATTTAGAAGTGACTGAAGCTGTGACGGTGTTATGAAGGCACAAAGGTGCCTAACGAGGCAGTTAGACACCCAGTGGGGTTTACAAAAGCTCTTAAGTTAGTTTTATGCCTAACTCCCATCACTTTCAATGGCAGTTAGATGTAGGGTGACCAGACAGCAAGCGTGAAAAATTGGGATAGGGGGTGGGGGATAATAGGAGCCTGTATAAGACAAAGGCCCAAATATTGGGACTGTCCCTATAAAATTGGGACATCTGGTCACCCTAGTTAGATGTCTCTCCTGCTTAGGTGCTTTTGAAAATCCCACTAGGCACTTATCTATATCTTTAGGTTCCTAACTACCTTTATAAATCTGGCCCTCAGTTACGTTTGAAAATTGAACTTGATCTCCCCAGTCACTTAAGTTTGCTTTTGAAAAGTTTACCCAAGATCTTCTCAGTCAGCCCAAAGGTAAATCAAGGTCTGCTGATGCACCATACCACTTTTCCTCCTTGAATAGCTATTCCCTCTGAATTTTTTTGCTGGTCTGCTTATTTTGTTTATTTTCCTATGCTTTGTCTCATAGTGCCTTTGGACTCCTGGCTGCTCTTGGGTGCCTCCTCAGTACTTACTGATCCATCCATCTTAAACTTTGACGTTGCACAAGTCAGCAGAGAGATTTCTGATGACTTCTCCACTGCTAGAGATTTTTGTCTGTCAGGTGAGGAACTGATTTTCTTATATTGAAGATGGCTGTTTTCTTTGGCTTTGTAGAACATGATGTACTGACTTATGACAATGAAGCATGTTGTTGAGAACAACCGATTTTTAAAATAACTCTACCCTAGCATTTCTTGAATTGGGAAGAGGGACCTGAAATTATTTACCTAATGAAAGACTTAACAGAAAGTCATTTGGTGAAGTGGCATACTTTTCAGCTGCGTTTGGATAACTTTGACACCTCATATGCATCTACTAGCCACCACGCAATTTGACGAACAGCAATAAAAATGTTTGAGGAGCTGAGGGGATTAATTTATCAGTAACAATTAAAAGATAACTGTGTGTAGCTAGGCTAACAAATGACTTAAGAGACAGATTGATAACCACTTACAACTATTTGAAGGCTCCAGGAACTGCTTAGGATGGCACAAGGGCGGTGGGAGATATAGTTAGGAGTATTGGGTTGAAATTTAGCAAAGGTATGTTTAATGTGAGCCTGAATATCAGAGACAAATCTCCCCAATGGGAAGGCCTACTAAACAGTATATCAAAGTCTTCTCTCTCTAACTTCCTATGCTCAATAAACCTTTAGTCCCAACAAGTCCTGGGAGAGGGGCTAATATGAGAACAGGAAGCTCTGAGCTTGAGTAAAAGCTTCCATTTGCTGCAGAAGGCTCTTTCTCTGCAATATCATCCCTCCTATTGTGCCGCTGGAGGTGTAATTCCCAGCTTGGATAGATGTACAGTTGCTAGCTCTGATTGAGATAGTGTTCTAAAAATAGCAGGGTGGCTGCATCAGTGTGGGCGGTGGCTTGGGCTAGCCATCTGCATACAGTCCCATTTGAGTTCTTAAGTACATACTTGGGTTGCTAGTTTGAGCCATTTTACTGTGTTAGCTCGATCAGAACTAGTGCGCATCTGTCAACTGGAGCTGGGAATTATACCTCCGAGCTGCAGTGCCGCACTGGGCTTTTCCATTTTATTTTCGTATTAAATACTTTTAACCACTGGAAAAGGTGCTTTCCAAAGGCAAAAGATGGCAGACAGTGGCTCAGCTCCATTTGAAAGTCAGGGGGAGTTAGGAGCTTCATTTTCCTCTGTGCCTTTGAAAAATCTCCTCTTAAATTGTTTGGGAGGTTTGATATTTGTAGGGTGACCACATGTCCCGTTTTGGCCAGGACAGTCCCTTTTTTAAGCCCGACCATCCTGACTTTTTTTGGTAAAAATGAGCCTTTGTCCCATTTGCTTTTACTGACTGGATCAGTTGGCAAGAGCTAATGGGTCAAATGCCCTCTTTTGCCAAAAAAAATGGGGCGTGGAGAACGTGTGGAGGGCAAGCAGCGATGCCAGCGTTCGGGCCTCCCCAGCCTTATGGGGACAGGCAGGCATGGCTCGGGCGAGTGGCTTGGGCCAACCCAGTGTTGTGGTGGGAGGGCTCAGACTAGCCCCAGATGGTGTCCCATTTTCCTTTTGGGAAATATGGTCACCTTAGATATTTTGAAAACACGTCGCATCTGCTTTTCTTTCTGTCTGTCTGTCTGTCTGTCTGCAATCTCTCTCCACAGCCTGTTCAAAGAACCAGTCCTGCACAGTGATTACCCTTGAAATCCAGCCATCAGCGATACGATGCATTTTCTACCCCGATACACAGATATGCACACATGGCCTGCAAGGCCACAGCTGCCAAGTTTTACTCAAGGAGCCAGCGACTTACATCTATTGGAGGCAAGGTAAGAGCAAGGCAGGAGCATATTGAAGTAGGCTCCATTGTAGAAGCTTGTCTGATAGATGGAAAAATGGTGAAGTATCTGGTAGAAGCAAAGCACTAGAGTTGCCACCCATCTGATTTGTATGGGATGGTCCCAGTTTGGGTGGGGTTGTTCTGCTGCATCCAAAAAAGCACGTGAACACCTCCCAAAATATCTGTTGTGGCCCAAAATCATCATCATTGTGATGTTGCATCACAACAGTGGGGTGCAATACGTTTGGCCTGCAAAAAGACTTTGAAAGAGGGTAAATCTCAAATAATTTAGTAAAATTTTCATCAGTATCTAAGTACTTAGAAGCCTAAGTTCCATTAACATTTAAAGAAACAGCGTCCATAAGGCCTAGATTTCAAAAGGTATTTAGGCGTTGCTAAACTCAGCAACTCTTAACTGATTTAGGAGCCTAAATCTCAGTTTCAAAAGAGATTTAGGCTCCTGAGTGCCTAAATCCCTTTTGAAAATGAGATTTAAGCTTCCAAGGAAAACAATTTTTTCTTATTTTCCCCCTCTCTCCAAATAGATTCATTCGCACCCATCTCTGTACCTGATTTAACTTCATCCGTGTACATTCCATCCCACGGAGTTTTGCTCGGCAGGTCCCAAGTAATCCGGGTTGGTTCTGAGTGGAGAAATGTTAGTCAGTTTTTTGGCATTCCATATGCAGTACCTCCGACAGCAGAGAACCGGTTTCATCCTCCAAAGCCATTTACCTGGCTGCAATCCTGGAATGCTACTATGGTTCGGTGAGAAAGCGCATTGTTGAACAGTCCTTTGATGTCTTTGTTTGTTTGTTTGTCAGTGATGATCAAAACCCATTCAGGCACTCAGATACCATAATGATGAGCATGGTATAAATGACTAGATATGTTGATAAATTATTACATTTGGGTGCTAACAGAAAAAAACACCTCACGCTACATACACACTGCCCAAAAGTTGTATTTAACATTACACCATATAGTGTATTATAAATAATACTGAGATTCCAAAATTAGTGCTCATTCCACTTTATTTCTTTTTTTTTTCTACATCTCTCATATTTCAGCCCTGGTGAGATCTGGAGGGGGTTGATGCAGTTTGCGGTGGTTGGTTTTTAACTCATTGAATCCAAAAGATATGCTCTTGTTCAAATAGAAGTCATGGGCTGGATGCAGGAATTACTGGATGAAATTCTCTGACCTCTGCTATGCAGGAAGTCAGATTAAATAATCAGAAGCGTCCCTCCTATCGTTAAAATTCTGTGAAAACACCAATATTGATTGAACTGGTGTGAGTAAAATTCTGAACATTACTTGTAATGCACAGCCTGATGTTCAGTGAGAGGAGACTTGGTGGGCATTGGGCATGTTACCTTGCAGGATTTCATTTATCTTTGTTGTGTGAAGCCAGTTAGCATTAATTAGTCCAGGAGAGCCAAAGTAGACTTGTCCCAAATATAAATTGATTAATGAAAGACAGGAGATTCTAATACATTTGTACCAAATACCTGTGCATCGGGAATCTTTAAGTGTTTAACTCCCGCAATTAGTTTAAAAAAATGCAACAACAACAAAAATGTCATGAAAGTAGATATATATATTTTTAAACTATTAAAGGGGTTCCTAGCTCAAAGCATCTATGCCCCATGAAATAGAAAGCACCGTACAAAACACGTATCAATCAAACTGAGCCCGGCTGCACCAACACACAGGAAGCTGACACAGAAGGAAATGAGAGGATGGAGGATAGGTCCATCAATGGCTATTGGCCAGGATGGGCACGGATGGTGTCCCTAGCCTCTGCTTGCCAGAAGCTGGGAATGGGCAACCGGGGATGGATCACTTGATGATTACCTGTTCTGTTCATTTCCTCTGGGGCACCTGACATTGGCCACTGTCGGAAGACAGGATACTGGGCTAGATGGACTTTTGGTCTGACCCAGGATGGTCGTTCTTATGAGATTGCCACAAGACATGAACTTTCATTTGAGCAAAAGTGATCAATTCCCAGCTGGTACAGAGAATAGCAGACTTTTGTCTTAGTAGATGGAGAAAAACAAAGGAGGAAGCCTAACACAGGGATATTGTAAAGGCCAAAAATATTACTGGGTTCAAAAAAGAACTAGATAAGTTCATGGAGGATAAGTCCATCAATGGCTATTAGCCAAGATGGTCAGGAAAGCAGCCCCATACTGTGGTGTCCCTTAACCTCTGACTGTCAGAATCTGGGACTGGATGACGGGTGGATTACTCAATAATTGCCCTGTTCATGCCGTCAGAAGCATCTGGCATTGACCACTGTGAGAAGACAGGATACTGGGCTAGATGGGCCATTAGTCTGACCCAGTAGGGCCATTCTTCTGTACTTACGTAAAAGGGACATGGACAGAGCCAGTGAAGGGCCCCAGCTGACCTTTTCTGGGAGAGAGTCCAAGAATTAAAGACCATTGACCAAGACCCATGATGACTGAGGCTAGTAATCAAGAGCAGCCCTGTGGGGAACGGGTAATAGCTCCAGTACTTCGGATCTGTGTTATCAAGGGTTTTTAATAACACACTCAAGAAGTGAATGCAACTAGAGACTCTTTCGTGGGTGGTTGAAAGCGCTTGGCGTTTGGTCGTCTTGTGCTGCAGCATGCACCTGAGCCATGTGGGTGTCAGCAGCGTAACCACATTAGCCATGCAGCTTGACAGATGCTCAAGGGATCTGATGAGATGCAGCTTGTTTATTCAGGTGCACAGTGATTATGTACAGTTGACATACACAAACTGTTGCAGTAACATATACAGCATCAATTCTTGGTGACTGCAGCCAAAATGCTGTGTATAGTCATCTGCTGTACATCTTCGGTAAGGGCTATCTGCCTCTACTGCCTCCATCTGAAAATCTTCTCTTGCCTCAGTGTGAAGAATTTGGCTGAGATTTTCAAAGCTGTTTAGGGACTGTGGGTGCCTCAATCCCATTAATTTTAATGGGAACTGGCTGTCCAGATCCCTTAGGCGACTTTAAAAATCGCAGCCTTTGTCTTTTGTTGTTTGTTTAAGATCAAAAGCACTGTTCGTAATTGTAAGCTTAGATACAAGGAGGACTGCCTTGGAGAATCACACAGACCTTAAACTGCCAGGTCTCCTGGTATAAGTAATGAAAGCAGATCATTATAATATCAGGGGCTTACATCATCATAGCACAATATTTTTGTCTCTTTATAACAAAAAGTCAAAGTAGCAGGCCAACATTACTGATCTGAGAGAAGTTTCCCATATATATTTATTGTCGTGGTAGAGCTGGGTCATACTTGGATGAGAGATCTCCAAGAAACAGCAAGTTGCTGCAGCACCTATGGAGTTGATTCAGTAGGTGGCGCTATTTCCTCTGAGTCAGTACTGAACCGCTTCCCTTGTATGTTGTTAGGGGAATTCTGGAGGTGCCATATTTTTGGTGAGATGTAAACATGAGGCTCTGATGACTTGTGATTTAAAAAAAAAAAAAAACCATGATGTTTTTCATGAATAAGTTCACTAGGGTTGTGTCCTGCCCATGTTCTTACCTGAGGACAGGGCCGGCTCCAGGCACCAGCTCAGCAAACAGGTGCTTGGGGCAGCCAAGGGGAAGGGGCAGCACGTCGGGCTGTTTGGTGGCAATTCAGCAGCGGGTCCCTCGGTCCCTCTCGGAGGGAAGGACCTGCCGCCGAAGAAGAAAGCGGCGTGGTGGAGCTGCTGGCGATCGCGGCTTTTTTTTCTTTTTTCTTCTCTCGCTGCTTGGGGCGACAAAAACCCTGGAGCCGGCCCTGCCTAAGGAATGCATCTATTGCCCACCCAGATTTTCCCCTGCAATGTCAATTCAATGTGCTTCATTGTGTCAATTCAATGTGCTTTGTGTTTTAAACTGTTGCATAGCCTTGTTGTGCTACACAGCTCCCTTGTGGGAAAACTCCGTAGAACTTAACAAAAGACGATAATTTTTCTATAATATATTGGAACCACCCTGAAGAATTTAATAGCAAATTATATCCCTGATACTGATTTCTGTCCGATAATTTAAAAAGTCTTAGAGAGAATTCCATAGATTTTTAGGGTAGTTTCTATAGAACCCTATCAGTTCCACCCTTATTAAATTTGTAAGTCCATAAAGGGTTAAACAGCACAGATGTGGCTGCATTTCAGTATGTGGGACTCCTCTTAGTCCAAAATAGCCCAAATGGTGGTGACCTTTCAACACAGGCAAAAGAAGTTTGTTTGATAGGGTTTTGGAGAGGGCTGGTGGGATGCTCTCTGGGATGATGACGGGCTGGAGAGGAGTGTCTGCAGGTGTCTGGTTGATTGCATTTCTGTTGAAAAAACTGTTTGAATGCTGCTGGGATTTTGTTGTATTTATTGTATTGTGAATGATTTGTTAGGGCACCTCTAACATTGGATAGGCATCCTTTTTGTTATTTTAAATCTAAATAAATAAATATATCCTTTCTTTGCCTCCCAGGGTGGTTGTTAGATGAATGCTAGGAATGTGTTTGAGATCCACAGATATAAAGGTGCTACTGAAGTGTAAAAAAATTATTTTATTGAACTTCAGCTAAAAATAAAATGAGCTTCAACAGTACAAAATGCTGGTTTGTCAGCCAAAATTAACACAGCCTGTATCTTTAGGGCTAGTTGTTGGCAGCCTGGAGATGGACTGCACCAATCTTCTCCTGTCAGTGAAGACTGCTTGTACCTGAATGTGTTTGTGCCTGCCAGCATTGTAAGTATTGAATTACTAGAACATGGTGTAGCAAACTGTTGTTGTCATGCTGTCTGGAGTGGCTCACGAGTGAGAATACCAGCCTCAGGGCAGACTGTTAAAATGCAGGGCACAACTCCCAAATTGGTTGTGAGTTCTATAATTAGTTTTCACCAACCGAGTAACAAATGTAATGTCCTCAGGCACTATACAGCTTTAACATGGAGTCATAGACAGCCCCCTTGGGCATTCCGATCTATCTTGCCACACAAGCAAGCTGGACTCTGTGATAGGTGATCACTTTACACCAAAGGTCACAAAATATTCAGGTTGCTTCCAGTTCCAAAGGACCATTCACTTATCCCAGATCAATTTGCACCTTAGATCTCACACCAAAGACAATGCTTGTAGCTAATCCGGTAATAAACTAGCTAAAGGTTTATTAATGAGGAAAAATAAATTAGAATTATTTACAAGGTTAAAACAGATAAACATACACACACACAAATGAGTTGCAGTCTTAGGTTTCAGGTGGTGACAGAGCTGTTGAAAGATGCCAGCTTTTTATGTCCATTAGGGCTAACCCAGCTTAGTCCGGGGGATCTCTTGCTTACACCTTCCGTAGGAATCCAGCGTTTTGCATTAGGTGAAGTTTTTTCTCCTGTTTGGTGAGTTACGGTTTCAGAACAAACTTTTTACAGTTATAGAGCAAATACTTAAGTATTGTCTTATAGCACGGGATACAGAGATTATAAGGAGGATTAATACATGCAGCATCCTGCAAGTATTTCATAAAGTCAAAACACTAAACATATTGTTATAACATTAATATCTATTATAACTATACTAACCCAAAGGCAAGCCAGACTGGTTCTCAGCTATGCATTTGTCAGTATTCAGTAAGGCCTAGGGGCCTTGGCACCTGGTCTGCTAGCGTCACAGTTGAATCACTTGAAAATGTTTTAACCACGATAAGCGGAAGTGTTTAAAGTGGTATCCACAGCATCCTAGAAGTAAGAGCTGGAGAAGCCTTAGCAATGGTAAATCACCTAGTCCAGTCTCCTGCCAGTGCAGGACTCTTCCTTACAGTATAGTTATTTGTGCTTTGGCTAAGCTGTGTCTCAATATGTCTGCAGAGCAGGAAATGCAAGTGGGCAGAGAGGAGGAGATACACAAAGGGCTAGTCTGTACTACACAGGCTCTGCTGAGACAGCTGTCACAGTTCAGGGCAATTGCATTTGTATTTCTCCACGGTGGTCCACCGCTTTAGATTCCCCGATCTTCAGCCATCACCTCTTGGGCAGAGACCCGCATCTCTCCCTCTTTACTGGGGTTTGTCCAGTCTGCACAGTTCACTCCCTACACTGTGATATCCCTGGCAAGCCAGTCTTCCTCAACAGGCCAGCATCTGCACTTTGCTCTCTCCTCTGAGGCCACAAACAGGGCAATTGCCAGAAGTTATAAGTTAATACACAGCCCTTTCTAAGCAAGCACATTTATTCTTAAAGTGAAAGCATTACAGAAAATACATATTTAAAAACAATAAAAGAACCAGTGCGCCTACTAAACTGCTTTCCAAAGGTCACGCCAACTCCAGCCTTGGGGTCTGGCAGCTGTCAGTCCTTTCAACCCTTCCCTAAGGATTTGGGGCCCCTGTTGGACAGCAGGTCCTGTCCATTGGCTGGATCAGAAAGAAGGCTCCGAGTCAGTTTAAACTCTGGCTATTTATCCAAAAGTCCTGTCTTTGTTGAACCAATACATGTGAGCCTTGCCACGTGGTGGTACTTCTCTGGCGGCGTTACAGTTTGCCTAAGGCAATTTGCCTAATCACCCCCGCCAACTGTTTTTAATTCCTGGAGGGCTGCAGTCACCCACCCCTATGGAATTACATACACTCTGTGGCCCACAATGATGCATAAACTTAATGCAATAAGATCTCCTAAAGATACTTCAGGAAATTGTTGTATTTGTCACAACTGCTATATCAGAATAGCTATCCTGGCATAGCCCTTTAGTGTAGCTGCAGCGTGTATCAACAGAAGGTGGTTTTCTGCCAGCATAGTAGCACCACCTCCCTGAACAGTATTAGCTATGCCAACAACAGATGCACTCTTTGCCTTTGTGTCTGTACTCGGGGTTTTGCTGGCACAGCGATGTCCGTTACACCCCTGACTGACATAGTTATGCCAACAACATATTGCAGTGTAGAGCCGGCCAAAGACAGGGGAAAGAGAGGGAGGCAGAAAAGAAGATGGGGAAGGAAGGAAACTAAGGGCAGAAATAGCAGTGTTCTTAAAAACGAGACTGTTTTCCCAGGGGGTGATACTGAATGCAATCCAGCTAACAGTGATGATGACTAGCAGTTTAGTTACTATATACGGGCCATAATCTACCCTTGATCTTTGTGGAAACCTCCCACTGATGTCGGTGGAAGGTCTGCTGTGGATTGAGTGTAGTCAGCAGTGCTAAATTTATGCCCCAGCCCACGGATCACAAAAGTGTTCCTCTCCAAAAATGGGAGCCCCTGCACTCAGATAAACTGTCAACTGAAAATTTTAAGTTAAACTTCATAATAAGTAAAAAATAAACTTTCCTACTGGCCTGGGTATTCTAGCTGAGCTTTTAACCTGAGAGTAAACAGGGATTGGGGGGCCTAGGGTATTGGTATAGGGATGTGCCTAATGTACAAGCATGCATTTTGCATTCAGTATTATTTGAGCTGCTTGAGTGCAACTTCATGTATGTTTTAGAAGTGGCCAACAGTCTGTTTTCTCGCCGCAACACCAGATTGTTATCGACTTTCTGTGCAAAGTCATTGCTTAGTAAAAACTTCAGGTCATCGTCTCGGGAAGCTTGCCAGCTCCCTTTAGCTACTGCTTTCCAAAGAGCAGGGGCTTATTTGAAAGCATCGTGTTTACAACAACCCCAACTATCCAAATGGGCTCTCTTTTATTTATTTATTTATTTATTTTTTGGAGAGTCTGTGGGCCTAATACTCCTCTCACTCATATGGGTGCAAATCAGAAGTAGCTTCATTGAGGTCAGTGGAGTGTTGCATGGGTAAATCTGGCGTAAATGAGAGAAGAATCAGACCCTTTATTTTTACAGCAGAAAGCGGGAACAGGATAATATGCCCCAGAATGGCATTTCCCTGCTCTTTATTGTGGTAAACTGAAGTTTTTACCCACGTGCGAAGAGCAATAGCAGATGGTTTCAGTCTTGATGAAGTTAAAACAACAAAAATAACCAATATGATGTCCCCTGGAGAGAGACCGAGCCCAGTGGCTCGCACAGTAACATTCTGCATCTGAAGTGAAACACAAAATGGGAGCTTCCTCCTGTTGCTGGGAAGGGACTCTAACATTTAAAGCTTCAGTGCCCAGAAAGCAGAACACGTAGTTCCGGGCATCACATAAACTTCCACTTACAGCTGGCATTTCTGAGCTCCTTTTCCCACCAGTAGCCATCCTCGCTTGTCACGCTAGCAAAGCAGGGCTGGGTTTTGTCTCGGGTTGCCTGATGCAGCTCAGGCAGAGGGCTGATGGTAGCGTTGCTGGCCTAAATAAAGAGTTGGGTTAATGTCGGCTGTGCACCCTTCAGGGAAGAATCTTCTTCGCCTTCCCATCCTCTCTGTGCCGTCAGTGTGGTGCACACCTCCCAGGAGCGCCGCCAGCTTTTCTGCCACTCTAGGCAGCGGAAGGTCCCACCACCGAAATACCGCCGTGGTCACCGCCCCCCAAACTGTAGTGCCCTAGGCGACCGCCTAGGTTGCCTAATGGGTTGCGCCAGCCCTGACACCTCCTAATGCAATCCTGTTAAGGGCAGGGGCGGCTCTAGCTTTTTTGCCGCCCTAAGCACGGCAGGCAGGCTGCCTTTGGCGGCCTGCCTGCGGGAGGTCCCCGGTCCCGTGGATTCGGAGACTTACCTGCAGGAGGTCCGCTGGTCCCGCAGCTTCGGCGTACCCGCCGCCGAATTGCCGCCGAATCCGCGGGACCGGCAGACCTCCCACAGGCAAGCCATCAAAGGCTGCCTAACTGCCGCCCTCACGGCGACCGGCAGGGCGCCCCCCGCAGCTTGTGGCCCCAGGCACGCGCTTGGAGCACTGGTGCCTGGAGCCGCCACTGGTTAAGGGCTGTTACACATCCTGGAACTTGGCTGGTTCTGTTAGAGTTAAAATGCTCCTGCCAAGCCCCTTCTGAAATGCCTTGCAGTGGAGCGGAGAGGATAATTGAAAACATTTCTGAACTCCAGAAAGCCTGTCAGAAATGCCTTTTATTTTCCGTGTTTCACGAAAACCGAAGGAGTCAAGGCTCAGGTCTAGCGTGATGGCTAGCCTAGTTGCAGAAGGCAAGGGCAGTTTTATACTATTGCCCATCACCTTAGTAGGTGAGCTTTAGCTGCAGAGTTCAGATCTGTGTTCCCATCCTAGTCCCTGAAATTCAGGAGTGCTCTGCTCCTGGCTTTTGGGTCAGGTCCATTCTATCCTGTCCTGAGTTCAGATCTGGATCCAGACGTGTCCAGATTTCACGAGCGTATAGCCCTGGGATTGGCACTGGGCACAAAGGACACACTGGTGTAAAAATTTGGCCAGTCCTAACTCATTCTCTTTATTTCTTTGATGAGGGTGAGGCTTCATTTTGGGCCCAATCCTGCCAGGCACAAATCTGCTCCTGTGAAACGTTGAGCACCCTCCGCTCCCAGGATCAGGCCCATTGGGACTGCCAGCTTCAGTCCAGCTGCTAGAGAGCACATAGCCAATTAGTGTGGACCCCAGCTGATGGCTGTGCATGTGTGCCATGCACATTAGCACAAGGGCAAGCCCGTTGAGTCCTTAGGCAGCAGCAGCTCCCCTGGGTGAACCGAAAGGTACCTTTCCCACTAGCTGAGCCACTGGGAGCTGTGCTAGGCTTGTCTCTGTTGAAAGTCTCTCTGCGTGTTTTACTGCTAACAGTTTGACCGTCCATTCCTAAATGCAAAACCAGAACTGATCAAACAATGTTGGTCAATAGCCACATGACAATTGTGGCTGGTGCTAGCGTTATGTGTGTGTGAAGAACTTGCTGGCCAGTTTTTCCAATTAGCTGCAGTGTTTTCTGTAGTATTGTTCTGTGTTGCGTGCAATAGGCCAGATTCTACTCTCATTTACAATGGAGTGTCGCCATTGACTTCAGTGGAGTTACTCCAGATTTCCACCTATGGTCCAAATTTGATGTGAACCAAAGTCTTTAGAGTCAATGGAAAGGGTTGGCTTCACTTGGCTTTGGACCAGGCCCTACCTTCTCTCTGCCCTAATATGTAGCTGCCACCTGTCCTAGCTGTGTTGGTTAATTGACTGTAACTTAGGATAGAGAATAAAGAATGTGATAAATTCCCTTAAAAAAAAATTATCAGCCAATATATAGTATAAAATTAATTGGATACCAAATAAGAACCTGGACAATGCAATGCATCTCACATTTTGTATAGAATAGTTCATTTTTAATATAAAAATATGGTAGCATCCTGCTGAAATGATTAATTCCAAAAAGTGAAGGAGAGATTAGTGGTTGCTACAATTCAATACAAAGATCTGCTTTAGATGATAGCACTAAGAACCAGTAGCTCTGTGCTTGAAATCTGTGCTCATCAGGGGATCACTACCCAAATTATCCCATGTGCTTCTCAAAAGGTTGGATTCATGTACAAGACAAACCAGCTGGGGAATTTGCCACTTCTCTGTGCAGAATAACGATGGGGAAAAGAAGCAATTGTATCTAAACCTTGTGTATTGTAGGGGAGATGCGGTGAGTGGGTGGCATTCTGTTTACCCCCAATACTTGAAGGCTGAATCTTCTCAGTAAGATGCTCCACATCTGCTACCGCAGCTTCTGCTTTCCCCTATCATCTCTTCTCCTTCCCCCTTGTTATCACTAGGAAATTAGGTAATGTTATCTAACATGACTTTAAACACAACCGAGGAGTCAGCTAGATAGGGACTGTTTCTAGGGAATCTCTACTGGAACCACTTTGACAAGCTGACATGATGTTAAGTAAGATTTGCCCCTGTGATGTTTAACATTGTGTTAGCTAACATGACTCTGCAAAGTGGTGTTTGTTAGACCAGATTTTCAAGTGAAGACAAACCCTCACACCTGCTCTCTCTCATTCCTTTGCTCCTCCCCTCCAATTTCTTGGCCAGGACCTGCATAATTGTCAACTCTGAATGGGAAATTGGGGATGAGACAGTCTGAGTTAGGTACTTTCTCTGGAGAAGCAGAGGCAGAAGATTCAGAGCAGGGCCGGCTCCAGGCACC
>NW_020664409.1:99408283-99509491 GCF_002925995.2 Terrapene triunguis
CCGGGGGGGGGGGGGGGGGGGCGGCCGGAGGCTTTTTTGCCTAGGGCGGCAAAAAAGCCAGAGCCGGCCCTGATTCAGAGAAAGCAGCACTTTTCAGCGCTTCTGGATGAAAGCAGCACATTACTCAGTCGAACTCGATGCCACTTTGCTCATAATAACAAACATCTGAACTGATTTTCCACCAGACAAAGGAGGGTGCAACACATTTTCAGTTAAAAAAATCAGGGTCACCCCTTAACAATTACAGAAAGCTGAGGGCAGTTTGCTACTTGCTCCTGGCATCTGTTTTTGCTGGTAACTGACACTCCTGTGATGGTTTTCTCCTGCACAGATGGCCACACATTTGCTGGAAACAGATGCGCAGCCATCTCTTTTGCCTGTGCAAATGGGATCATCATGTTTAGTTAATTCCGTTCAGAAAATGACGGCAGCAGCAGCCAATGCTATCTTGTTGCAGGCAAAAACAAACCCCAGATGTGTTTGATGCTGGTGTACGGACCACCAGCCTGTCTCTGAAAAATAGCAACAGCTGTCAGGCTGGAGGGAGGTTACTAGTGGAATTCTTCAGTGTTTGGTCTTGGGACCTATCTTATTTAACATTTTTATTAATGACCTTGGCACAAAAAGTGGGAGTCTGTTAAGAAAATTTGTTGATGACACAAGTAGGGAGGTATTGGCAATACAGAGGAGGACTGGAATATCACACAAGAAGATCTTGGTGACCTTGAAAACTGGGGAATAATAGAAATGGGCTGAAATTGAATACTGCAAAGTGAATAGTCATGCACTTAAGAACTAACAATAATAATTTTTCCTATAAGCTGGGGACTCATTAGATGGAAGCAACAGAGGAGGAGAAAGACCTGGTTGTATTGGTTGATCACAGGATAACTATGAGCCACCAATGTGATGTGGCCATGAAAAAGGCTAATGCAGTCCTAGGATGCATCAGGCGCAGTATTTCCAGTAAAGAAAGGGAATTGCTAGTACCATTATTCAAGGCACTGGTGAGACCTAATCTGGAATATTGTGTACAATTCTGGTTTCCAATGTTTAAGAAAAATAAATTCAAACTGGAACAGGTGCAGAGAAGGGCTACTAGGATGATCAGAGGAATGGAAAACGTACCTTATGAGAGGAGAGCTTGGTTTGTTTACCCTAAGCAAAAGAAAGCTGAGGGGTGATATGATTGCTCTCTATAAATACTTCAAAGGGATAAATACCAGGGATGGGGAGGAGTTAAAATTTAAGTTAAGCACCAATGGGGACACAAGAACAAATGGATGTAAACTGGCCATCAAGAAGTTTAGTCTTGCAATTAGACAAAGGTTTCTAACCATCAGAAACTTTCTAACCAACAGCCTTCCAAGGGGGCAGTGGGGGCAAAAAACCTAACTGGCTTCAAGACTGAGCTTGCTAAATTTATGGAGGGGATGATATGATGAGACTGCCTACAGTGGCATGTAGCTGATACGCGACTGCTAGCAGCAAATATCTCCAACAGCCAGCGATGGAACACTAGCTGCAGAGAGCTCTGAGTTACTCCAGAGAATTTTTTCCCAGGTGTCTGGCTGGTGGTTCTTGCCCACATGCTCAGGGTCTAAGTGATCGCCATATCTGTGGTCAGGAAAGAATTTTCCTCCGGGTCAGATTGGCAGAGACCCTCTTGTGTGGGGGGGTGGGGGGTTGCCTTCCTCTGCAGCACTAGTGTAAATGGTGGATTCTCTGTAACTTGACGTCTTCAAATCATGATTCAGCTAGAGGTTATGGGTCTATTACAGGAAAGGGTGGGGAAGGTGCTGTGGCTTGCAGCGTGCAGGAGATCAGACTAGATGGTCATGATGTTCCCTTCTGGCCTTAAAGTCTATGACTGTCCACTGAGCAAAGGATGGTGGAGAATGATGTAGGAAGGTCCCAGGGGATATAATAATGGGATGAAACTGAAGAATGGAAAAGTGCAGAGAGGACCTAGGGAGAGCTGATGCTGCTTTTTAGACACTACCTATGCTGGCAGGAGGGATGCTCCCATCGGCACAGATAAATCAACCTCCCTGAGAGGTGGTAGCTAGGTTGACAGAAGGATTCTTCCAATGACCTAGCGCTGTCTTCACGGAGACTTAGGTCTGCTTAACTGCACTGCTCAGGGGTGTGAATTTGTCACATCCCTGAACAACAGAGTTATGCCGAGGTAATTTTTAAGTGTAGACCTGCCCTCAGGAAAGTTAATCTAGATTAATTTAAGGTGTGAATTTAAACTGTGTTAAACCCCTCTATGGACACTCTCATTAAGAATTAAAGTGGTCTTAATTTGATTTAGTTTAAGTCACTTTTTGGAATTGAATCCAGGCCACTTTAATTCTGAATAAGAGCATCCACACAGTGGTTTAATGCAGTTTAACTTATCCACTTTAAATTCACATCTTGAGTTAATTCCTGAGTATCCCCATGTAGACAAACCCTACGATTAGGAGGCTGGATTCAGCTAAATGGCACATAGTCCATTCCAGGGACTGGTAACCAGTCAACAAACGGAATGTAATTCTAGGGCTGCTGCCAGGCAGGCAGTTCTCCTCTCATCGGTGTCATTGGCAGGCAGTTTTGAATTGCTTGGAATGTTCCAGAAGAGAGGATAATCAGGTTCACAGCAATGCCCCGAAGGAAACTATAGCCCTACATAGGAGTATCAGCCGCTATCATTCTCAGACAGACTCATTGTTGCATTAACTTGTCTGTGATCCTTACAGGGCAGAAACATGGCTGTGCTGCTGTTCTTCCACAATGGTGTGAGTGGTGAGGGTGAGAAAGGGAGGACGGTCGTAGACGGATCATACCTAGCTTCCATCAGCGATGTCATCATTGTAACTGCAAGTTACCGTGTCGGCGTTTTCGGCTTCCTTAGCACTGGTAAGTCTGTACACTGCCATGAATCTATGAACTGCAGGCGAATCACATTCTGCAATGTTTGTTTCCAAAGCGTTTGTTAGTTCTGCTTTTTCATAAGCCGGCATCTTTGAATAAGTGTTTTGGAAGACACATCCAAGGAAAGTCGGGAGCATTGTGTCAAAGGGACATGGAGAGTAGCATGAGCCAAAAGGGGGCACAAAGCAATCATCCCATTTCAAAAGAGCAGCTTGACTTTTGTTTACAGATAAGATCATGGATGTTTGTATGTACAGTAGAACCTCAGCATTACGAACACCTCAGGAATGGAGGTTGTTTGTAACTCTGAAATGTTTGTAACTCTGAACAAAACATTATGGTGGTTCTTTCAAAAGTTTACAGCTGAACATTGATTTAATACAGCTTTGAAACTTTACTATGCAGAAGAAAAATGATGCTTTCCCTTTTATTTTTTTAGTAGTTTATGTTTAACATAGTCCTGTACTGGTGCTTTTTTTAAATTAATTTATTTATTTTTGTCTCTGCTGCTGACTGAATGTGTACTTCCAGTTTCAAATGAGATGTGTGGTTGACTGGTCAGTTCATAACTCTGGTGTTTGGAACTCTGAGGTTCTACAATAAAGGGAAGTGGGCCAAAGCGAAGGTCTGGCTTTAAATCTTAGGGCCTGATTTCCAGAAGTGCTGTCTGACTGTAATCCGAGTTCACAAATTTGTGTGTCATCCTTGCGCAGGGGCCATGCTAATCTTCTCTGTATCGTTCCAATTTTAGATGACCCACAGTTAAGGCACTAGCCTGGGATTTGAGAGACTGGGTTCAATTCCCTGCTCTGCTATGGACTTTTGTGTGACCCTGGACTAGTCACGTAGTCCCTCTGTGCCTCTGTAAAATGACAGTGCTTCCCTGCTTCATGGGACTGCTGTGACAAAAAGTACATTCAACTTTGTGTAAGATTAAAGATGTAGATTGGTAGCTGCTTGGCACCTCTGAAAATCAGCCCCTTGTCTCCTATACAGGATTTGCCACTATAATGTGCAGTGACCAGTTGAGGGGTTTTTTTTAAAGACAGCTTCACCATGTCTATGCCTCACGGAGCCAACAGAGGTCGCCCATGTTATCTTCTGACAGATAGGGAGTTACCGTCCATTGACTTGAGTTGTTACCATTTTCCATTCCAGACACTACAGCAAAACCACACAGTTCATTATTGTAAGCTGGGAATTAGCACACTTTCCTCCTCATGCTCTGTAATGCTGGGGACTTCTGCTTCCCAGCGCCCGCTGATCCCGCCTACTATAAATAAATGGCTTGTCTGGCCAAATTTCCAGAAAACAGGTGCATACCTTGCACGGACAATGTACCCATTCTGCCTGCACAAATACATGTTTGCACCTACCTATGTCTGTCTGTCTGAGAGCAGTGCAGGTACCTGCTGTTTGGCTTGGCTTTTATTAGGTCTTTTAGATTCATTTTAAACACTTACAAAATATTTGTCTTTTCCCTTATTTGTCTGGCAGGTTTATTTGCCTGAAGGTCAAGTTTTGCCTGTGTAGTGACTCAGCTGAGTTTTGCCTGGTGTGGGGTTACAGCAGCATTTCTCTTCTAGGGTGTTAGATGTTTTTGGAGCTCATCGCCAGCAATGCCTGTTTTTAGTTCAGCCACCTGAGAGCCACGCGCTGCAAACTCCTTGTGCATTTAGGTCTGAGGTTGGCAAGGGCTGCATCTGGGGAAAGTATCACTATGGTTAGTTTTCTGCGAACCGGATGCTTATGAAACTGACACTTAGTATTGGCTAGAGCTAGACAGGGTAGATAGGCATTGTGCAAGCTTCCATTACGCAGCACTGCCCACACATCTGCCACTAACCTCCTTCTACCCAACTCATCTCATCTTGGTCTCTTCCTGAGAGGAGTCTGCTAGCTGGGCTGAATATTGCATGGTAGAGTTGTAGTCTGGTCAGATGTCCTTCTCAGTACTCAGACGAACCCTTCAAGCCCATTTTCACCTGTGTTCCAGTTGGAATTAGAATTTGGGTCTTCAGGGGTGAAAAGGGATAGTGCACAAACCCACCGCCTAGAGACCAGTGAACAGCAGCGTCTGTAACGTTCTTTGCCCCTGCTGCAGCTGTCCATAGAGACAGTGACTGATCCGCCTGTGGGTGTGTTGGCTGAGAGGATGCAGGAGCCTTCCCCCAGCCCCTTGGCCCAGTTCACACAGGGCAGGGACTGCTACCATTTCTGTGTTTGGGAGAGCTCAGAGATGCTACCTCAGTGTACCCCTGGGGGCCCAAAAGGGACAGGGAGGAGGTGGGGCCACACTTCACAGCAGCCTAGGCAGACCGTGGAGCAACTCCTGCACAGTGGGGAGCATGGGGAGGTCCCTCAGTACAATCACTCCTATCTCCCCTGAGGGCGGGGCAATGCCTCACTGCTGGCCAGGGCCAAAATGGCACACTTTGATCTAGTCTGAGGGGAGAGTTCACACATTCATTGCAGCTAGAAACTTTGCCACTACTGTAGTTACCCTTTACCTTTCTGTAGCATAATGCAGACTCCCTAAGGTGCTTTTCTCTAATGTTTAGCAGCAGAAAATTACACCGAAGGCTCCCCAAGCTGCTTCAGATACCGTAAGAATTTTTTCCTGGCACACACACCAAAACCAAATAGAAACTTCTGGGAGGTTTTCCTTTTCAAGTACTTGTTGAATGAAATCCTGGCCTCACTGAAGTCAATGGGAGTTTTGCCATTCACTGCAACGGGGCGAGGCTAAATATAGAAGTGTGAATATTAAAACGTTTTGTAAAGGGCCCAACACCATGAACGAAGGTCCTGATTCCCCAAGCAAAGGCAACTTCTGGATCCTTTGATGTTTGCTTCTCATAAATTGCAAACCCAGGAACGAATGGGTTAAAGCTAGTAGTTTTCTTGCAACAAAAAAGCTGCCTTTTCTATTGCTAGCTCTGCAGTTATTCCTGACTCTCTTATGTGGCAGAGCTGTTTTAGGGCTAGGTGGGTCATGGGTATATACACATGGTGGTTGCTTTGAGTGTAGAGAAAACACAGATATGGGTAACACCTGCTTTTCTGAACATATTGAAAGGGCACTGTTGTAGGTATGTCTGGATGTAGGCAAAAAAAGATATTGTGAAAAAACAACTTTCCTCATTTATGATACAAACAACACCTGGGGTGGTTAGAACTGAACAAATCTGAAAAATCCAATCCATTGTGTGTTGTGTGGTTTGATGATGAAAATAGGCTAGTGCTTACCTTTAAGTCCCATAGAGTGGGATTACTCAGATGCTTAAAGCAAAGCCCGTTTATAAGTGTTCTCAGGAATGGAGCCTTAGTAACTATGGATGATCTCTATCCATAGAACAGGCAGTGAAAGCTTTCCCCATTGCTCTGCCATTGTCTCTCAACCCAATATGGCTATAGGCAAGAAATTCTAGTCTCCATGCTCATTCAGTCCTTGTCATTCTTAGCAGAGGGGCCAATAGTTGTGGTGTAGACACCTTTAAGAACTATATTGAGACCACTAAAATTCTATTCTATTCTGATTCTTCTATTTCATCCATCACGGTGGCATTTAAGCACCTCATTATATTATGTTGGGGAACAACTATTACAAGATGAGAGCTTTCAGTCACTATTGGCCAGGGTTGGATTTGAACTATTGACCTACAAACCAGAAGGCTTCATATTCCATTACTAATTTGTTCCCCAGAGTGTCTTTAAATGTATCCTTATTTTAAAGATACATTATTTTGGTCTTGGCAATGGAAGGAACAAATATTTTGAACGAGGTTGCTATTCGTGGCTGTTCTGTCTCCTTTCAAGCTTTTCTAGTTTTGAATAAGAAGGTGTTGAAGACAAGTAGGTAAATATAAATGGCCGACTGTGAATCAAAGTCGTAGGCAATGAACAATTATTTTCACTTCCTTTTTGATACTTAACAAGGAATTGCTTATTTCTGCTTTTATTGCTTTAAGTTCCAGTTTTTTAGAAAAAAGTGTCATTGGGAAACTAATGCCAAAACCATCCCGCTTTTAAAATATCAGGTTACTCTCGGGCACTGTTGAATAGTTGGCTGTCCTTTGGGTAGTCCTGGGGAATGCATGGTACTAGAATGTTCTCGGCTTTTCTCATTTGCAAAAGGGCTGTGAGTGGCGAATTGTAAAATTCATGGTTGTTATGTCACAGAGTTATATGGGGCCACAGAGATGATGTATCAGTTGGTTGTATTAAAATACATATTGTATTTTAGTTATAAGACTGTAAGGGGATGCAAGGGAATCCAGAGGGTTGTAATTTATGTGGCAAGGGGCTGGACAGGATGGGTACAGGAGGAAAAGATGCTACAAGAATGTAAGTATTGAGAGCTGCAGATAGCATTTTTGAAGACGAAGCTACCTATTTAGGTAACTAAGTCTAACTTGAGGCACTCAATTTAGAAAATCTTGGCCTCGGTCTGTAGACAGTATGATAGCTTGCTGGTCTGCTAGCTCAGCTGCCCTTCCCTTATTATATTTAAAAAACAAACAAACAAACAAAACCTCCTGTAATTGTAGAATCATAGCTTCAGTGTCTCTGTTCTAAGCTGTAATGTTTTGGGTTATTGTTGGGAGATACTGTAGTACTTTGTTTTCTTTTTTAATAGAGGAGTGTAGATTTTTGGTTAATTTCATTGAGACAGAAAAGTCCCAGCAGGCAGATATAAAATGAAAACAGAACAACATTCATGATTTTTCCATTTGCAGAAAGAAGGGGTGTATTGTTGTTACTACTAAATAAAAACCTCTTTCTCATGGCAATCCATGCAGCTGGACAAGCCTTTTGTTTTATTCATTTTGTATAAACTGGCCACTCTTATATTTTCGTTAATATTCTCTGGGAGTGGAGTGGAACAAGCTACTAATATATCACAGAGGCTTTGAAGAAAAGTTTCATCCGTAGTTTGCTGCTCTCATGGTGTGTTAATTGTTAGCCTGCTGTTTCCAATCATCTCCAGAACGTTGCCAGAGAACGAGTGAAATCCTGAACCCATTGAGGTCAGCGATAAAGCTCCTATTGACTTCAACAGAGCCAGGATTTCATCTCATGTGCTTGGCTCGACCTTGCTGCAGAACTCATCAGTGATGCGCTCAACACTTCCGCCCTCTGTTCCTTCTTTCATAGACATTAGAGCACTGAACTGGGACTCAGGACATCTAGGTTCTATTCCTGGCTCTGCTACTGACCTGCTGGGTCATCTTGGGCAAGTCACTTCCCCTCTGTGTGCCTCAGTTTCTCCATCTGTAAAATGGGGATTATGATAGTGCCGTCCTTTGTGAAGTGCTTTGAGATCTACTGAAGAACTGGGTAGCTGAAGAACTGCCCTGTGACGCTTCTCCATTGCAACTTGCCTTAGCTGAGTCTGTTACATTCTAGGCTCTTTGGGGCATGTAATTTCTTTGTGTCATGTACAGGGCCAAGTATGTTGCCAGTGCCTAACAAATAATGAATAACCACAAAGTCCCCTGGCTTGGTTGTAACAGTGATGCAGCCGAGCTCTTAGGCTGAGTCTACACTACTAGGGCTCTGGCAGCATAGGTATGGCGCCGTAGCTACGCCGGCATAACCCTGGAGTGCTGCCTACAGTGATGGAAGGGTTTTTCCTGTCAGTGTAGGAACACCCACACCCCCGCCCTCAGAGTGACGGTAGCGAGGTCAGCAGGAGCATCCTTCCATTAACCGAGCTGCAGCTGCACTGTGGGTTAGGTCAGCGTAGCTATGGAGCTTGGAGGTGGGGGGGAAGGGTTGTTTCCACACCCCTGAGCACTACAGCTGTCAGCTTAAATTGTAAGTGTGCACCAGGCCTTAGATAAGATGCCCCCACACGGGGGTTGAAATGGAAAAGCTTGCATGGTCACTGTCTGTGCCCGACCTGTTTGGTAGGGGAGATTTCTCTGTCCAGGGTTCCCATTCTGGCATCCAGTGCCCAGTCTAAATCCCACTGATGTCAATAGAAACATTCCAGTTGCTTTTAATGACTAGTTAAATTGAGCCCCTATGGAATAAGGCACAGAGCACTGAAAACGGTCTCCTTTTATCTCTTGTAATGGAGGCAGCTCTAAGGGGGGTTGTTTATACAGTGACTGCCATGGAGGAAGGTGCTATAAGCTGTGATATCGGTTTTATCCAGTCCCAGATGTAGGACTGATATTAAAAATGTATCATTCCTCCACTTAAATGTTCAAGGGTCTCGCCTGTATATCATGTCTGCTTGCAGAGCAGTAATTGCCCTCTTCCCATATCGTCCAACAGGTTCTAGTGTGGCCCGTGGAAACTGGGGTCTTCTGGATCAGGTGGCAGCTCTGAAATGGGTGCAGAAGAACATTGCTAGCTTTGGAGGAGATCCAAGTCAGATTTCAGTAGCAGCTGATCGTAGTGGGGCAGACATTACCAGCATCCACCTACTTGCAGGTGCAGCAGATTTGAATCTCTTCAAGAGGGCGTTGCTGATGGTGAGTCCCATTCCTCTGTATCTTAGTAGTGGATACCAACGGAAAAGACATGAATCAGTGTTAACAGAACTAGGGAGAGTGCTTGCTGGTTTTATTCTATACATCTATACATTATATATATTTTATTTTATTTTATTTTTTTATTTTATTTTAGCCTCACTAAAATATATTATTGTATAATAGCACCTAGCAGACTCAACTGAGATTGGGATTGCCTTGTGCTAGGCATTTTACAAACACACGGTAAAACCCATTTAAGTGACTGATTTAATCAAACTGACATTTTGATTCCTGTCACTGTGGTTTTTCATGTGTATATACACAGAACTGGTTCATAATTTATAGAGTTTCCATTCTGCAAATATTATTGCTGTTCAGCACTTTTTAGACTACAGAGCTGATCTGCCAAACATCCGGCCTCTTTGAAGGATCCGTCATCCTTGAGGTATGTTGCCAGTCCCATGAGAGATTCACATTCTAATTTTCACTTTTTAAAAAAAGTAAGTTTCTAGTCTTTGTGGTTGCGACAGTAACTTGCTGACAGGGATTGCATGTTCCACTGTTTCACACTGCAAAAGAAGTGTCCCCATTCATCTCAACTTGAAGTTAACTCTTAAAACTAAAAATGATGATTTAAAGGTGCAGTTGAGTTGCACGTACAATTTCTGCAGTATCTCCATACAAAATGGATAATTGAATTTGCAATTGGCCGAGCGAGCAAAGGGCAGAAATAGCACTGGTCCCAACAGGCCATTGATTTTTTTTTTTTTCATTTAGTGAGTCTTACTATGACTTGACTCATACCTCTCCAAGTTACCTCATTTTGAGGAATGTTACTTATTTTAGTCCCAAAGTTCAACATCAATATTGTGTTCTCTCACTTTTTTGGGGGGTGGGGGTGAAAATTAGTTATGCCAGAAATAAGGAACCATGAAACTAAGTTTCTAGGAAGAGTTATTTTCATGAAATGAATAAATCCCTTTAAGCATTTTAACTTTCCAGTATGAATCATTTTTGTCCCCCTCATTATGGTCTTTGTCACATATTGAATCCCACATTTTGATCTTGGCAGGCTGGGAGGTATGACATAACCAAGGCCTTGTCTATGCTGAAAGTCGCACCCGAGAGAGCACGGGGAATGTGTGTGTCTGCTCTGTAACAGATTTAACAAATTCATTTGAAAACTGATTTAGTTAAACCAGTGCAAAACTCTGTGAGGGCTCTGTTTTATTTAAACCTGACCAATATCCATTTAGCTTAATGAGGTAAGGAATTGAGTTAAGAAATTGATATGACCAAGATTTAAATCAAATTAAGAGTCTCGATGGAACCTTTTATCTTTATCTTTTATTGGACCATCTTGTCTCTCTCACCAATAGAAGTTGGTCCAATAAAAGATATTACTTCACCCACATTGTCTCTCTAATATCCTGGGACCAACATGGCTACAACTAGGGTTACCAGATAGTAACTGTGAAAAAACGGGACAGGGGGTGGAGGGTAATAGGCTCCTATATAAGAAAAAGTCCCCAAAAACGTGATTGTCCCTTTGAAAATGGGACATCTGGTCACCCTAGCTACAACTACACTGCATGCAATAACTAAGTCAGTGAATATCCACCTTTAGTTAAACCAGTGGAACTTTGATAGAGACAAGGGACTTTCGATGAGACATATGCACTGAAGTCACTTTGGAACTGAGACTTACGCTCCACAGTAACTTAGCTGCTTTTGAAAGTTTTACACAAGGCCTAACTAAAAGTATAGTTATCCTCTGTCTTTGTGCAAAACCCTAATGGTTATCAGTGAGAGATCTGCTATCTGGAGGGTGGTATATGATCCTAACTTTGTAGTACCAGCCATCAAACCGTAATTAAAAATGTAATTTATCCCTCTCATTAGAATGAGTTTGACAGCTCACTACTGTACTGTAAATATTAAAGTATTTTCTTGAAATATTCATACACAAAGAGGTGGGTGTGCTAGTAAGCTAAGAGTGTGTGTTTTCATGCCTCTATGCTAATGAACCCTCAGGTTACCATAGACAACAAACTTAACATAGAGCTGAATAGCGATTACATATTATTTTAATGGGGAATAAATACAAAGACGTGCTTTAGAAAATGGTAATGCTTCACATATATGTTTCATTGGTTAAGAGCCCAACCCTTTAGTAGCAATATATTAGAGTGTACAAACATCTAGAGTTCCTGAGTCTATTTTGTTTTGTGGTGGTCGCTATTTGTAAGTAAGTTACATTCACGTTTTATTGTTCCCAAATGTTTTTAATCAGACTATGGACTGTTTACATAGATCATTGTGAACTTTTATGACATACACAGATTGTGCTAAGAGACAAGTACAGAAGATATCCATAAAGGACCCAGTTCTTCAGTGATCCCTACCTTGGATAGTCATTTAGACCTGTGCAGAGTGGCTGTGTTAAAGTCAAAATTCTCAATTCATGTACATGGATGGTACAGTTTTATTCCTACAGGGGTAAATGACTCCCTTGAAGCTGAAGGCACTGGAGAGTCAGGGTTCAAAGGGCCAAATTGTTATTTCATTTACAGACCTACAGAAAAGATACATGTGCATCAGAAGATACTCTAGTCCATGATGGTTCAATCTATTTGTCACTAGATGGCTTTAGGTAATATCTGATTGCAGCTGTTCCCAAACTGTGGGTTGCGAGCCTAAATGGGGTCGTGCCATTAGCCGATGGGGTCATGGCCATCCCTACCATGCGGAGGATTCCATTTTGGTCCGCACAGCATGACCTCCCATGTACAGTGTGTGTGAAGTCACAATGCGTGGAGAATGCCATTTTGCTCAACTAAATGGCATCCTCTGCACAAAGAGACTTTGCATGCACCATACATATGAGGTCACAGTGTGCTGAGGACGCAATTTTGTAGAGCAAAATGGTATCCTCTCTGTGGTGTGACCTCCATCCTGCCTGGGGTCCTGGCAGGAAATACTTCATTAAAATGGGGTTATGCAGTTAAAAAGTTTGGGAACCCCTCTCTTATTGCTATTTCATGTATCTTTTCAGAAAAGATGTTCAGAAAAAAAATCTCTTGTACCTGTTGCTGCTAAACTATTATATAGTTTAGAAATAAAAAGCATTTAATATAAATATTATACATAAATATATGTAGCCTTCAAGAAATTAAGTTGAAATCTGAGCACTTTCACACAAATTTCAGACATACTGCAACTCACTATGACTGTAGGACCTAATCTGAGCATACTTTAAATGTCATTTTAAAACATTTCCTGGTGTATATTACTAGATTGGGCCTGAGCAGCTGAATTCTACTCTGTTACACCCAGGTATCCACTTTGAAGCCGTTTAGCTCACTGCGAAGAACAACTCCAAGATTGCTCTGTCTTGTGATTTCACTTGGCATTGCCAGCAGCTGAGTTAAACCATTGCGAAGAGCAGGTTTGTTTTGTTTTTTTTCCCAAGAAGATGAAATTCAGTCTCGATTCAGTGTCACCAAAACAGTTCTTGGAAGTTAGATACCAGCTGCGTTTTAATTGTCTTTGGGGAGCCAGTGAGTTTCTGATTTCTCTGCAGCAGAGATGGAAATAACTTTGCATCCAGAAGAGAATAGCCTTATTGCTGAGAGTCTTCTAATGACACAGAAAAGGTGATGAACAGCAAACCCATCCTTTTCTAATAACACTGTGTGATATTCACTCCTGAGGATGGTGCCAACATAAGGCCTAGTATGAAGGCTCAAGTGAGTCTTAAGTGGTGCCTAAACCTCACTCTGGCCCTTGGTGCAGTGGTGATTTCACCTTTTGTTGAGTAGTCATTTGCTTCACTTTATCATTTTTTAGTTAGAGTTCCTCTCTCAACTTAAATTATAACCTGTGCATGAGCAAATTAAAGGTGCAGTGTTATTATTTATGTACATAGTAGCTGAGATGGTTTTTTTTTTTAAAGTATCTGGTTAACATTCAAAATCCGTACAAACACAAAACCAGCATTAATTTTGGCTTCATTTCCTTCAATCTCCTCTTTGATCATCCGCTGGTATGCTTGTGTCTTTCAGCTGTGGTAGGACTGCCTGGTGGTCATGGTTTGCTCTTACAACTCAGTTCTTTTTCTGTGGACTGCATCTGTCTCAAGTTCATTCTTCATAATATGTAGTTGGCAAATGGAGGGTACTCTTGCGTTTGCTTCCAGTGTATATGAGAGACTGGCTTTTTTTCTTTCTGCTACTCAGAAAGGAAGAGTTGTCCTCGCCTGCTAGGGAGATGTAAGAGGCGATACTTTCCCTGAGGCCGTAGCTGAGACAGGAATCATCCATGGCCAGTGTGTTTTCTGGTTCTTCGTTACTTATCTGCAGCCTTAAAAAAAAAAAAAAAAAAAAGTCATGTTTAACGTTTCAGATCCGTATACTGGACTTACTAGTTTGTTAGTGCTACATGGTTGCATAAAAGAAACAACTCCTGCCTCATAGCTGATTGTGATCAATTCTGTGTCTCCTCTGTTTCCTTAAATGTCCCTCAGCACAGTAATATCTGAGCAACTTTGATGTGTTTAAAATACAGAAAAAAGAACGAAAGTCTCTCTTTCTTCCCAGCTTGTAGGAGGAATTGCTTAAGTAGCATGTGGGTTTTGTCTGTGTGAGCAAGTGAATGAGGTGGTTTTGACGAGAGGAGGGGGCTGCATAGCTTATTGAGAGAAGCTTACATTGAAGAAATGAGTTGGGCATGTATTTCTGAAATTGATTATTTCTCTGTGGTCATTCTTATTTCTTGTGGGAGTAGCTTCCTCTGTCCAATCCCAGCTCCATGCTTTCATGAGCCCCTCCCACACTGGTTGACAGTGTCACAGGTTAGGTGGAAAGTAACTGTCTTGGTAGGATCTAGTTGTGGAGGGAGGGGTGATCTCTCAGGTGGCTAGATCTAGCTACAGGCAGCTAGACTTGTAGGAAAGAGATCTCTACAGAGCATGCATAGAGACGTGTTCTATGCTGAAAGGCTTGTTTTTTGTCTGATAGCACCTACCTGAGCCTCTGGTGTGATGCCAAACTATCTCCCTCCTGAAACCTGACCCTCTTTCTCCAGTTCCACTCATGGTTCTACAAATCCCATGGAGGGCATTGAATATCATGACAAAGACCTTCAACTGGGCTCTGTATTAAATTAGAAGCCAGTGAAGAGAGCTGAACTCTGGGATAATGTGTTCATGGTGGCCTGTGTTGCTGCAATTTGGGCAAGTTGAAGCTTTTTCAGATTATGTGCATTCATTCTTAGATATAGTAGGCCAGATTCTCAGCCGGTGTAATCTGTGTGTGTATATCTTTATTGGGGGAATATCCTTGGCAGACTTCATTGTCAACCACATTACCCATAGCAGCCCCATATCTGCCAGTAAGAATCTGTGGAGGTAGTTAAATGCACCAAAATTTGCATAAGTGAACACTTAGACTGAAATGTTCAGTCACCTGAGAGATTTGGATGCCCCATTCCCCTGTTACAAAGCCCTCAGTGGCTTGGGAAATTTCAGCCTTAAGCCTTAATATTGACCTCAGCAGAAGTGAATAGCTTCTTCTTATTTTCTGTAATTGCAAGTATATATTTAGCATGTAGACTCAGATGCTGTATGGAAGATGTGGTACCTGTGAATGTTTTTCCAGTTGAAATTTTTGTTCCTCATCACCACAGGCGGTTCTTGGTTCCTCACTGCATTGTTGTTAGTGCACTGAGCAAGACAGGGTGTTGTAAGGACACAGCACAGACCATCAGGTACCTCTGAATGAAGAAACCAATACCGGATGAGTTATCCAATATTGCCCAATAGTGTCTCATTTTCTAGCACCAATGTTTTCTCCACTAAACGTTCTTGGAGATGTGTGTGTGGTAAGTAGGATAGTCATTTAGACGCTGGACACTGTGGCATACAATTGTTGAATTGCATTATGGCATACTGTGTTAGGTGGTTTTGTTCTTTGTTACTAGGCTTTTTATTGTAACATGCTGGTACTTATGTTTGGGCCTAATTGCTTACCACAGTTTTTACATTGCTATAACTTCAGTGTAACTGCTGAGGACATCAGACTTTCTAGAGCTAACCACACCCTTTCTGGTAATGATAACACCCCTGAGCATAAGGCCATACGAGGCCTGCGCACGACGTATCTCCCACCTAAGCCCCATTTTGAGAATAGTTGAACTTTGTGCTGGCTTTGGGCTCACGGTGAATATCAGCCATAGTGAGTAAAAATCAGATCTATTTGTGGCAATGATGGTATGCAGCTAAGTTCCCTGTAAACTGCACGGTCATTCAGCAGGCTATCAAGAGCCACGCAGCTGGGAAGAGGCACCCCTCCCCCGGCCTAGCCCCATTGGAGCTGCTGGGGAGAGGAGCCCCACCCCCGCCTGGGCCCAGCCCTGCCCTGCCCCACCCTGCCAGAGCTGCTGGGGAGAGAGCCCCTGCCCTGGCCCAGCCCAGGTCTGCCAGAGCTGCAGCCCAGGAGAGGTGCCTCTCACTCAGCCCTGAGCTGCTGTGGTGAGGGAGGACTGGGGGAAGTCCTCTCTCCCCGCCCCAGCCCTGATCCCCCTCCTGCATCCCGAACCCCTCATCCTTGGCCCCAACCCAGAGCCCTCACCCCCTGTACCCAACCCTTTGCCTGAGCCCTGATCCCCCTCCCACACTCTGAACTCCTCGGCCCCACCCGCACCACACATCACCTCCATATTGCTGCACGTAACAAAATTCATTCCGCACACGGATGTAAAACATTAGAGGGAATATTGGTGCAGTAAAGTGGGTGGGGCCAGAATGGATTGAAATATACACATTGCAAGTTGATAATGATGCCGTGTTCTTGAGAAGCTTAGTTCTATTCCTAATTAGATTCCTGTTTGAGATGAGCACATCCAGGATTCTAGCACAGTTTAAACATGTATAATGAGGCTTTTCATTTAGTTATATTGTTAAAGCGTTGGTATTCAGGAGCACCCTGTATCACATAGCTTGTTGAGGTTATGCAGAAGAATGTGGACTCTGATTGGGTATATCAGACAAAAGAGGGGTGTTGATTTGGAGAAATAGAGCCAGATTTTGCACTGCCTTGCCTCTTGCATAGTCACTTACACCTAATTGAGGTATTTGTATGGCATCCATTATCTTACACCTCATCATCGTTAATGCATATATCCTCCCAAAGCCTTTGTGGGAAGGGAAGGACTATTATCCCCCTTTCATAGGTGGGCAACTGAGGCATAGAGAGACTGACTTCCCCAATGTCACAAAAATTTTTTTTAGTAGAGCAGGGATTTGAACCTTGGTCTTCCTGACCCTAGGCCAGTGAACTAACCATTGGGGCACAACATGGATGTAAAATGCCACTATTCTGACTGAGTAGTACTTCCACCTACTCTACTCTCACTCTGCACTGCAGTACATGACTATACAAAAGACAAAGCAGCAGACAATCAGGTTCATCATGTGTAACTTACCCAACAAAAGCATCAACACATGTTCACCACTATGAACACTTGTAAAATATTCCAATGTACAAAGTAGAGCTGCCCCTTGACTGCTCTAACCTGTGCTAATGAATAGCACCATGTAATTGGTAAATTCTGGGTTTTTTTTCCCATACACTTATTTCACTATCAATTTTGCATATTCTCAGAGAGGGGAAAGTCATTCAGAGACAAAATGTTGATCATCGTCATCCAGATGTTGTGGATTATAAAGTTTCAGATTCTCATGTCCTTCCTTGACAGAAATACTTTTTTTTTTTAAAGGGAAAAATCAACTAACTAAAACATTTCAGAAAAGAGATTAGTATCCTGTCAAGTTTATTACTGCTTCTTTCCACAAGCTGGTCTAAAAAACTCCTTTTATCATATTACTACATCAACATACAAGTTATTAAACAGAACATTTTCCTTCCTTACTTAAAAGTAGGCTTTTTGGCCTACACACAGTATTTCAATTTGGCCAGCATTATGCAAATATTGTGGCTTCACACCTTTTAAATGATTTCATTGTTGTTATTAATTGAAAGACTAGAACCATTTATTCTTCACAAGTACGGTGTGATTAGTTTATTCCAAACCTTCTTCCTCTTTCATTTTAAACCTTTCTGGTTTTCATATGATGTCATTGCAGCACTTACTTAACTATGGTATTTAATATAAGACTACTTTCTGATCTGAGTTGTACTGACATAAATCTGGAGTAACTCCATTAAAACCAGTGTAGTTTCTCTGGACTGACATCAGTATAACTGAGATCAGAATTTAGTCCATAATGATTACATAAACTTTGAGGTCTTAGGCCATATTTGCTCTGAGCTGCACTAATACAAATCCAGAACGAAGCAGCTAAGGCAATAACAGAGTAACTGACTAATTTTCCCAGCACGCACTGATACAAACAAGGTTGTGTAGTATGATAGGTGTGAAGAAGCTAATACAGTTGGCACATCATTCCAGGGGGGAAAATGCTGTTGTGACGCTACATTGAACAATGGTAGCTGTAACCATATCAGAGGCTGGTTTCATTTAACATGGCTTTGTCTATCTGTACTGCCTGTACTCAGCTGAGCTGTAGTCTTTCTTTCTGCTGGATTAATAGTGGAGGAATGCCGTGGGAGATAAGAATTGAGGGGGTGGGAAGTGAAGTAAAAAAAGTACAGTGGGCAGAAGCCAAATTTCTCTATTATTAATCATTAGTATTATTATTTATTTTGTACTACAGTAACACCTAAGATCCCCAGTCAGGTCCCAGGACTCCCCTGGGCCATGCACTGCATGATATTTTACCATTGCTGGTGAAACATATTGTGTTCCTGCAGTTACAAGTCCCAAGGGACTTACCTGAATAGTGATTCACAAGGTCCTCAAGGCACTGAAATGTTTGCCGTGGAGAGATGTAATACCAGTTATTCGGCAAGCGGAAGATCCTATAATGTTTCACTTGCCTGTGCCGGACTGACAATGAATATAATCCTGCAGAAACAGGAGAACCAAATGACCTCAAGTAGTCACAATCCTAGGAAAACAAAGGCGCATTTCACAGACCTCTGTGGCTGCTGACTAAAGTCAGACCAGCTCTGAAATGTGGTGCCACAGTAACAGGTGTGCCCTCGAAGAATCTGAAAAAGCTAAATGACCTTTCTGATTTAAAGATCTCAAATAGAGACAGATAGAGCAGAGGGTCGGTGATTATAGCCCTAAATCCCTGATGGTGAGTTACTCTAAAGCTCCAACAATTTTTCCTTGAAGCTTGTTGGTAGGATTTTCAAAAGGGCCCAAAGGGGTTAGATGCTGGGCACTTAGATTCCTTAGGAACTTTTGAAAATCCTCACCTGTTTGTTTTTTATTTAATTTCTTCCCCTTGCTGTCTTTCCCTGGAGCTCTGAGGATCTTTTCCCATTTAATTCTGCACCCTGCAATTTTTGGAAGCCCCATATCGGAGCCATGTGGGCAGGACTACTATGGACACTCCCTTTGAAACCCATTAATACCATTCCTTAACAGGCCAGAGGGGGCCCTATTCTATTCATGTTCTTATACTGTGCTCATCATCCTGCACCTAGCAAAGTTAAAAATATGCAAGGTGACTCAGTAACGTTTGTTCACCGTCCTTCCCTCTGGGCGTGAAACTTCTATGTGTTTGTAAAATGAATGCGCTTTGTGTTCCTATCTAATTTATAAGTGAGGTGGGAAGGGACCAAATGTTAGGAAGGAAGAGTACACTCATTAGAACTGAAGCTGGGAATTGCTGTGAGGGGATTTAAATTCAGGCTGGATGAAAAATTTCCAAAAAGTGTTTTGTTTTGTCAAAAACCTAATTTACTGTCAAAATTTTTCATGAAGAGTCTGCTTTCCGAGGAAAAACTCTGATGGTTTGTCAAAAACACACACACAAAAACTGAAAAATTGTGCTCCCTAGCCAGATTATATCTCCCATGAAATACTATGGTCAGGGCCACCAACATGCATTGCTCAACAAGAGAGGAGACCATTGTGCAGATGTAGTCCAGCCAGGCAGGGCCGGCTCTGGCTTTTTTGCTGCCCCAGGCAAAAAAGCCTCCCGCGCCGCCCTCGCCGCGCGAGGGCGGCGAGCCCCGGCGGGGGCTCCGCTCTCCCCCCGGCGCCGGGGGGGAGGGCGGCCGGAGCCCCGGGGAGAGGGCGGCGAGCCCCGGCGGGGGCTCCGCTCTCCCCGGCGGCCGGAGCGCCGCGCCGCCCCCCTGCAGGTGCCGCCCCAAGCACCAGCTTGGTTGCCTGGTGCCTGGAGCCGGCCCTGCAGCCAGGGATCCGAGCCTACAGAGGAGAATGAGGGTATGAGATACCCACATAACAGCTCCCCTGAGGCACCACCCAAATCAATGTTTTTTGGGTTTTGTCTGAAATATTTTAGGTTTTGATTTTTTGACAAAAAGTTAAAATTTTCCTTAGGGGAGGAGCCCATTTTCTGACCAGCCAGTCAGGGGGAGGGATAGCTCAGTGGTTTGAGCCATTGGCCTGCTAAACCCAGGGTTGTGAGTTCAATCCTTGAGTGGGCCATTTAGAGATCTGGGGCAAAAATTGGTCCTACTGTGAAGGCAGTGGACTGGACTCCATGACCAGGTCCCTTCCAGCACTACGAGATAGGTATATCTCCTTTTTTTTTTTTTTTTTTTGGCGGTGGAAGGGTGGTCAGAAGAAAATTCCAAGTGTTTAGTTTAAAACAAAACAACCACACAACTAAATAGGAAATATGTTTGGTTACTTTTTATGTATTTTACGTTCCTTTCCACCCCCACCCCCACCTTTTGTGTATTTTTTGTGGACTGAGTCAAAGGCTGGGACCCTTTTACCCATCCTTTGGGTCTTCCTCTCTGTTTGAAATGGCTTGGGACCTTGGAGCATTTTGGGTGCTACCACCCAAATAAACAGTGTTTAAATAATGTTTTGTATTGCCAGTGATTAGGGAACTCTCCAAAGCCGTGGTTTTCCATGTTTCCAGCACCGCTTGTTATGTAGGTGATTGTTGAAGATGTTGCACTGTGCAGTATGTTATTTTTTTATTACCTATGGTTTAGAATTCTGGCCGGATGTGTGTGCAGTGAAAAAGGCAGAGAATTAAGAGCTATGGAAAGCCCAGTTGAAAGGAGATGCCGCAGTCTGAGATTCAGGGTGGGGAGGAATGTTATGTTTTCTCACCTTTCCTAGTTTCGCTCTCTCTAATCATGAAGGAGCCAACCTTGGTGTCGGGAAGCTGTAGAAGTTCCTCTGCTTTTTCTCTTCCCAGCCCTTCAAATAACCAGCTGTGAAACAGGAAAAGAAGTTCTAGAATGACATGGCTGAGAGAGAGAGCAGCGTATGGCCCTTAAAGTGCAGGACTAGCTAGAAAAGGACTGCAAAAATGACACTGTAAACTTCTGCTGTTGCTTTCTTAACTATTCCCAGGATTATTTCCTCAGTTTATGGGGCAAATCTTGCTCTTCTCACTCATGCCAGTAATTTCGTTAAGAATGGCCCTATAAGAGAGGGCAAAACCCTTCAAGCTCAATTAATTTGAAACACTAACATTTACTGGTGTTAAAAAAAGTCACTGAGTTTAAATAACTAAACCTTTTCTTGTTGTGAGTCGTTACCCACATTTATTAATCCAGGGACAGAGGTGTAATTATTCTGCATATGCTAGGCCAGATTCTGATCTCACTTTACTCTGGTTTTACACCAGTCTTAATTCAATGGGCTTTACCGGTGGGAGAGTAGAACCAGGCATGCTGATTTTCTCTACCACCTACTGTCAGGTATCTGATACCTTCAGTAGGAGACTTAAGCACATGCTTAGCTATAAGCAAGGGCTAATTCCCATTGAAGTCCTTAGAATTTAAGGACTTGCCTAAAGTTAAGCGGGTAAAATGCTTTGCTGAATAGTGACAGACTTAAGCAGATGCTTTAATGGATTTCCTCAGTTGGGGCTGAGGGCAGTAACTGACTTCTGAACCTTCAGTATCTATTTTAATGTGCAGGGATTCCATTCTTGAATGATCTCATTAGCCTTTTGAAGTTCCCCTTTTGTTCTAGTTGGTCTGTTTTTCACACAAACTCCAGTTTTGTCTCAGACTGAGTTTTCCCTCACCGGGGGGAATTCACCCCTATGCAGAAGACCAGCCCAGGGACCCACTCAGGCCACCACATTATCTTAATTGAGACTTAAATAGTGCATAGGCCTTGTGCGTAGCAGTGAATTTCACCCCAGTTCTTATAAGTTGGATCTTTTTATCAGTGTCTTAAAATTAGAGATGGGCCCAAAGCTCACAGCTTGGATCCAGAAGTGGATCAGAAGATTCTGGGTGTTTGAAACTGGAGTTTTGCTTTGATAAAAACAGCTGCTAAATTTAGATCTGGATTGAAATATCCCCAAAGTTCAAAGGAATTCAGATGTAGATATTTAATTCAGGTCATCTCTGCTTGACATAGATTTTTCTAGCAGGCTGGTGCTGGTGGTGGTGGTGTTAGTGGTTGTTATTAGGGGGGAGGGATAGCTCAGTGGTTTGAGCATTAGCCTGCTAAACCCAGGGTTGTGAGTTCAATCCTTGAGGGGACCACTTAGGGATCTGGGGCAAAAATCAGTACTTGGTCCTGCTAGTGAAGGCAGGGGGCTGGACTTGATGACCTTTCAAGGTCCTTTCCAGTTCTAGGAGATAGGATATCTCCATTTATTTATATTATATTATTTGGATTATGATAGTACTTAGGGCCCCTAATTAAGGATGAAAAGTTGATCCTATAAACTATGGTATGTGTGAAATAACAGCACCTGTAGTTTTGGAATGCTGTGGAGAAAGCATGTACTCACCCATGGTAAACTTTTGCTACGCATTTTCCTGGAATATAGTTTTCTCGACCGGTAGTGAGGGAATGGACTCTCCACCAACCTCCTTCACTGTCAAAGCAAGAAGGTGGGTATGGTCAAATACGTTTGGAGAGCCTGCTTTCATTTTAGAAACATGCTAAAGCAGAAAATGGGCTAAAATGCAGTATTTGTTAACTAATCTGAGTATTCAGAAACACACGCATAGATCTACGTTTTTTTTGTTAACATTATTTCATCTTCTAAATCTCACTGTTTGCTACATTATTGTTTAAATTGTCCACAGAAATAAGCTAAATATTAAACAATAAATATTTGTTCCATTTGCTGCTTAAGTAGTGAAACCTATTCCTGTAGTCAAGAATAAGTTTCTGATATTGAACATCTTTATTACAGTTAGAAACAGAGCATTCGTAAAGTCTAGTTGGAGATTAGATTTGCAGTCTAATAGGACTGATTTACAGCCCATTGTTGTCAATGGGAATCTTTTCATTTACTTCAATGAACTGCAGATCAGGCACTAATGCATAGGACGGCCTGGTGGCTGAAGCATAGAACTGGGAGTCAAGACACCTGGGTTCTTTTCCTGGCTCTTCATCAAACTTTATTTCTGACGTTAGGCAAATCACTTAGGCCAGGTCTACACTACCAACCCATATCAGTATAACTACGTTGCTCAGGGGGTTGAAAAATCCACATCCATGAGCGATGTAGTTATACCAACCTATCCCGCCGTGTCAACAGCTCTATGTCGGTGGGAGACGTCTCGCGTTAACATAGCTATTGCCTCTCAGGGAGGTGGATTAACTACGATGACAGGCGAAGCTCTTCCGTTGGCGTACAGCATGTTCACTAAAGTGCTACTGCGTGTGCGAAATCTGTGGGATTTCCTGTTTCCATTTGAGGTAAAACATACCACGAGAATAACTTTGCTGGTGGTATTTTCACATATTCTCGGAAGAATAATTAAAAGATACCTCCTCAGTCTCAAAACCTTGCCCAGAAAAAAAGTCTCTCCTGAGCAAAGACTCCTATTTCTTCTTTTATCCAAACTCGGACCTCCTTCCTGAGTTAACTCTGCCCCTAATGAATGACGTCCAGGGAGTGAGCAGACTGTGAGAGACTCTAAGAGGTTGGGGCCTGTCTCATAGCGCACTTTTCCAACTGGACCCCAGCTTGCTCTTCATGAGCCAGTTCTGTCCCTGGGGGAATTCTGCCTGGAACCTTCTCACCCAATCCAAGGAAGGTAGTTTCTAGCACTCAGTTGTTGTGCTTTCTTCTCTCTCTTTTTTTTTTTTTCCAGTCTCCTCAGCAAACAAATCTTTCCCTCACCCCCGGATAAGTTCCTGGCTCTTACCTCAGAGCCTTTTGATAATAGGATTTCTCGCAGTCTCCCTTCTGTCCACTTTTGTTTCTGGGAGCAGTTCCTCCCAGCAGTAGCTCCAGCCTCCGGGAGGTACGGCAGTGCCCTACCTCCATTTCCTGCTTCTCCTTTGATGAGGATCAGCCAGTTAAGCTGGAGGTCTTTTCCCAGGTGCAGTGGGCAAGGCTAATCAGCCAGCCAGTAAGTCAACTGCTGGCCTCTGACCTCCGTTGAATGTTATTCATTATATCTTCACAGGGGCTAACCTGGCACTGCTTACCTAACACTGTTAACCGTCTCCAGGTACTAGTGACCATTACAGGTAATCTATTCTGAGTAGATTCTGTGTTTTGTGTTGCCGCCCTGACTCATGCAGATGATTACCAGCAATGTTTTGAGTCCCAAGTGAGTGTGGTAATTTCAGCATTATTCCTTGTGAACTGTCTCATAGTTGTTTGAATAAAAGGCTTAGAAAAATAACACAACAGGAGCAATGTGTGCAGCATAGAAAGGTTGCGTTTGACATGGCAGCTCTCCTATCACTGCTGCTCTAACCAACCTAGCATCTCTCCTTTTCTTTCTCGGAGTGGTGTGTTTCTCGAGTGACCTGAGAGAGACTGTACCTCCTGCTAGTGTATGCCTACCCATAGTTCCCATTAACATCCACACATACCCCAGTGGGGAGAATAGACCCTCTGTTTAGGAGAGTTGTGCCTACTTGCATAGAACATTGCAAGGTTTTTTTCTGCGCTATAGCTGAATCAAAACAGGAAGAGAACTTTTCATGTAATGCTTACTTCAGCACTTGTTGATCAGTACATAACAGACAAACATACAAACAAAAATATGTGCTACATGTATCTCGTTTTCAAAGTTCCATATTAACAATTAGACTGTACTATATAGTATATGCAGCATATGTACAGAACGTGTCTCTCTCTCTCTCTATATATATATATATAGAGAGAGAGAGAGAGAGAGAGAGAAACCTTAGCTGTTCTAAATCAGCATAGATATTTTGGGCTGGAATCTCTAGTCTGCTAAGACCATTTAGCACCATTTACACAATGGTGGAGAATTGCCTTTGCGTAGGGAAACATTCTAGCATCAGAAAGCTGGTGGAAGCTCTTCCACCTGCTATGCCAGGGTCCCTCCCCTGATATGCCCTTCTCCTTATGGGACATCTGGGGTGGCGGGGGGATGGTTGACAGAGCACCATGACCCAGATCCTCCACTGTTGTAAGGTCCTTTGTACCACTCATGAAAGTTAGAGGACACTGGTTACTTCTCTAATTTTTGTCAGGACCGGGTGGACAAAGATCAAGGAGCCACAGCCAACTTCCTCTGGTTGCCGCTCTCCACTACTTCCGAAACATGGACATAGCAGATCATCAGGGCTATTGACTTCAGTTTACTCCAGCTGAGGATCTAGCTCTGTATAATGTCTTTGTGTAGGGGGCTAACTGTCTGTAATACACTAGAGAAGGGTCGGAATGGGACCTCCAACTCTGCATCCCTCAGAACTCTGAGAAAGTGATCTGGATCCCAATCTGAAATTCATGGCTCAGGGTAATCTCTATCTGAGAGTCCAAACAGGAGTCTAAAGTCCAAAGACCCTCAACCTACGTGAAAATTTTGGATAAGGATAAAGTATTTTTTCCTTTCCAACTCTAAAATTGGTTCAGTTTGGTTAAGTACTCAAATGCCTATCCAAAGCTGAATCAGTCTCGTGCAAGTAATCCCATTTTATATCATGCAGGATGAGTCCACGTTTTAGAACTGGGCCCTGTACGTTGACTTAGCACCTGGAATTTCCTATCGCTCAATCCTGTGAGGTGCTGGGTGGCCTGCGTTACCAGTGGGAGTTAAGCACTCGCAGAATCGAGCCCTATGTGCGTGCCTGAAAGGAAGCGCTCCATCTGGGACTGCACATTGAGCAATAAGATGCTTTCCCAGCAACAACAGGCCTTGAATAGTCTCCTGTTCAATAGAAACAAAAACCACAGCGTTCATCTAGCCTCAAATGACTAAACCAGAAGCTGTTCCCTATCTCACATCAGCTGTATCGGGGGCTAATGTAAAAAGGAACAACTTACTCTGATATCACACGTAGTTTCTCTCCTGTGTGAAATATTGGCTGGCTTATATCCGGGGAGGGATAATCACAGAGGACAGCAAGGATATCGCTCTCCTGACCTAGGAAAAAGATGAAAATGTCATTTTTAAAGGATTATAAAATTCATAGCTTGGGTGGATGTCTTCAGAAAGTCACCCTCAACGCCTACTGTACAACACTGTAAATACGAGCACCTGTAAGTTTGTAGATCTTTCTTTACTTCTAGTTAGCCAAAAGCTTCTGCAGACTGACCTTGTTTAATACTTACCATATGCAAAGAAGAGACTCAGTCTGAAAGTAGCAAAATGAATAAATATGCATAGTATTAGGAAATGGCCTCAGTTGAATAACACCATCATGCATGAATGGCTTAAATTACAATATAAGTAATGCTGATGATCAGGTACATTATATTAGATAAAGGCATCTTTCATTGCATTATACGTCTTTACTGATATTTTCAAAGGTACAAAAATAGATTCCTTAAGTGTAGTAAGAGGGGGAACTTTTCATAAAATAATAGGAAACCAGAAAATCAATGTCTCCTTCCTATTATGTTTATGGTTTGTTACTAGACTGGGTGACTAATGGGATGCATGGCGCTCCTACCCCCACACTGCAGCTGTCTTGGGAATGGAAGACAGAGGCTTTTTCATTTAAAAAAAAAAAGGAAAAGTAAATTTGTGTGGTTTGCTCATTCATGTACAAATGTCTTTCTGAGAACTGAGGTCAGAAAGGAGGAAGTTTGGGAGGAACGTCCTGCACCAGACCAGAATTGCACTGCGAATAAAGCTGCAGGAACTGAAGTTACACTCTGCAAGTGTTCACATCTTTATAGGGCTGAACCCAATATGTACCGAGCTTCTACAACTCCCAATGAGAGGCTGCTCAGGGCTTCCTAGGGTCGAACTCTTAATGGGGATCTTTCTGCATGCAGTGCAGATGTGGGGCTTGATGCGCTGGCTTCTTCCAGCGTACCCCAGAGTGCAGGTTTCCTTAGTGGTGGAAATTCTGCATGGAGGAAGGTTGTGACAGTGGAAGGCAACTGCAGCCCTTCCTCCACTGAGGGGTCTGGAGCCAGCCAGAAAAGCACTAATAGATGGGGAGAGAGCGGCATGGTACATTGTGGCTTCCATTGGAGCCCTGGTGGTAGTTTAAAATTGCTCTTCAGCAAAATAGCTGGCGAGGGTGATGGTGGTACAAACACTACCTGCTCCCCTCCTCCCACCTGGGCCATAGGAGCCTCTGCTGGACTGGCAAGGACAATTTGTGACCCAGTGTAAGTTACAACTACTGACCATATTTTCAAATAATGTGATATGACAATATCCTTTATTTAAGGACGACAGAGTCAGCTCCCAGGCCTGCGTGGCGCTTGCTGTCTCAGTTCAACTTAGCATAGAAAGGGCTTATAAGAAACAAAGTGCATTACGGGAGTGGAGCAGAAAGGTCACAAGAGTGTGCGCTCGCACGCACACACGCCTGCGTGCACACACATACTTCCTGCTAGGTCTGTTTCTTTCTAATTCCTCTGTAGATCATTTTAAACCCACACAATTTATTCAAATCTGGGGCCAGCATCAGGAACGAAGGCCTGGAGGGAGTTGGGTTGGCAATACCACGCTACAAATAATCCTTCATAATAATGATTATTAATATTAATAATTATAATTGTTATTACTTAATAATATTAACGGAAGGCGAACCAAACGTAGTGGGCTTTGAGGAAGAGGGAGTTGAAGGAGCTGAGAGAGGTTATTCTTATTCTTATATTACTGAGGCTGATAGGTGGGGTACCTTGCTGGAATGAAAATAATTGAAAAAAATGTAAAAAAATCAATAATTTCTACATCAGTTTTGGATGGATGCTTGTTCTCACACCAGAGCCCAGGGAAGAGATGATCTGTTTAGTGGATATATTTAGGGGGTGCTTCAGTGCAGGACAGACTGCCGTTCTATAAGAGTTCGGCCCTGTAAACCCTCATGCTTGGAAGTAGCCCTGTTAGGCAGTTAGGAGCAGTAAGGTTTCTTAAGGATAACCTTAGGTTCTGCGCAAGGATCCTTCTGCACAGGGACTTGCAGAATCAAGGGCTAAAGGAGGAATTAATTGATCAACATGTTGCATGTGTGTAAATGGTGTCAGCAGCTTCTCACCTGACCCGTGCCAGTGAGTTAAGTGGGGTGGGTTTCCCAGGATGTGCTCTTGGAGCAGCTCCCAGGTTTTAGCCTAGTGTCGTATGCTTGATATATTGTATAGTTTTAAAAAGATTCTAAGAGACGAATGGGCCTCAAATTACCTTTCTGTTATGCAACAGAAGTTCACAAATCCCTATGTCCGCGAAAGGCTGCCTTGTACTTTAGTCTGACTAGACCTGACTTAGTGTACATAGTGCATAATGTAGAATCCTCCTCAGGAATGGCGGAGAAATAAATGCAAGGAGATAAATGATAGGGAAAAACACACTGAAAAATGCACGCCGCTTCCCTGAATTACCAAAGCAAAGTGGCAAGCGACAGTTCTCAATGAAATGGCATTTGCTTAAACTGGTCGCATTTTATGAAAGTATCTTAGCATCAGATTTTAAAAGCATGAAGCTATTTATGCAAGGTTTAGTTTCCATACTGAGATATGTAGTGGAAAACTAACTGTTCTTATCAGCCCTTCTCGCTTGCTTACATGGTGGCTTGCATTCTGCTATGCATCAGTGGATGTGTTACTTTGTTTCTAGGCTGCAGGATCTGTAATTATTTGACATACACTTTTATCTTCTGTTTTTGTTTCAATTTTGCACATTAATTTGCTAGTTCTGAACTGGCCACCAGCTACATCCTTTTAAAGTGCCTGTGTTTACACTAGAGATGGTACAAAATAACCTAATTTATCTGAGCCCCCCCAGCAGTCCCCCCTACTTCACGAACATTGGGGTTCCATTTAAAATGAAATCTGGATCCAAACCTTCCTGGGTTTTGGTTTTGCAAAACCGAAAATCACTCTCAGGTTTGCCGGTGGCTAATTCAAATACTGGTATTTCAGTGCAGGGACCATACAACCCATGTTTCTGCCCCTAATCCAAGCTCTGAAGGGATTTGATACATTTGGCCCAGCCCCACCCAAAAAGCTTCTGATTATGTCAAACTGAAACCTGAGTGAGGTTTCTGAACCCATCCTTTCTTTAGCAGTTTATTAGTTATATAAGACATCTCTAAAATGGAACAGTCCAACAGTTACAAAGGAAAAATCTAAGAACAGTTATTTCCACTGAATCAGGTGATCTGTCGACAGTATTTATGCCCGAATACATGGTGCATGGTTGTTTTAGAAACCTATATCCCCGAGGTGTCTTGCGAGGCATGAAGCTAAAGATGAACTACTTTAGGTTACGTCTATACTGTAGCTGGAAGTGAGCCTCCTAGGCCGGGTAAATGGATTCATGCTATCGGGGCTCGAGGGAGCGCACTAGAAATAGTTGTCCGGATGTTGTGGCACCAGCTTTGGTTGGTCATGCAAGCTCGGATCCACCCGAGCCCTTGGTTCCGAGCTTGGATGGCTAGCCCAAGGCTTGGCCAATTCTGCAACGGCTACATTGCTATTTTTAGCAGACTAGCCCAAGCCCCACTAGCACGAGTGGTCCCAGGCTGAGAGACTTATTTCATAAGCATACACATATCCTTACCCTGCTCAATAAGGGCTATCTTGTGACTTGGACTATGCACCCCTATACGGAAGTAAGGGGGCATAATACCCATAACACCCGTGCATTGGCTACCTAGACACTGGGCTACCTACACACCAGCTGATTCCCTCCCTGGAGTAAGTGGGCAGGAAGGGGCAAAGAATGGGCAAAGCCCGGGTCTCTCACACAGTTGCCAACTTTCACGTGGTAAATAAGCACCCCGACTTTCACAATAAGCCAAAAATCAAGCTAATCCCATTTCAAAACAAGGCCAAAACAAGCCAATCCCTAAGCACCCCAACGCTCTATGTGACTAGATCCCCCTGGCGTGCAGTCTGGGACTCACTCCCCCCTTGCCCCTGCTTGCTGGGAGCCGATCAAAAAAAAGAAGGCAACAAGCTGAAGCCAAAAACTAGTCAACAAGCAACTCACAAGCCAATTAAGCCAAAACCAAGCCAAATTTCTGTGTTTTTTCGCGGGTTTGGCATCTCTGGTCCCACACCCTTGCTCTCTGGCTGGCACAGCTCAACTGGCAACATCCTGCTGGTATAGGCTGGAGGAAGCAGAGGAAGAATTGTGACTCAGAGGTGCCTGCTGGAGTAGTGCCACTTATGCAATACCCCTAGCTTAGTGCTGTGCTTAACATACAAGATCCTCTGTTGTCTGTGCATTGAGCAGCACTAAAACTGGAGGCGGAGGGGAAAAGTAGGGGTATGACCTGAGTGCAGGTCTGAATGGGAGGGAAAACTAATGATCAGACGACAAAGGTTATCACTACAGAACAGCTAGTCAGACTCAAAGTAACAGTTCACTTTGCCTTTCCTTCCTCTTCTGTGTTCTTTCCTTTACCCTTCTGTTTCATTCCTTCAGTTTCAGCATCGCCGATGTCTTGTTGAAATGAGCCAGGATGAAACAATTTTTTCCAAACTATTTAAAATGTTATAAAACTGTGGACCGAATCCTGAAACCCTTACTCCATTAAAACACCGACTGAGGGAGAAATTCAGTATTTGGCAATGTGAGTTTATGGTCTGAAAGATGCTAGATTGACAGCCATAGAGACGAAGGGCCTGGTCCAATGCCTGTTTCAGTCAATGGAAAGAATGCTGTTGACTTCCAGGGGCATTGGATCAAGCCCTAAAATCCTGGGTGTATCCACAGAACAAGTACAGCATGATCAGCAACAATGCAAACTTCACCGCCCTACCCATTCAGTGTTCCCCAATGGCAGCCCGAAGGGACCATGATTATGAGAGAAAGAATAGGTCAGTTTTCAAGGCCATTCAGTTCTTGCTTTCTGTTGGGAAGACCAACAAGGGCACTGAATGGAAGTTGGACACCTCTGCAAAGAACTGGATTGAGACTGTCACCTCATTTCACACAGACCACAAACCCAGCCATCTGACAGTAACCGCTTTCAGTAAATATCAGTCTAAACTGGATTTGAACTGGGGACCTTCCTCCTTATGCCATTATCAATCCCCGAGCTGCTCAGCTTCCTGAAACGTCGATAATATAGAAGTGCTCGTTCTTGGCTCGTGCTAAAAATAGTGCTGGAGTTTCTGCCCCTCATGGCCAGATTGATCCCTTGCCCTGAGGAAGGGCTAGCACATAGTTGGGCCATCCTCGGAGAAGCCCTGGGAAAGAACTATGACTCAGAGTCATATTTGTTCCCCTAGTCTCTTCTTGCACCTGGAGGGGAGTAATTTTCTGCATCCCTTTATAAGACTAGCTTACTTCCCCCTTGTGCCAGCTGGCCAGCACATTGTGGCATGTGAGCTCTGCCCATTCCTCACCTACTTTCTTGTGGTGGTGAGTATTAATGCCATGAGTCTCTTCCCCTTGCCACCCGGAATCACAATCCAGGTTGCATAGTGGGAGGCCTTATACATTTTTTCCCCTGTGTGTCTACATAGGGCCAGTTGACAACCTAGCCCCCGCCCCACCCCCTTTGGTAGCTGCCGTCCTTGAAATGTGTCATTGCTTCATATAACTTTTAGCAGCATGAAAAGTTGGCTGCATGTTAGTTTTGGTGCAAATGTTTGAAATGATCAGTGTGAGTGCAGAATTATTATTATTAGGGTTCCCAGATTGGGATTAAAACCAACAAAACCTGAGCAAAGCAAAATGTGGGAATAGGTTTTATAAAACATGCACAGGAAACACCCCAAATGTGCAATTTCTTGTTTATGGAGAAGATCTGGGCCTTCTGAATTGTGAGAAGCTCATCACAAAGAGTGCTACTGAAGGGCAATTGTTTGTTTTTAAAACATTTAAAACAATATTTTTAAATATTTTTTAAAAATGACTCCTAAAGAATGAGTTCTAACTCGCTTAAAAGTGAACACCTTATACTGTACACCTCTGGTCTTGCATAGCACACTCAAGCATACTTTTTCAAATGTAAGATAAGTGAATAAAAATGCAGTAACTTTTTTCCTCAAAGAAATTAAAAAGTGCTTACCAGTTTGGGGTGGCACGTTTATTTCTGCCGGGGCTCTTGTTGTTTTCATAGTATTTCCCATTGCTCTCTTTATTTTCATCAATGCACTTCAGAACTAAAACAAAGGAGACATAAAAAAGGACTCAGGATAGCACTCGCTGTGCCAATGCATAAAAATGACCCAATTTCAGACTCTCGGGTTTTTATATAGTTGGCTTTTGAAAGCTGATGTTTTACATGCAGTTGAGTATCTATTTGCTAAACTCTCACCACTTTGGTGCTTTTATCAGGGGAATAGCAGAAAACCACAACTAGGGAAGTTGCTAAGAAGTACTGTACATAGCAAAAGTTTCCATTACCGCTACCTTAGCATAATAGGAAGTCACAGCAAAACGGTGAATATATACTCATGTATTTCTGAGTGTATGTACTTCTCAACATTTGGAGTTCTGAAGTGATGAGGCAATTGATTAGCTTGACGTATCTGTTGTCAATGTCGGCTTTGATGTTTCATTACCAAGTACAGGCAGAGTTGTGTTGCAGTTTCCTTTTGACGCAATTCTGGTCTTGCTGTAGGTGCTCAAAGACATTTTTTTTTTTTAAAAAAGAATGGCTCAAAAATCTTCTGATCCTGAAAGGTCCCATAGTAATATAGGAATTGCCAAACTGGATGAGACCAGGGTCCATCTAGTCAGTATCTTGTCTTGTCAGAACAAAATGCTCAAGAGGAAGATGCATGAAACATTGCAGTGGGCAGCTATGGAACTTGTTCCTTCTAAACTAGGGGTCGGCAACCTTTCAGAAGTGGGGTGCCGAGTCTTCATTTATTCACTCTAATTTAAGGTTTCGCGTGCCAGTCATACATTTTAACGTTTTTAGAAGGTCTTTCTATAAGTCTATAATATATAACTAAACTATTGTTGTATGTAAAGTAAATAAGGTTTTTAAAATGTTTATGAAGCTTCATTTAAAATTAAATTAAAATGCAGAGCCCCCCGGACCGGTGGCCAGGACCCGGGCAGTGTGAGTGCCACTGAAAATCAGCTCGCGTGCCGCCTTCGGCACACGTGCCATAGGTTGCCTACTCCTGTTCTAAACTATATATAGAAAGTTCCTTTCTGACCTGGTATAAGAACCTATCTAGAACTGAATAGAATAGAACCACCATTAGTCAGAGGTTGGCTTATGTTATAGCCTAGTTTCACAGTCAGAATAGCTAAGCAATGCTTGTTTAAAATAGCAACAAAACAAAATGTCCTGACACCATTACCTAAAATCGGATGATTTTTATCTCTTTCCGGCTGCTAGTCTGAGAAACTGACAGCATTGGCCCTAACCAAATCCTATAGCACAGTGCCTACTCTATTTACCAAACAGTCTGTGAACTGTGCAGAAAAAGCTGATTTCATCTATCTTGTCTATGTTAGGTATTTCAAAGACACCTTAAATCTTGGGGCCACAGTCTGCTGTCCATACTCACAATGGGCTAGATTTAGATAATCTCTCATTTTGACCAGAAATTCCGATCTCTCGCTCAGATTTTGACCAGAAATTCCATCCTGGTCCTGAGAGTCCTTCTCAGTGAAAGTTTCATTGAAATTGACACATTTTCACTAAAAGTTTCAGTTTTGACAAGTCAGCATTTTCCAACAAAAAAAAAAAGTCAAAAAATTCCCGGCAAGCTCTACTCCTAAATCACTTAGACCCTAATGAAAAATTTACCCTAAAGCTTTAAATATATGAAACTTTTTAGTCTCATGACTCCCATTCACTTCAGTGGGAGTTACATTGCTTAAACCCACGTTAAAATATGCAGAGTGTTCTTGAATGTTCAGATTTACAAATTTTGGAAATGAAAACTGTTCACTTGAGATGTATGTAAGACTTTTGTGCATAGCGACAAATATATCTCCTTGAATGTAATGTGCATGTTAGCAGAGCATACAGTTGCCTGAAACTAAGAGAACATATGGACAGATTCTGCATCCTTCTTAGAATTGCAAAAATGTAGGACTGGAAGGGATCTTGCTATGTCCTCTAGTCCAGTCCCCTGCACTGAGGCAAAACTTAGTTTGATTTAGTTGGGGATTGGTCCTGCTTTGAGCAGTGGGTTGGACTAGATGACCTCCTGAGGTCCCTTCCAACCCTGATATTCTATGATTCTAAGTATTATGTAGACCATCCCTGACAGGGGTTTAACTAACCTGTTCTTAATAAACCTCCAAAGATGGAGATTTCACAGCCTCCCTAGATAATTAACTACCAGGGCTTAACTACCTTTACAGTCAGAAAAATTTTCCTAATGTCTAACCTAAATCTCCCTTGCTTCAGTTTAAGCCCATTACTTCATGTCCTGTACTCTGGGTAAGGAGAACAATTTATCAACCACTGTTTTATAACAACCTGTTACGTATTTGAAGACTGTTATCATATCCTCCTTCAGTCTTCTCTTCTCCAGACTAAACAAACCCAGTTTTCTCAATCTTTCCTCGTCGGTCATGTTTTCTAGACCTTTAATCATTTTTATTGCTCTCCCCTGGACGCTCTCCAATTTGTCCCCATCTCTCCTGAGATGTGATGCTCAGAACTGGACACAGTACTCCAGTTGAGGCCTTATCAGTGCTGAGTAAAGTGAAAGAATTACTTCTCGTGTCTTGCTTACAGCAGTCCTGCTAATACATCCCAGAATGATGTTCTCTTTTTTTGCAGCAGTATTATGTTGTTGACTCTCATTTAGTTTGTCATCCACTATAACCTCTAGATCCTTTTGTGCAGTACTTCTTCCTAGGCAGTCATTTCCCATTTTGTAATTGTGCAATTGATTATTCCTCCCTTAACATAGTACTTTCCATTTGTCCTAGTTGTCACATTATTCCATGAGTAGCCCTTCTGAGATCAGTGGGACAACTCACATAGTCAGGTAACTGCTCAGTGAGGCTAAAGTTGGCAGAACCTGGCCTTTAGAAAACTAAAAAGTTCTGAATGTAAAGTTTTGTGCATTCAAGCGATTATAGCTAGGGTTTTTATGTCACCACAGCTACTTTTTAAAATATATCAGTAACATTTTCCATGTTAAATTTCACTGCCACTAATGACAGTTGTTTAAAATAAATAAATAATTTGGGAAGTGAGTGAAAAGTTGCGACTCTTTCCCACAATTCACTTATCCAAAGTGCAAAGAGCAGCCTTTGGGCTTCAGTTCATTTGGCACACAATATAGTTTGCCAGAGTAACGGCACATTTCATGCACTTCAGGGCATGTTCCAAAGTTCGTCTTTCCTCCCAGGCAGGGCCGACAAGGGGGGGGGGGCGGGGAAAGCCGGTACAAATTCCCGGGGCCCGGCTTTCTCCCCCCCCCCCCCCATTGCCTTACTGGGGCCCGGCAGTCCGGAAGGGAGCCCAGGGCCCGGCTTCCCCCCCTCTCGTCGGCCCTGTTTAGCCAATCCACCCTTGCTGGGGGGCCCGAAAAAAAATTTTTCACCGGGGCCCGAACCCGCTCTCGGCGGCCCTGCTCCCAGGCATTTGAAAATGGGAAGGGAGCCATTCAGGGGGGACATGTTTGTGTTTTCAAATTGCTCATGGATTGTACCATAGCTCTTAAGTTGCATTTTTAAGTAAGTTCAAGGGAGTCCAGAGTATATGGGTAGCAGCCTTATGTAGTATTTCATTCATCTAAATAAAGGGTGGCACACATGGTTCTTCAGTACATAAGTGGACTGTGCAGATAAGTAATGTGTATTTGCATACAGTGCACTGCATCAAGATACAATAAACTAAGCAATTTTTCCTGAATTTTGCATATAACATGCACCACTAGAAGACAGGTGGAAAATTGCATAGCAACATATATTGTGGCCTTATGGATGAGCAGATTCTCTGTCATCTAACTAAATGCCTATGAAACTGTAATTGTTTAGCTGAAATTCACCCAAGAGTGGAGAGTCTACTCAAGGCATTATGTACCATGTAAACCCTGTGTAAGCTTGGTATGTGGGCAGAGCAAACACACAGGGTTCCATCCCCTGTGTGCCATGTTGGCAGGTTTCTATGCCCATCTCAAAACAGGTGGCACAGAGAGCCCTACTGGATGTAGGTTAAGGAGCGATTATAGAAGCTATGCTTACATGGTTCCAATGGGCCAATATCTTGCATAGAGAAGTGAAGTTGCTGGAGCTGCTGTTTAGGAACAGGACTGGGAGGACCTCCTGGGTCACCAAGTCCAGTTCCCTGCTATTGTAGGCAACCCTGTCAGATAGTCCTGTTCATAACATGTTCAAACTCTTATATTAAACTTATTTCAACCCATAGGCATGGTAGCCACTGAGGTGCTGCGTTGACACCACTTAGTCTGTCTGCAGGTCTAAGAGTGGCTTTCCTCACACAGAGACCAATTACTCAGGCTCTAATGAAAGTTTGAATTTCACCGTAAGACCTGCATTTTCAGTCCCAACTCCATAACCATCCTTACATCTGCAAATAATTGTAGCCACAATTGTCTGAAAGCACAATTCAGGTTGCTTTGGCATTTCGCTTCTTGATTTCACCCACAGCTCAGGTATTTAAAGGGCTACGACCCCGATCCTGCAGTGAGTTCTGCGTATGGGGCCAAACAGAGCACCTTGGACTTCAACAGGGATCCGTATAGGCACAGGGGTCAGGCCATATAGAGCTCATTGAAGGACTGGGGTCTTGTGGACCCAAATAATTGTGAGCACAGTTTTGTACCAAATATTTGCACCTGCAGAAATGGATCTAAATTTGGCTCAAAATGTATGTACCATTCAGTTTTATCACACAGAATATTTATTTTAAAGACAATGTCATGTTGGGGTACTTCGATTAGCGTTGCATATCTTAAACTAGTCTGCTTTCCCAGAGATTGTTCAAAGATATATTCAGAATGCCCAAGAGATATTGCCCAAAGCAAGAACATGACTAATCCCAGTTCTCCAAGGAAGCTGCTTACAAACGAGCACATTTCAAATGAGGAATTCCATGGTTCGTCATTTATAATATGCTGGGTGTTTTTTCTCCATTAACTGCTTATTAAACCCCTGCATTTGCAAAGAATTAATCATAGGAAGTGTATGGCTAAATCCCACACATCTTTGGGAAACAAAGGGGAGTGTGTCACTTTTATTCAGCACACTCCTCATTCCATAATGTATACATTTGAAACAACACATTTTACTAGTTTGCACAAATGGTGAAATCCAAATACCATGCAAAACACAGAGAAATCTCATTTGCGAATCCCTGACAATTTGAGTTTAAAAAATGAACCTGCTGTTATATCTGTGATGTTTCTCATAGGTTATCGCATGTGAACGTTTGCTTCACCATTGGCCGTCTGTCTGTCTCTCTCATTTTATTTTAAGATTTTTAGTAGAAATATATAATTCACGCTCATTTCACATTTACAAACACCGGCAAGGAGAGGGACTAGAGGATCCAATGGACCTTTTGCATCTCTCTCTTTGATGGCTTTTTATATTTAAAGTCCAAATCCTGCACTGTTTACTGGGACAAAACTGCCTTTTGCTTGAATAAGGACTGGAAGGTTTGGCCCAGTATGCAAAGAATGCTATCCTGAAAGCATTAGAGCAATGATTACCTTTAAATGCTGAGCATGGTATTCCACTTGGCAGGATGTTTCACGAAAGGAGCAGGCATGATAGAGTTTTCATGTTGCCTGCAGCTGATCAGGTCGAGAAGCAGCCAGCCAAATGAGAGTGTTGTGAACTTCACCCTATCATGTAGAACGACACTTGCCAAACAGGCCACATACTTCCTCTGAGAGAAATAAGGAAGGCATGAAGTGTTTGCAACAGATGTGGTTCCTGTTACTATTCAAGGTCTCTGTGACACTTTTTCTCTGTGGGCTGTGGAAAACAGGGAGGTTTTGAATATTTAACACTAGGTTCTGTTTGATCACATTAGAAAATGAGCAAAATAACCTGTATTTTATGCTAGTTATACATAAAGTGCTGTTCTTGTTTTCTTAATGCATTTATCCAATACAGTTCAACCTCCAAAGCCTCTAGCTTGTTTTCTGTAAGGTTCTGCCTTTTCTAGATCTGCAGCTTGGCAGATTGAAACACAAAGCTTTGCCCAAGATCAGATGCTGAGTCTTGCTCCAGCCAGACTATATCCCAAGACCCTCCTTTATTCTCAGCCTTTTGGTCCAAATACTAGCCCACTCCTATTGCAAAATATTTAATGTTTTTGAGCAGACGACAACACATAAACAATATTGTTCAAAAGCTTGAATATAGAGCACCTTCTCATTTCAGCATCTGTCTGCATTATACCAAGTAATTAACTAAACCTCAGAACACATCTGTTGTGCTCAGTATTATCCCTGTGTCTCAGAGGGAGAAACTGAGGCACAGAGCTATCAAATGACCTGCTCAAGATCACTCAGTGAACCCATGAAAGAGGCTTGTACATAAAAGTCTTTAGGTTATTTAAGGTAACTTAATATATACCCATTGTTTTCATGACCAGCGTGTGTTCTGAAATGTTAACATCATATGGCAGGATTTAAAAAAACATACTAGAGTTCAGCTGTTGATTAATGTTTCAGCCTTAAAATTGCTGCAGGTTAGAATTTAATTGTCGAGCCATGACACTTAATGAGATGGAAAAGCTCAACAGCTGTAGGAGCTGTTCGATAGGACTTATTGCAACCAAGGGAGAGTGGTTAAATTCCCCTGGTAGCAGATTGTGCCAAAACTGTGAACCACAGTAATTAGAGGAGAGTTTCCTTATTTTTATGTGCTATGCTAGTGGTTGTTATCTTGAACAGAGGGTAAAGGATTGGGAGGTTTGGAATGGAAGTGGGTTTGCAAGGGTGAGCTCTCACATCTAGTGCTCTTAGAGAGAGAGTTTGACAGTAACCATTGCTCCCTTAGCATTGCATGATTATCACTGCTAGTTAAAGCCTGACTGTAGGATCTGACTGTTTCTGGAAGGCACAGTTCTACGGCAGAAGGTGCACCTCCCCCTGCTAGAATTTTCCAGACTGAAGCATCATGTCTCTGGGATCGTTGGAGGAGCCCAGGTCAGGTTCTGTATCAGACTCCATATCTGATCTGGTCACCCTGCTACCCCATATCTAACAGCAGCCCAAGCCTGGTGCAGTTCTTGTGCCCAGGAAGTGCAAGGACTGGGAGTGTGGCGAGCTATCCTCCCCGCTCCTCCCCTGTGTATATTTGCACTGGGTTAGTCAGAATCTAGCGCAGAGTGTAGCAGTTTGAAGGCTGATGAGGACTCTGAACATGAAATGAGCATTTTTCTATTGGAGAGGGCCAGGGGAGCATACTGTGTAAGGAATATGGCACCGAGCAACAGATGGCATTCACAAAGCTGGATTGAAACACACCTGTCCTTGCCAAAACAGGGCCCAGTCTGATCCAAAGCCAGGCAGATTCAGGGCCGCCCGGGAGGGGGGGGGGGGTGTGGAGGCAAATGGGGCAATTTGCCCCGGGCCCCACAGGGGCCCCCACAAGAATATAGTATTCTCTAGTATTGCAACTTTTTTTTACGGAAGGGGCCCCCGAAATTGCTTTGCCCCAGGCCCCCTGAATCCTCTGGGCGGCCCTGGGCAGATTTACATGTTTAAAGAGAAGTAGATCAATTCTTGCCGGAGGGAGTTAAATGACACACTTTTGATTGCTAAGGTTGGGCTCATGGATTCTGCACTGCATCTATGCAACTACAGCAGCCATCTTGCATCTGTACAATGGGTAATACCAGCACTGTAGGCTAATCACATATTGAAAAATATGGTAAACAATGAGATTTGATAGGGGCGTGGCTGTGCTCCCTTCTAAATCAATGAGTTTTGCCGTTGAATTCAGTGGGGGGCTTGTAAATTGCGTTAAAGGCGTTCATATCCTGTTACTGAAACGTACTGGCTTGATACAGTAACCATCAGGCAAGCAGCAAGTGAGTCATTTGAGATACAGGAACACTGGGCTTTGCAGAATCTCCTCTGTTACTAGCAATATGGCATCTGTCGAGAGCTGTGCAGGAAATAAAAAAAGAAAAAAAACCTTACCACCTGCAAAATGTCAGAATTGATGGAAAAAACAGTCTTTTTTTTTCCATTTTCAGATAGCTCAGTGTTCACAAGCAGATGCTTGTGCAGCAAAACCGTCCCTAGCTCTGACCCATCATATTTCCCCAACATCGTCCCACCCATCCGCCAATGCTCCCAGCCTCGTCTGTTCATTAGCATCTTTCTTGATCACCTCTGTGCCTTCTTCACTGCAGCTCCCTATATTTGGTGTGATCTTCCTCAGCTCATCCAGTAGACCCCTCCCACATGTAAGTCCCTCTTGAAGACCCTCTTCTGCTGTGCTGGGAATGTGGAAGACCTTAACATTCTTTTTTCAGAGCATGGTCAAATGCCATTTGACGGCTCTACTTACATGCTGTACTACTTCCCCTCACTTATGTGTGCTTGTCAGCTTCATGACTCATGGCTGTGCCTTCTTGCTTCTTTGTATAACACCTAGCACTCCGTGGGCATTAGTGTTAACCAATAATAGCCATAAATACAGCTTTATATTTGACATTGGCCAAATGCAAGCATGGACCATCTCATTAGCTTGAACACTGGAGTATTTGTTAGACAGATCCCAGTTTTGCCCTTTGGTATTCTTATTATTGTTGATGTTGTTGTATCTCCATGCACGTGCATGGTGTGCTTTCAGGCAGAGATCAAGACAGCTTGAATTGGCTTCTGCTCCATCATACCCGTCCAGAGTAACTCCATTAACTTCAGTGGCAATGTGAGTATCTCAGGGCAGAAGGAAGCCCAAGAAGGATTTACAGTTAGTCCAAAAGCACAAGAAGAGAGCAAAGAGACCCTGGTGCATGAGAGGATGTAAGGAGGACAGTGATGGAGGGATACTGCTCTCTGGGAGCACAGTTTCTTGTGCAGTGCGGGTGGTAAAAGCCATTTTCAGTGCAGGTTTTTGGCTATAGCTCGCTGGTGGCTCAGCACTGAAAGACTTTGCAGGCGTGAGTCTTCAGAGTCCATGTGAATGAAGAGAGGTGTGGTTGTTTGCAGTCTGAGGAAGTTGCCAGTTCCAAGCATAGATGAGGCACACAGCCTGCAGTGTCCCTGCACAGTAATACTAAGGTGGCTAGCATAATGCCATCTTGTCATTGAAATGGCCATTCATTACCCTTTGTACAATTGCACAATGTTCACTGTAATGCGTCCTGCTATTCCTGTAAATGGGGCTGGCCTGGAGGGTGCAATGACATTAGTTAGGATTGCTTCACTCGAATGCAGCAATTCATTTTCAGTGAGGTAAGGTTTGTTCTTATTTTTTCAAACGGGCTGACAGAGAGGTCAAATGACTTTCCATAGGTCATGGTGAGCCACCCCAGTGCAGATAGCCAGAGCGAGAACTGTGTGTGACTTAAATTCCACTTAAGCCCAGTTTTGAGTGGGATTTGTACAGTGAATTGGTCTCATATTGACCTTCCGCACAGGGGCAGTGTTGCTAACTCTCATGATTTTGTTGTAAGTTGCATGATATGTGAGACATCTTTTTCTTAAAGTCTCAGCTCCTGGAATCATATGATTATGTGAGAATCTCAGCTTTCATTTAAAAGTAACTTTCTAGCCCCCATGTGTGCCCAGAAAAAGACTTGAAAATCAGAAGGCAAATAAAAGAACCCCAAATTTATTATTTTTAAGCCAATCTCATGATCTTTTGGTGCCTGACTCACGATGTTTGGAGTTGGCGATATTGGGAATTTCAGCCAGCATGAGTGAACAATTCATTCAATGTTTCTGCATCTCTCTAAACAGGCCCACTTTTTTTTAAGCTCATGTCCAATTTATCCCTGGTTATTATTAATAATCATACAGAGACAATGTTTCTATGGTGAATGTGATTAAGAGAAAAGCAGGACCCTACATATATATTTATTTTTTCCATGCGTCTCTCTTTAAATCATAGGCTTGTGCTGGTGTATATAGTATATTTCTGTTAAATAGGAGAATTATTTGCTCAAAGTTGAAGCCTTCTTTGTGGGTAGTCTCCAGCTTCTGCTCTCACATTTGCTCCTGAGGTCTGCGGATGCGGATGAGGAAATGATGAGGAAACAAATTTTGTTTGTGAATTTGAATTTTGCTTGCCTAACTCTTTTGTTAATAGGAATCTCCCCACCCCGACCTTCAAACAAATTTCAGCAGGCGCACTCCAACCGGGAAAATAATGCTATCACTTTTAAATATGACTGTATTACTCCAAAAAAAAAAAAAGAGTGATTAACCATGAGGCATAGTATTGGATCCTATATTAGGTTTAAAGCCAAAGGGCAAGACTTACTTCCTGAATACAAATGTTATAAAAAAAAAAAAATTGAGGAAATGGTCACTACCATGGAAAACAGCAGAACCAACTCTGTTACTGAGCCTGCAGCAAAACTTTTTTTGAATTTTGAATTTTGCAGTTTGGGCTCAGCTAATATATACTGGAGCGATGCCAATTTACCCCTGCTGAGGGCCTGGCCCTCATTCTTCCCTCTGCAGAAATAACCTATAGGGAGTTTCAGCTTGCGGAGTTGGCTATGAACTTTTGTGTTTGGCTGGGGTGGGGAGAGCAGGGGTTTTCCCCATGGAAGAAGCTGGAGATCCCACTCCCAGAGCATGTAAATACCCAGAGATCAGGAGGGAATGCAAGGGATTTTCTTGCTTCTGCTCTGTTCTGCTGTGCAGCGGCCACTAGTTCCTGTTGGCCCATGGAGAGCACAGCTCCTAGAGATTCAGGGATTCCTCTGAAAACTCCAGTGTGTAGTTCTGCAGTGCCAAGGGAGAAGCTGAGCTAATCTATACAGGCTCAGGCCATGTATGGGTTTGCTTGTCTGGCTTTCCCTGGATTTCACATGATGATAATTAATAATTATGTTTGTTACAGTAGTGCCTCAGGGGCCCCGTTGTGCTGGGTGCTGTACAACTCCTGACCCTAAAGAGTTACAATGCAAATAGGCAAGACAGAGGCTGGGGGAGAGGAAGTATTTTCATGCCAAGCCATATAGTGGCCCAGGTCTCTCAATTTGGACCAGGTTCCCAGCGAAGGTTTGTGAACTGAGTTTCAAGTTAGTGGTGAGTTGTGTGTCATTTCTGATCTCACCGCGAACATTTCACACATCTTGACTCAATACCCCACATAATGCTCCTGCTCATATAGCCCCAGTCCAGAACAGAACTTTAGCCTGGGCTCTGAAGTCAATGGAAGTACTCTCATTCTTCATACTGAACATACACACAAGTGCTTTGCTGGGCCACAGCTAATTTTGAAGCTAGTAAGGGTTGTCTACTACTCTGGTTTGTACAGTGCCTAGCATAACAGGGCCCTATTCTTACTGGCCTTTAAGCACTACCATTATAACCCTGTTAAATTGTCATAACACAGCTATTGCCTGAGCTCTGGGAACAAACAAAGGTTTGGGCTCCTGTAGGAGTAAGAGCAAACTCAGCCCTTATTAAGACGTTGAAGTCAAGGAGGTTCTGATGATTTACACCAGAGGAGGATCTGGTCAGTTGCTTTCTCAGTTAATTGTTTTCATTCCAGTCCTCCTTAAAAATTTGCCAGTCTGAAAATAGCCATATGAAAATGCAGTAAAGGTGGGCACCTAGAAAGCCATATGCTGTGGTGGTGTTGTAGCTGTATCAATACCAGGATATTAGAGAGACAAGGTTAGTGAGGTAATATCTTTTATTGGACTAACTTCTGCTGGTGAGAGAGACAAATTTTCAAGCTATGCAGAGCTCTTCAGGTCTGGGGAAAGGTATTATGGGCTTGTCTACACTAAAAACTTGCATCTGTGCAGCTGCAGTACATCCGGTGAAAATGCTCTAAGCCAAGAGGAGAGAGCTCTCCCGTTGGCTTAATAACTCCACCTCCGTGCGTGGCGGTAGCTATGTCAGTAGGAAGAGCTCTCCCGCCAACATAGCGCTGTCTACACCAGAGCTTCGGTCTGTATAACTATGTTGCTGAGGGGTGTGGATTATTCACACCCCTGAGCGATGTAGTTATACCAAAGTAATTCTGTAGTGTAGACCAGGACTAAGAGTGTCATAGCTAAACACGGTGTCAAGTATCAGGGGGTAGCCATGTTAGTCTGTATCTACAAAAACAACAAGGAGTCTGGTGGCACCTTAAAGACTAACAGAAGAAGTGAGGTTTTTACCCACGAAAGCTTATGCCCAAATAAATCTGTTAGCCTTTAAGGTGCCACCAGACTCCTTGTTGTTTTTATAGCTAAACACAAGGTCGAACAGATAGTTTAGCATAAGTAGTTAGCACATATTTTAAGGGATCATTGAAGGTGAAGTGGCCCGTTAACACCCCTGTAGTCATAGGACGAAAAGGAGGTTGGGGGGGGGGGATAGTGGGTTACAGATTGTTATAATAAGCCATAAATCCAGTGTCTTTATTAAATTGATAACTTTGCTAGACACTAAAAATCATGGTCTTAAAATCAGTGTTAACAGTCCACTTCACCTTGAATGGTTCCTTAGAATATGCTTACTTATGCTAAACTATTTGTTCGATCTTGTATTTAGCTCTGACACTCGTAATACCTTTCCCAAACCTGAAGAGCTCCAAAGCTTGTCTCTCTCACCAATAAAAGATATTACCTCACTCACTTTGTCTCTCTAAGATCACGGGATACTCATGCACGAGAGGGAAGGGGAAGGAGCGAAGTTGTGGTGGTGTGGGTTGTGGTTCAGTCTATTACTATATGTAACACACATGAACAAGAACAAATGCAGGAGGTTCGCATGAAGGCTTCTGTTCCACAGTTAGTCTGTGTTGCACATCTGATACAATGGAATCTACACCACAGCAACATGCCAGAGGGACACAATAGTCCTGATTAACTGAGGTTCCTTCATGGGAATAGCTTGCTGGGAAAAAGTAGTCACTCCTATTCCTCAAACTGCTTCAAAACAAAATCCTGGAGTGCATTAAAGAGTGAACTAGACATGGTGCACCAAAACTATGCCCTGGCTGTCAGTCAAATTATTAATAATTATAGTCTGTATCTCTTTAGTCACCCCCTTCATCGAAACACCCACCTTTGTAAAGAGCTATTTGACATCAGCCCCATTTCCCAGACTGGGAAACTGAGGCTCAGAGAGGTTGCGTAACTTGTCCAATATCACAGAGGGTGCCATCCAGTGGATGCTGAGCACTCCTTGAAAGGTGCTGAGCACCCTCCACTCCCAGGGGCAGGCAGAAGCGGCGCCAATTTTAAGTGACAATAGTACTGTGCAGTCATAAGGCCAGACTCTCAGCTGCTCTTAGCTAGTTGCCTGAGTCTCTGCTTCAGCTAGAGCAACCAGGGGACTGCTCTAAATTGTACCTGCAGGCAACTGTCCCTAAAGGGCCATCTGTTACCTGGGAATAGCTGAAGTGTGATATTCATCTTCCCCACCCCCACGATGCCTCTCCTCAACTCTATCATATCCCCTGTGCAGAGGGCATAGGAACCTGTTATATTGTTTCTACCCCTGCTAAGGACTCCTCCAAAAGCACAGGTTTCTCAGTCAGGGAAGTTTTGGACCGTCTCTTCTCCCTTTTTCCCACACAGGCAATGCAGCAAGCATGAGAATCTAGCCGGTCTGGCACCTTTCCTCCACTGATCTCAAAGCACTTTGCAATCATTAATGAATTATCCTCACAATATCCATGTAAGGCTGGGATTATTACACATGTAATTATTTGTGTAAGAACACCTGGCAGATCAGTGGCACAACTGGGAATAGAATCCACGCCTCTTTACTCCCCCTGGCCTGTTTCAACTCAGAGATCCCTTTCTACAGTAACTTCTTCGGCACCAGAAAAACTGCACTTTACTTCAGGAATCAGACAGAATGCTTCACTACCACAGTCAATGCATATGCTGCTAGAAGCAATGAAATGGACGTGGATGTTTTTAACTCCTATGCACGGCTTCTCAGAGACCAAATATTAAAAATACATTTACTTTTTTTTCTTTGCCTCTGTTTTTGTGTTTTGCTGGGTGTATAGTTTTGTATTTAACATGTTTTATATTGAAAAAAGCTAATCAGCTGAGGCGATCGGCTTCTCTGGGTTTTTTTTAAAGACGGAAGTGCATCTGAGCAATTATTATAGTAAACTGATCTAAACGTTTGGAAATTAGAACTGACTCATTTTTAACCATGTCACTGCTTATTCCAGCCCTGATGTTGTAGGTCAGATGCTATCAGGCTATGCTAACATACCTGCATTTTGAATAAGTGGCTTTTGTGGTTACTCAACGACATTATGACATCCTTTCCCAGTGAGCTCTTTTCCAAACACGACCCCAGCTGTGACAGGTCTGGGGAAGTGGTCTGAACATGGGATTGGAAGCCAGGAACTCCTGAGTTCTCAGCTGGGCTCTGTGGCTTTGGCTCGTAATTTAAATATTGATCCTATTCTGAAGAACACTGTAATGTTCTATATTCTCTGTATCTCAAAAACTTCCACATCAAGCTTTAAAGTACAAAGGAGATTCCCCATCCCCACAATTGTTAGTCCTGCAAACTCACCTTGAGTTTTGAAAGTCAAAGCCGGCTTCTTTCCTGCTCATGCTTCATCATCACTAGTGAAGAATCCAGGTCCCGCTCCCCTAGTATTGTTGGAATTGCAATGCTTACAGATATAAGAAGCGAACAGGGTATGATAGTTAGATTGTAAGATTTTTGTGGAGGCTCATGGCCTCCTGTGTGTTTGCACAGTGCCTAGCACAAGGGAGCACTGATCTTGGTTTGCATCCTTTGGTTGCTCGTGTAGCACAAATAAGGAATAACAGTAGTAATTAATAAGTGACATTAGCTCAATGAAAGTAGTAGCCATTGCTTAAACTGCACTAACTCTGAGATTTGTGAGACCACAGTAATAATATATACCACTTTCCATCGAAAGGTTTCAAAATGCCATGAGGTGGATTGTTGTCCCCATTTTACAGATGCGGGAACTGAAGCACAAAGAAATTAAGTGACTTGCCCAAGGTCTCACAAAAAAAATCTGTGGTAAAGTTGGGACTAGCACCCAGCCCTGTTCTCTCCTCATCCTTTGCTTTAATCACTAGACCATGCTGCAGTTTTTGCTAACTCCATTTTTCAGTCAGTGACTGAGCAGATTTTTTTCCCCCTGTCATCTTCTCCTCACGCAATAGGGAAGCACATGTTGACAGGATCAATTGACTTGGTGTCTGTTTTCTCTTCTAGGGAGGATCTGCTTTTTCCCCGGTGTCGGTGATTAGTGAGAAGAAAGCTCAGGACCAAGTGGCAGTTCTGGCTAATGAACTTGGATGCCCTTTGTCCAGCAGTGAGGAAATTGTATCCTGCCTCCGCCAGTTGCCTGCCAGTGTTCTCAATGATGCACAGACTAGGGTGAGCCATAGCAATATATGTGACTTTGAGCTGTGGTCAAGTGAAAAATTCTCTAAGTTATAACTGAAATGTAGGCTGCATGTACAGCAACTTGCAGGAAGAATTTTTAAAAATGTTGGGACAGATCCTTAGCTGGCATAAATTGACATTGACTTCAGTGGAGTTACCCTGATATCCACCAACTGAGGCTTTGGCCCATTGATACTTGTGGCCTGATTCTCAGTTAAACTAAGGCTCCTTTGCATCGCTTTGGCAGTGTAAACATGTCTGGAAGGGAGTTTCAATGATCCCTGTCAGGGTGGGGAATGCCTGGCCTAAGTGTCAATGGAAATCAGACCCCTAGTTTCCATGAGAGTTCTCTGCAGAAAAGGCGGTGTGAAAAGATGACTCTGCTTTGCATTGAACTTAACAAAATGTAATGCTTATGAAAGATGCCGTGCTGACAGTCCTGGAGGCTGGAGTCCTTCACACCCAGGTAAAGAAGAGGCATCAGCAATACAAGTGTCTCAATCACACCATCGCGTTGGGCCTCACCCCTAAACTAGCAGTAACAGCCCTAGGAACAACGGAGTCGTTTATTCTCTCTGCCTGTTCAGCTCTTGGCTCCTCTGCGGAGGCTATCAGCAAGGGCCCCCGTTCCTTCCAGTTGTGATTTTGGACTGTGTTACGTGAACACTTACCCATTATGAGGCCATCAGCTTAATTCATCATTTCAGACAGACAGACAAACAAGCCGTGGTCAGGTGGGAATGATGCAAAGTCCTTCCTAATCTGGTCCAGCTGCTCACCACTGGAAGGCCGTGTATCTCCTTACCAATCCCTTGGTCTCTAGGAGAGCACTTTTCCCATGTAATGGGAGTTTTACCATTGACTTCAATGGCCGCAGAGTCAAGCTAATGCTGACCACTTTTGAAAATCCTGATCATGATTGTACTGTACTATTCTCTGTTCCCTTTCAACACAGCTCCTCGCCATAAGCGGGCCATTTCAGTACTGGGGCCCAGTGGTTGATGGAGTCTACCTTCGGGAACCTCTAGCTGCAGCCCTGCGGCGTTCTCGACTTAAGAAGGTGGATCTGCTCATTGGAAGTGCTCAACAAGACGGGCTGATCAGCAGAGCTAAGGCAATTAAGGTAGGCATAGATTTACTGTGCAAAAGAACGATCAACTCTTAAAGCACTTAAGCAAATATTAACGAAGAGGATCTGTGCTGGCAGGAGAGAGACTTTTTGGCTTTCATAATTCTTGAATTGGACTCCATGCAAATACACCAAAGCATTGTCCTTCATAAAGAAGTGCTGTTTTGACTAGCCAATGGAAATATATGTCCTATTTATGCAATAATACTGTAGTTCAGGGAAGGGGCAAAAAGTTGGGAGACCAGGTTGGTTTAGCTTGTATTTTGCATGTGTCTGCATGTCTAGTAGGTCTCTGAAAAGCATGTAATATTCATTTCTCCTGTTGTATGTTAGTGTGTAGGCGATACTTTAAGATTAATTTGGCTGTTGGGTTTCTCTAGAGTAGGGATGGGCCCAAGTCAAACTGCTGCATTTAGACCCTTCTGAACTTTATTGAGGATTCAGAATCTAAACCCAGATATGGGTCCAAAATTCATAGTTTATTCCCCTCTCCAACTACTATCTTATGTTTTTGCTCATGGATTGTTGCACTGGTTTATTTTCTATATCATTGCTTGTGCTTTTCTGTTTTGTGAATCCTCCCCTTTCTTATAAAGATGCTTCCAAATTAGAACTGCCCATGAATAGAAATAGCATCTGCGGATACATGAGCTAGGTTAAAAATGAAAAGGGTTATCAATCCTCAAGCATCAGGGCACAAACTGATCACCCACTGGGGACATTTATCTAGTATTACACAAATAGTCCTACTACAGGGGTGTACTACTTTGCTCTGCAGCATCCGGCATTGGCTGCGTTAGAGACAGAATCCTGGACCCAGTGGTTAAATAGTCCCTTTACCTAATGGCAATTACTCTGTTCTTATAGCCTGTTGAAATGATAGCACAAACTATATATGTGACTTTGTATTATAACTGAAATGTAGGCTGCATGTACAGCAACTTGCAGGAAGAATTTTTTAAAATGTTGGGTCAGATCCTTAGCTGGCATAAATTGACATAAACCTGTCCCTTTCAGCTGTCTCTTCATTACCCTGATGTATAATTAACACATGAATTCAAGAGCGAGGTACATTCCTGCCCCATAATGCCAAACTCCCTTTAAACTAGTGTTTTTTGTTTACAAGTGAGCAGACCCCCTGGAGACATTCTCTCCCTCTCTCATTGTCTGTTCCTTTCTCTCCATATTTACTTCCGGGACCATTTATGCAAGAGTATCAGTGCAGAGCAGTATATACAGAAGGACTAGAGTATTCTTCAGTAATTGTCCAGAACAACAAACAAAAACTTATAGTATACTGGAGCGTAACCACTGAGTTAATGGGAGTTTGGGTTGTGTACGAAATGGAGAAATGGGCTCAGCAGTGCTATTGGCTAGGAGTCTTTAGAACATCTGCTCTGACCTCCTGCGTTACCCAAGGCAACAGAACTTCAAACCGTCACTGTAACTCTTACTAACATTGCTACAGTGCTCTACCGTAATGATCCAAAACACCGAGGCTTGCTACCATGGGGCCCAGTGATAAAGTCCATTCTGGCCATTAATGCTGGATACCAACATATTTTTTAGTAAGGAATCTAAAACAGTAGGAAAGATTTCAGGTGAGATTTAAGAGAGCAACAATGGGAGGAAGGGATCTTGAGACACAAAGGGTTAAACTTCGCTCCTGTGCAGCGAGCCAGGCACTACTTAATTTTTGAAGAGGAGGGATAGTCCAGTGGTTAGGTCACTAGCTTAGCGCTTTGGAGACCTGCTTTGCCACAGACTTCCTGTGTGACCTGTGGTAAGTCACTTAATCTTACTCTGTGCCTTAGCCCCCATCCGTAAAATGGGGATAATAGCACTGCCCCATCTCACAGGGGTGTGGTGAGGATAAACACATTAAAGATTATGAGGTGCTCAGATACTGTGGTAATGGGGGGGGCATATAAATACCTGAGGCCTGGTCTGCAGTAGAAATTAAGCTGGTTTACCTACATTGCTCAGGGATGTGAAAAACCCACAGCTCTGAGTGGCATAGTTAAGCAGACCTTACCTCCACCATAGACAGCACAAGGTTGATGGAAGAATTCTTCTATCGACCTGGCTATCGCTTCTCGGAGAAGTGGATTCCCTACGCTGACAGAAGAACCCCTCCTGTTGGTGTAGGTAGTGTTTATACTACACGCTCCAGTGGCGCAGCTGTGCCACTGTAGCATTTCGAGTGTAGACTAGCCCTAAAAGACAGGTAGAGACCTCAAAATAGGGCTTTAAGTGGAACCAAGGCCTATTGCTGTCTGTCTGCAAAGAGGTGAATTTCACCCATTGTGACACAGTGCAAGAAAAGGGTAAACCCCAGTGCTGCCCAGTAGCTGGTGATGTAACATAGGACATTTGTACATTCAGAAATAACAACCAAGGATTTGACAGGAACCTCTGTTACGACAATTCTGAACAGAGACAAAGTGACTGCGTTGGTTCCCTTCAGGATGTTTTTGCTTTTGCTTTGACATCATGTTTTCCTTTTGAATCCTTGAAAAGTGATTTTAAAAAGGCAAGGGTCAAGGATGGAACAGCAACCACTGGAGTCAGCCCATAACGATCCCTGTGTTGTGATGGGGAATAAACCTTTGTAACCTTGGCCCAGCTCATGTGGCTGGGGCCAGGAAATGAAGTCCTGTGTGTTACCACCACTTTTGTGCATCCCACCTTAATTATAAACAGTCAGTGAAATCCCACTGTGTTGTCTCACAGAAGATTATGCGGCAAACCAGGGTGTCAATAAGGGAGACAGCTGGAAGCTTCCAGATTTTTCTGATGTGCAGATGTTTTCTCTTTCCTGTTAAGTACTTACACAGAACTTGGGCTTCTGAGATGAGAATTTGGAAAGTCCTTGTAATTCCTCACTAGTAGTAGTAGTACTAATTATAGTAATGCCACGGAAGCCCAACCAAGGACCAGGCCTTACTGTGCTAATCACTGTACAGGTATGTAATAAAGACAGTTCTGCCTCAGTGATTTCATGTTCTCCATGTTAGACAGGCTGCAGTTCAGTCCTTCCCTTTCATCTCCTTTGACGCTTAATAACTGCTGATTATTCTCATCTGCTCTGGCTCTGTTTCTGCCTTCTCATATCCTAAGGCCTGGTCTACACTGGGGGAGAGGGAGGGGAGGGATCGATCTAAGTTACGCAACTTCAGCTACGTGAAGTCGACATACTTAGACCTACTTCACCACGGTGTCTTCACTGCGATGAGTCGACTGCTGCCGCTCCCCCGTCTACTCTTCCTGCACCTCTTGCAGTGGTGGAGTACAGGAGTTGACGGAAGAGCGCTCGGGGGTCGATTTATCGCGTCTAGAGTAGACGCGATAAATCGACCCCCGTTGGATCGATCACTGCCCGCCGATCCAGTGGGTAGTGTAGACATACCCTTCGTTTCTTTCAAATGCTCTAGGTTCCAGTCTGTCCTGCAGGCATCCATTGTCGGGGTCGTGTTTGTGCAGGTTTGTGACACTATTAATGCTGATCTACCCACAGGTGGCTGCCATAAGAAAAGTTCCAGAAATAATAGCTGAATTTGAGAAGATGGGGCTTCCAAACTGTGCAGGGGCCATTGATGGCACCCATATCCCAATACTTTGCCCACCAAAAGGGGCCAAGTAGTTGTGAACCGAAAAGTTTATTATTCATTCATTCTGCAAGGCTTAGTGGACCACTGAGGCAGATTCGTGAATACCAACACGGGAAACCCTGGAAAAGTTCATGACACTATGGTACTGAGAAGATTGGGATTGTTCTTGAAGGGGGAAAGAAGGCACTTTATTCCTCAGTAACAATATGGTTCTCTACAGTGTGTCTGTCCAGTTTTTGTTTTGGCATTGCTGCTCCTAAATTGGCTCATGAAACCATACCCCAGCATCAGTGGGAATTCAGTTACAGAATCAGTAGCTGTAGAATGGTCATGGAGTGTGTGTTTGGTAGGCTGATATCTCATTGGCAGTGCCTGTGTCCCCATCTGGATGCCAATGTGGCAAATGCTGTTCATATTATCCTTGTCTGCTGCACACTCCCTAACATTTGGGAGGGTAAAGGGGAGTGCTTCCATCCTGAGTGGGCCCAGAATAAGTCTGGTTTACAAACCCTGTACGGGTAGCTGGATCCTGTCCACATGTACACAGGCAAGGGAAATCAGGGATTCCAAACGTGCACACTTCTCGGAACAGCACAGACACAGAGGGGGGTACTGAGGGACACCTTTAGAGCCCTGCAAATCCACAGATATCCGCTTTATATCCGAGGCTCATTTTTGCGGATCAGATGCGGATACAAATTTTGTATCCATGCAGGGCTCTAGACACCTTCACACCATAGGTGCTTGAACTAGAGGTGCAGGAGGTGCTGCTGCACTCCCTTGCTTGAAGTGGTTTCCATCATATCCAGGGTTTACAGTTTGATTCAATGGCCCTCAGCACCTCCACTGTAAAAATTGTTCCAGCGCCCCTGCTTTGCACTCTGTGCAACTGCTGAAAAGCATGAGGGGACATGGGCACACACTTGTGGGGGTTACACAGCTTTGTGAGGCTATGGCTACACTGGCGCTTTACAGCACTGCAACTTTCTCGCTCAGGGGTGTAAAAAAACACCCCCCTGAGCACAGCAAGTTACAGCGCTGTAAAGCGCCAGTGTAAACAGGCTCCCAGCGCTGTAAGCTAATCCCCTCGTGGAGGTGGAGTACCTGCAACGCTCTTCTTATATCTTAAATTTGTGCCTTCTTGGAAGAAACTCTTAAGACCTCTGCCATTTGAACAGACTTTGCCTGCCTTGTCTTACTCCATTAATACCTTCTGACTGGTTGTGGAAGAGCCTGCCACCCTTGTAAACACTAGTCGTTCCCTGCTGTTTTATGAATATGCAGTTAAATTCTATTATTGAAGTTCTTTGAAGTTTTGAGTGTAGCCACGGCCTGAGGTTTTTGTTCCCCTGTAGCTGAAGGTCACTAGCTGGTCCTTCCTGTGGCTATTCACGCAAATTACAGATAATTCTAACAAGGCACCTCCCCTGGGTTAACACCTTTTGGGTTGGATTTGTGCTGTCAGGGTGGTGGCCGAGTTGTCATGTGGACATTGTGCAATGCTTTTTTCCTAACTGTTCACACTTCCCTACAAACCTGTTATCAAGTGCACTCAATCTCTAACAATCTTATCAACGTTTGTTTTGCGGGAGTGCACAGGTGCCCATTCATTTTTATCCATTCTTTGTCAGCACTGCTAACTGCACTTAAAGGCTATTATGGATAATCACTACCAAGGTTGAAACTTGTCAAGGATTTGTAGGGGAGGAAGGGCTGTTCAGTCACCAAGTAGTGGCTGATGCCTGCCTCTGTTGTTACTTGCATCGTGTTTTGTTTTTCTGAATGTGAACCAAGCCATGTTTATCTGCTCATTTTCTGGGTGAGAGACAAGGTGGGTGAGGTAATATCTTTTATTGGACCAACTTCTGTTGGTGATTACCTCATCCACCTTGTCTCTCTGATATCCTGGGACTGACACAGCTACTGGGACTGACACGGCTACATTGACACTGCTTTGTGTGCACTGTATTGTGAGTTCTGGTACGTTTAGAACTAGCAGTGCTTTCTGTGAGCACATAACTGCACTTTCCCCATCCCTCCCATGTATCTTTGGGACTTCAGATATTTCTTAACCTGGAGCTTGTCTTCACATACAGTGAAGCTGTGCCACTTTAGCGCTTCAGCGAAGACACTACTAGAGCTGCTCCCGTCGGCATAGTTACACCACAGGATTATGAGGCGCTCAGCTATTGTAGTAATGGGGGCCATATAAATGCCCGAGACCTGGTCTGCACTAGAAAATTAAGTTGGTTTATCTACGTTGCTCAGGGATGTGAAAAACCCACAACTCTGAGCATCATAGTTAAGCCGACTTTACCCCAGTGTGGACAGCACTAGGTCAGTGGAAGAATTTTTCTGTCAACCTAGGTACCGCTTCTTGGGGAAATGGATTCCCTACGCTGACGGAAAAAACTCTCATAGAATCATAGAATATCAGGGTTGGAAGGGACCTCAGGAGGTCATCTAGTCCAACCCCCTGCTCAAAGCAGGACCAATTCCCAACTAAATCATCCCAGCCAGGGCTTTGTCAAGCCTGACCTTAAAAACCTCTAAGGAAGAAGATTCCACCACCTCTCTAGGTAACCCATTCCAGTGCTTCACCATCCTCCTAGTGAAAAAGTTTTTCCTAATATCCAACCTAAACCTCCCCCACTGCAACTTGAGACCATTACTCCTTGTTCTGTCATCAGGTACCACTGAGAACAGTCTAGATCCATCCTCTTTGGAACCCACTTTCAGGTAGTTGAAAGCAGCTATCAAATCCCCCCTCATTCTTCTCTTCTGCAGACTAAACAATCCCAGTTCCCTCAGCCTCTCCTCATAAGTCATGTGCTCCAGCCCCCTAATCATTTTTGTTGCCATCCGCTGGACTCTTTCCAGTTTTTCCACATCCTTCTTGTAGTGTGGGGCCCAAAACTGAACCCAGTACTCCAGATGAGGCCTCACCAATGTCGAATAGAGGGGAATGATCACGTCCCTCGATCTGCTGGCAATGCCCCTACTTATACAGCCCAAAATGCTGTTAGCCTTCTTGGCAACAAGGGCACACTGTTGACTCATATCCAGCTTCTCGTCCACTGTAACCCCTAGGTCCTTTTCTGCAGAACTGCTTCCAAGCCATTCGGTCCCTAGTCTGTAACAGTGCATGGGATTCTTCCGTCCTAAGTGCAGGACTCTGCACTTGTCTTTGCTGAACCTCATCAGATTTCTTTTGGCCCAATCCTCTAATTTGTCTAGGTCCCTCTGTATCCTATCCCTACCCTCCAGCGTATCTACCACTCCTCCCAGTTTAGTGTCATCTGCAAACTTGCTGAGAGTGCAGTCCACGCCATCCTCCAGTTCATTAATGAAGATATTGAACAAAACCGGCCCCAGGACCGACCCCTGGGGCACTCCACTTGAAACCGGCTGCCAACTAGACATGGAGCCGTTGATCACTACCCGTTGAGCCCGACGATCTAGCCAGCTTTCTACCCACCTTATAGTCCATTCATCCAGCCCATACTTCTTTAACTTGGTGGCAAGAATACTGTGGGAGACCGTATCAAAAGCTTTGCTAAAGTCAAGGAATAACACATCCACTGCTTTCCTCTCATCCACAGAGGCAGTTATCTCCTCATAGAAGGCAATTAGGTTAGTCAGACATGACTGTTGCTCATCACTTTCCTCTCCTCTAAGTGCTTCAGAATTGATTCCTTGAGGACCTGCTCCATGATTTTTCCAGGGACTGAGGTGAGGCTGACTGGCCTGTAGTTCCCCGGATCCTCCTTCTTCCCTTTTTTAAAGATGGGTACTACATTAGCCTTTTTCCAGTCATCCGGGACCTCCCCCAATCGCCATGAGTTTTCAAAGATAATGGCCAATGGCTCTGCAATCACATCCGTCAACTCCTTTAGCACCCTCGGATGCAGCGCATCCGGCCCCATGGACTTGTGCTCGTCCAGTTTTTCTAAATAGTCCTAAACCACTTCTTTCTCCACAGAGGGCTGGTCACCTTCTCCCCATATTGTGCTGCCCAGTGCAGCAGTCTGGGAGCTGACCTTGTTCGTGAAGACAGAGGCAAAAAAAGCATTGAGTACATTAGCTTTTTCCACATCCTCTGTTACTAGGTTGCCTTCCTCATTCAGTAAGGGGCCCACATTTTCCTTGACTTTCTTCTTGTTGCTAACATACCTGAAGAAACCCTTCTTGTTACTCTTAACATCTCTTGCTAGCTGCAACTCCAAGTGTGATTTGGCCTTCCTGATTTCACTCCTGCATGCCTGAGCAATATTTTTATACTCCTCCCGGGTCATTTGTCCAATCTTCCACTTCTTGTAAGCTTCTTTTTTGCGTTTAAGGTCAGCAAGGATTTCACTGTTAAGCCAAGCTGGTCGCCTGCCAAAATTATTGTTCTTTCTACACATTGGGATGTTTTTTTCCTGCAACCTCAATAAGGATTCTTTAAAATACAGCCAGCTGTCCTGGACTCCTTTCCCCCTCTTGTTATTCTCCCAGGGGATCCTGCCCATCAGTTCCCTGAGGGAGTCAAAATCTGCTTTTCTGAAGTCCAGGGTCTGTATTCTGCTGCTCTCCTTTCTTCCTTGTGTCAGGATCCTGAACTTGACCATCTCATGGTCACTGCCTCCCAGGTTCCCATCCACTTTTGCTTCCCCTGCTAATTCTTCCCAGTTTGTGAGAAGCAGGTCTAGAAGAGCTCTGCCCCTAGTTGGTTCCTCCAGCACTTGCACCAGGAAATTGTCCCCTACACTTTCCAAAAACTTCCTGGGTTGTCTGTGCCCCGCTGTATTGCTCTCCCAGCAGATATCAGGGTGATTAAAGTCTCCCATGAGAACCAGGGCCTGCGATCTAGTAACTTCTGCTAGTTGCCGGAAGAAAGCCTCGTCCACCTCATCCCCGTGGTCTGGTGGTCTATAGCAGACTCCCACCACAACATCACCCTTGTTGCTCACACTTCTCAACTTTATCCAGAGACTCTCAGGTTTTTCTGCAGTTTCATACCGGAGCTCTGAGCAGTCATACTCCTCTCTTACATACAATGCAACTCCCCCACCTTTTCTGCCCTGCCTGTCCTTCCTGAACAGTTTATATCCATCCATGACAGTACTCCAGTCATGTGAGTTATCCCACCAAGTCTCTGTTATTCCAATGACATCCTAGTTCCTTGACTGTGCCAGGACTTCCAGTTCTCCCTGCTTGTTTCCCAGGCTTCTTGCATTTGTGTATAGGCACTTAAGATAACGCGCTGATTGTCCCGCTTTCTCAGTCTGAGACAGGAGTCCTCCCCTCTTGCACTCTCCTGCTCGTGCTTCCTCCCGGTATCCCATTTCCCCACTTACCTCAGGGCTTTGGTCTCCTTCCCCCGGTGAACCTAGTTTAAAGCCCTCCTCACTAGGTTAGCCAGCCTGCTTGCTCACCTGTCAGCGTAGGTAGTCAGTGTTTACACTGATGCACTACAGCAGCGCAGCTGTGCCACTGTAGCATTTCAAGTGTAGACAAGCCCTAAAATAGATAGAGACTTCCAAATAGGGCTTAAGTGGAACAAGGCTTGTTGCTGTTTGTGAATTTCACCCATTAAACCACAGTGCTTCCCCAATAGCAGGTGTTGTAACATAGGATATTTGTACATGTCAGCTCTTGGGAAATATTTATCACAGAGTTCTGTACCCCAGGCAGTAGTTCTCAACCTATTTACCACTGAGGCACATATGCAGCTCTCTATGTGTTATGTGGGCTGCATCTATACAATACATACAGTACCTGTGTGGCCTTGAGGATGTCATATAGGCCGCAGCTGTGTGCTGATTGGGCCACGATTTGAGAACCACTGGTGTAGATCTACAGAATCTGGTGGTGGGGGTGGTATTTGTGATTTCTTTCCACTAGTGCCCACAATGCACAAGGTGCTTTCCAATCATAAAAGGAGGCATGGTCCTTATTCTGAAGAGCTCACAATGTAAGGGCTAGATTTTGACTAGTGCCAGCAAGGCTGCACAGAGCAATATACAGAAATAAGATCTCCCCCCAGTGCACTGGTTCAGCCATGTCAGTGATACCTTGATCAAGGTGGGGATATTTAGGGGGAGGGCAGAGGCTGTGCACCTGGTATTTCCTTCCCCTCCTTTTTAGTAAGTTGTTGAGAAAATGGTGGAGAGGAGGTGGAGCCATGGCCCCATCCCCCCAGGCACTGGCCAGTGAGTGGGTTGAAGTAACCTAATATCTCCCTGAAGCAGAGAAAGTCAGAACAAGATCCAATAGCTGGAAGTTAAAGCCAGACAAATTCATATTAGAAATAAGGCAACATTTTTAACAGTGGGGGATGAATAACAATTGGAACAGACTACCAAGGGAAGCGGTGGATTCCACATCTATTGAAGTCTACAGATTAAGACTTAGATGCCTTTTGGATGATATGTTTTAGTCAAACACAAGTTATTGGTCTCAATAAAGGGGAAAGTGGGTGAAAATCTACAGCCTGTGATACACAGGAGTTAGCTCCTCATACCTACATCTGTCAGTGATGTGAAAAAAACACATCCCTGACTGAAATAGCTATGCTGACCTGACCCCTAGTGTAGATGCAGCTACATCGATAGAAGACAGCTTCCATCAATGTAGGGTAGCCATTGTCACTTGCGGGGGTGTAAGCTCTCTCTACGCTGCGGGGTTATGCCAGCATAGCTACGGCAACATGTAGCTATGCCAATACAGTCCCCGTAGTGTAGGCATACCCTCAGACTAGATGATCTAAGGTCCTTTATGGTCTAAAAGTCTAATGCATGTTGTGTGTGCGTGTGTACACACAGTGTGTTTAGTACACAGTAGATAGAACATGGATTGCAAGGAGGGCTGCGTAGCCATGGTGGGAGTTTGAATTCTGTTTAGTTGGTGGACTAAGGTTTTGGCTTTTTCTGTCTTTTCTCTGCTGGTACACCCACCCTAGTACAGACCCAGGCTGTCTTGCACAGTCAGGAAATGGTGGGTGGGTAGATGGATGGATGGAAAGAAAGTTAGCAGTATTATGCATTTATCCCATATATGCAGTCTGAGCTGTGCAGACGGTCCCATACACCCACAGCATCTGCAGTCAGTGGGGCTTCTCAAGAGCACAGGACCTCACCTGCATGGAACCCATTGCAGGAGTTTGTAACTGTAATGACCTCAGGGGAAAAACCTGCTATTGAGCTCTGTCTGTGATGAGAATTGACTCTTTAATTCCAACTCTTTATTTCATCTCTTAACTAGCTTGAATCCGTGACAGAGTTGTGCTGAGCTTCTCACCTCTTGCCTAGCAAGTTTTCTTAATAGGCTCCTGTGAGGGACTTAGTCAAAAGCCATTTGAAAAACTAAAATCACTATATACACTTGTTCCCCTTATCCACTCTGTTTGAGGGCTAACTCTTAACACTATTCTAACACATTGGAGAGGTACCATTTAGCCTTACAGAAGATGTGATGGTTTGTCTCTACCATATGCTACTCAGTTAGGTGCTTTATAATATACTGGGCCAAATTCATTGGCATGCTAGAGTTTTGCTCCCACAATGAAAGGAACTGTAAACTCAGGGTGATAGTCAGTTAAGCCATGTTCATGACTGCTTCTTGTCACCAAAACAGTGCAAAGCAACATACCACTGAACCTGGCCCATTGTTTTTAAGGATTTTCTTACCTAGTTTTTTTATAATACTGAAGGCCCACGAGTCTATAATTCCTGAGCTCGGTAAACCGTAGCTCTGAAAGAGTTTGTAGAATGTAGATTATTTGACATAGGCTGCAGTTCTTTCTATAAATCTACTACTATCTATTATGTTAAGCCCTCTTTGGAAAATGTTTCCTATTAGAGCTGACTGAAAATTTTCAAGTGGAAAATTGTTCTGCTGGAATATGCTGAGCTGATGATTGAAATGTTTTGTGGGAATGTATCAACTTCATTGAGATTTTCACTGAGAAATTATTTAAAAGTTTCATTTCAATAAGGCCAAACATTTCATTTTGACTTTATCATTCTGATTCTTTATAATATAATATAGTCAAAACGATGAATTCAAAAGAAAATATTTCAGAATATTTGGTTTTGTGAAAAATTCAACTTTTCAATTCAGGACAAAACCAAATTTCAAAATCTCAGAATTTCCAAGGAGACAGAAATTCCATTTTTCGGCCAGCTCTGTTCCCATGGTGATAGCTGACTCATAAGACCCTAGTGACTCAATTTTATGATCTGACTGCTGAGAAAGGGCCCCAAAATTCTTAGGACATTTTTGGGGTGACAAAAATTGTAATCCAAGCACTGTAAAGTGTTCTTCTAAGTGAATGAGCCTGATGTTTCATCATTCCCTTAGCATCTGTGGCAGCTGTTGAATAATATAATGTGTCTGTGATGGGTTGAATCACAGAAAACCCCTTGGGAACTGCCAACTGATGTGCTGAGACTACCTCTGCCCCTGCTTTCCCTGCCAGATTGGGACTTCAGAGCCCTGCCTGGTTGTGCCAGACACGCTTGCTGGTTACAAACACAGACCCAGGTCTGAACCATCTCCCACAAACTGCAGGCTTAACTGAAAGCAGCGTAAGAAGTGTTCCTGTCTCTAACACTCAGATGCCCAACTCCCAATGGGATCCAAACCACAAATAAATCCATTTTACCCTGTATAAAGCTTATACAGGGTAAACTCATAAATTGTTCGCCCTCTATAACACTGACAGAGAGAGATGCACAGCTGTTTGCCCCCCCCCAGGTATTAATACATACTCTGGCTTAATTAATAAGTAAAAAGTGATTTTATTAAATACAAAAAGTAGGATTTAAGTGATTCCAAGTAATAACAGACAGAACAAAGTGAATTACCAAGCAAAATAAAATAAAACACGCAAATCTAAACCTAATACAGTAAGAAAACTGAATACAGATAAAACCTCACTCTCAGAGGTGTTCCAGTAAGCTTCCTTTTACAGACTAGTCTCCTTCTAGTCTGGGTCCAGCAATCACACACACACCCTGGATACTGTCCTTTGTTCCAGTTTCTTTCAGGTATCCTTTGGGGCTGGAGAGGCTATCTCTTGAGCCAGCTGAAGACAAAATGGAGGGGTCTTCCAGGGGTTTAAATAGACTTTCTCTTGTGGGTGGACACCCCTCCCTCCCCCTGTGTAGAATCCCAGCTACAAGATGGAGTTTTGGAGTCACAGGGGCAAGTCACATGTCCATGCATGACTCAGAACTTACAGGTAACAGCCGTGGTTCACATGCTACCTTGAACGTCCTCAAGTAGACTTCTTATGTGGATTGGAGCCTTCCAAGATCCATTGTCTGTTAAGTGTTTCTTGATTGGGCACTTAACTTGCACATTCCTTTCTCAAGAAGCTGACCAAATGCTTTACTAAGGCTACTTAAAATCAAGCAACTACACAGCCAATATTCATAACTTCGAATACAAAAATGATACATGCATACAAATAGAAGGAATAGATTCAGTAGATCATAACCTTTACAGAGATATGTTACATGGCATATGTAGCATAAAACATATTCCAGTTATGTCATATATACATTCATAAGCATATTTCCATAAAGTCTTATGGGGTGCAACGTCACACTGTCCATCACTAAATATAAAATTAAAACGTGCAATAAGGACTGGATCATGCAAGGTGTTCAGCAGTTAGCAGGACTGGGCACTATCTGTAAAAGATTATCCTCTTTACCCCACTCCTCCCTTTCTAAATTGCTCAAATCCATCAGCACCAATTCTTCAATGAAAGAGGCTACTAGATCATTAGAAATGCAGTGATGCAGCCAGCCCCTAAAGACCTGATCTTCCATGGACATGAATAGAAAGACAGCTACTGACTTCAAAGGGCTTTGAATCAGTTCCTTAGTGATAATGTTTCAGTTTCTTGCCGAAAAATGTGCACTTATGTACACCCTTAATTCACTCAGTGAAATGGAAACAAATTAGATGACAGAACCACCTAAAAATAAGAAAAAAAAGAGGGAAAGAAACCAAGCTGCACTGAAATTGTGCAACTAACAGGGCACATTACTCCTCTTTCACTTTTCTTTGTGTTTTATCCCATCACTTACCCATTATCTATGGGCCTTTCAGATCCCATGATAAAGGTCATTGAAAACTGGACTGGAAAGAACACTAGAATGAGTAGTAAGGACCATCCTAGGATGGCAACAGGGGATGGATTTTGTGACTTGAGACTTTTTTTCCCATCTCTAATTTCTATGAATCTATTGGAAAAGCAATTATTCCTTCTGTAGCTTTTGGTACATTCTATGCAGGGTAGTGGAAAGATTTTTTGAGTTGTTTGAGGAAAAACAGATGCAGGTCAACAAAATAAAATATTCAGTAGAAGTATCTATAGTAATTTGACTGGGCAGATTTAGATCTGTTTTGTTTCAGGAGGGCCAGCCATGATGATAAAGACAGCTTATTAGATGTTTCTATCGGGAATGTTTTAAAAATATCTTACCAAATTTCAGCCCCCATGCACCTGTGCAAGTGTCTCCTGCAGACAGGAAATCTCGTTTCAAGCTTTTAAAGAAGTTGCTCTGTTTCCAAACCTGGAATCAATTCTGCCATTTAAAAACAGAATGTGAAAGATCTAAAAGGATAACAGATAACAGCCCTAAATAACAGAGATGTCAAAAGCCTCCAGGACTTGTTGGCTCCATCAAGAACAGGGACGGGAAACTGGGCATGGCATGAGACAGCTCTCTGCCTGCCGATCTCTGGATTCCCATAGGAACAGAAGTCTTTTTGCCTTGGTCCTGTCTCCTCCACCCCTCCTTACTCCTGTGGTCACATGTGTGCACCCTCTGACTTTACACCAGCTGAGGATCTGACCTGTGGTCTCTTTAGTATAACTGAAGTTTGATCCCCCATTTTCTTTGGGCTATATTGACTCACCCTGGAAGAAGCCATGAGAGGGCTTCCCGGCAGGGAGCTTCCCAGTATGATGGGGAGGGTCTGGAGGATTGTGAAGTGTGAACAGGGCCGGCTCTAGGCACCAGCAAAACAAGCTGGTGCTTGGGGCAGCACATTTTTAGGGGTGGCATGGCCGGCGCCAGAATGCCACCCCTAAAAATGTGCCCCGGCCGCCCTAGCTCGCCATGGCGCGCGAAACAGCCAATTAGTACACCGCTACTCGCCCTCCCTCCCAGGCTCTCAAGCCTGGGAGGGAGGGGGAGCAGAGGCGCACGAATCAGCTGTTTCGCACGCCGGGGCGGCTCGGGGTCCCCCCCTCCCTCCCAGGCTCTCAAACCTGGGAGGGAAGGGGAGATCCCGAGCGGCCGTTTCGCGCGCCGCTGCTCCCCCTCCGTCCCAGGCTTGGGAGCCTGGGGGGAGGAGGCAGGGCTGGGGATTTGGGGAAGGGGCGGAGTTGAGGCGGGGCCGCGGGTGGGGTAATTAAAGAAGGTGGGGGCGGCCAAAATTGTTTTTGCTTTGGGCTGCAAAAATCCTAGAGCCGGCCCTGAGTGTGAAGGTTGCACCCTCTTGTATCCTTGTAGATCTCAGGCATCTGTGGGGAAGGGATTTCCCCTCTATCCTGGAACTGCCCCTCACCTTGGCAGTGTAGCCCCTAGTGCATCTGCACTGCTAATGGCTGGGTCCCCCTATGGCTTCTTTGTAGTAGCCATGAAGAGGACTCAGAGGGAGGTAATGCAGCTCCAAGCCGAATTACCTGCTGCTTCGATTTTCAGATGCAAATCCAAGGACTATGCAGCAGAGAGCAGCATCCCCCTACTGCATCCTTCCCGTAAACCCCCACAGAGCCTCAGCAGAGGGGCATCTTTGTATGATAATGGCAGGGGTTGGAGACAGCACTCTGCCTTCCCATGGGAGTTCATCAGCATGAAGAGTGCTGTCTCCCCGTGTGATTCTGCAGAGGGTGGTTTGAGCCTATGTACAGGGCATTCTGTGGAACGTTGAACTTTCGTTTTTAAAAAAGACCCTGATTTTGCTCTTAGAAATTTGAAGAAAGTCAAGGACGAGCCAATAGCAAAACAGCCTTTTATCAGGCTCTGCAAAATTCCCTCGGAGGAGAGGACTCCAATTCCTTCATTGAAGATGCAGCTGCCTGGTACTATTCCCTCCAGCACTCGACTGCCGATTATGCATCATTTTCCCGGGCTTTGGAGAACGCCACACGGTAAGAAATTCATTTTAGGATTCTGTTGTGTGATTCGGGGTTAAACAGGTTTGGGTTTTCATCATTGTCAAATACACACTCAGATACTATGGTGGTGAGGACCTTACAAGCACCTGCATCGAGAGATGGGAAAAGGAGGCTGTAGGATTTGGATTGCATAGTAGGCTGGCTGTTTGGGGTTCTTTTTTCTTTTTCTTTTTGTTTATTTTAAATCTTCTAATAGCCATGCGCTGTTAGTAAAAGGAGGGAGATGAAATGGTTTTGGTGCCCTTTTGAAAATGGATTTTCCACATCAGGTGCATTTTGGAGTAAAAAAAATATTGAGACCAAAAAGGTTACCGGACAATATTTGTCTAGGTACCCTTTGCTATTGAAGATGATTTGGTTTGAAGAAGGGATTTTCTCACCCAGGTGATCCTCATTACAGTATGACAGTTCCTGGACCACATTTTTCAAAGATAGGTGACTAAGGTTTGCCACCATCATGCACAATTCGATACCTAAATAACTGGCCTGATTTTCAGAGGTTCGGAGCACCTTACAGCAGCTCTTGAAGGAACTAGACAAGTCCAAAAACTTTGAAAACTGGTAACTTTTATTTAGGTGGCTGAGTGTGGATTTAGATGCCTGCTATGTTCAGAGAGTCAGATTTCAAAATGTTGGCCTTTGCACTCATATGTATGTTATCAAAGTGTAAAAATATAATTTATCCTTTCTGGAAAGCGCTCCACAAATGGCTCTCCTATGGAAAACAATGGGATCTGCTTACACAGAAGACTTGCAGAGTTGGGCATTAACTAATTGTCACACCACCTCTGTGTATTATTGATCCCATTCCACAGACAGCTAAACTAAGGCAGAGAAAGCCTTTGAGTTTGATGCTTCATTTCCTGGCACCTTGTGTAGTCATTTACACCAGTGCACAGTGACTGTAAAATACCAATCTCCTAAATTAGTGCACTAATACTTCCTGGCTCCCTCCGTGCACCTTCTCCTCCACTGCACCCCTGCAAAGGTGGCTAAAATCTGGCCCTTCATGTTTAATTGGAATAGATTAGAAAGCCTTCCTCTTTGCAGAAACTACTCTTTGCTATCTTTGGTTAGCATACAGGCAGGACCGTCCTTACCCATATGCGAAGTACGCAGCTGCATAGGGCACCAGGAAATTCGGGGCACCAAATTTCCTGGTACCCTGCGCAGCTGCGTGCTGCTCCAGCCCCTGCTCCGCCCCTGCCCTGCCCCCACTCACCGTCAGCGGGAAGTGCAGCGGCCCTGCCCCAGCTGCGCCGCTGGTAAGTGCTGGGGGGTGGTTCCCCCCGTCCCCCAAGCCAGCCCTGTGCCCACCCCCCACTGTGGAGGCCTGGGGCCAGTACCCACCCCCTCACACAAAGGCCTGGGGCCCCACCCCACCCCCCACAGGGGGACTGCGTAGGGCCCAGAATAGCTAGGGACGGCCCTGCATACAGGTTTGTTGTGAAGATTTCTCCTTATTCCCAAGTAGATGTATTTAGAGGTGGGTTAGTTTGACTTGCTGGGCTGTCTCAATGTGAAGACCCGTCTGTTTCACACTTGCTTCTCCAGGAGCCCTGGCTGCTGCAGTGTTTTGATTTCCACTGTCTGTGCTACATAGTATGGTACTCCACTTGTGTCACTCTGCATACCACCGGAGGCATGCTTTCCTTTTCAGTAGCCTGTCAGCCTTCGTTTGCATTGCAGGCCACTGCCGCGGGAGAGGGAGCTGAAAGTGAGCCAAGGTTAATGTAGAAAATCGGATCCAAGAATCCAATGAATGAATGTGTTTGTGAAAGGCCTCTGAGTGGGCCTGGTGCGCCTGTGCATTGTGGCCCAGGAGAAAAGAAGCAAGAAGCAGATAGCAGGCTGCAGTTTGCTCCTTGAAATGATATTTGGGGATTTTTTATCAAGAATACCACTATGCTGGGTTTTCCGGCCATGTCCATCCATCTGTCTGTCATATTTATGGGGTGCCAATCACTATAGTGTCTACGTACAACTTATTCCAGTATGGATCCTAGTACTAAACATGCTAAAAACCATGGGGAGAATTATGATAACTTGTGGGAGTGCTGCATGGAAATTCCATTATATGTAAATCTGTCACTCACAAGAGGCACCACCTCTCAGCCCGTGCGATGGCTACCTCAGCAAGGAGCCATTATAACATTCAGACTTGGTACTTCCCTTCTGTCACGTCTTTCATTCGAGGGCCTGCCTCAAAATATGCTATAAATAGGACCCTACCAAATTCATGGCCATGAAAAATGCATCACGTACGGTGAAATCTGGTCTCCCCCCCATGATACCTGGTCTTTTGGGTGCTTTTACACTATACTATACAGATTTCATGGGGAGACCAGCGTTTCTCAAAGTGGGAGTCCTGACCCAAAAGGGAGTTGCAGGGGGGCCTCAAGGTTATTTTAGGGGGGTTGCAGTATTCCCACTCTTACTTTTGCGCTGCCTGCAACGCTGGGCAGCTGGAGAGTGGCGGCTGCTGACTGAGGGCCCAGCTCTGCAGGAAGCAGTGCAGAAGTAAAGGTGGCAATACCATACCCTGCCGTCCTTACTTCTGCGCTGCTGCTGGCTGTGGCTCTCCCTTCAGAGCTGGGCTCCCGGCCAGCAGCCGCTGCTCTCTAGCTGCCCAGCTCGGAAGGCAGCGCCGCTGCCAGCAGCAGCGCAGAAATAAGGGTAACAGTACCGCAACTCCCCCTACAATAACCTTGTATCCTCCCCAGGGCCGACTCCAGGCACCAGCCCAGCAAGCAGGTGCTTGGGGCGGCCAAGGGGAAGTCGGGCTCTTCGGCGCCAATTCGGCGGCGGATCCCTCGGTCCCTCTCCAAGGGAAGGACCTGCCGCCGAATTGCCGCCGAAGAAGAAAGCGGGGCAGTGGAGCTGCCGCCGATCGTGATCACGGCTTTTTTTTTTTTTTCCCGCCGCTTGGGGCGGCAAAAACCTTGGAGCTGGCCCTGATCCCCCCTCCCCTCACACTTCCTTTTTGGGTCAGGATCCCTACAATTACAACACCCTGAAATTTCAGATTTAAATAGCTGAAATCATGAAATTTACAATTTTAAAAATCCTATGACTGTGAAATTGACTAAAACAGACCAAAACAGACCGTGAATTTGGTAGGGCCCTAGCTATAAACACTAAACAAGCCCCAGAGCACCCACCATCAGGGGTGGATATTATTATCCACATTTATCAGATGAGTAAATTGATTCACAGAGATAAGTGAGTTGCCCAAACTCATACAGTGAGTAAGTAGAAGGACCCATAACAGAACCCAGGTCACCAAAGTTCAAGTCCCTTGTTTTAACCACTAGACAACACTTCCACCCTAATATTTACTCCAGGCTATAGCAGACATTTCAGAGAGGAGAAGGTGGTGATACATAACTTATAAATACTGAAGATGGCTAGATAGGGAAGAAGAAGGGTTTAAAAAATAATTGGGTAAATATATAAACCCAGACCACTTTCATGTTATGGGGCTATCATTTTTCAGTCAAGTTCTAGTGGGGTCATAGACCATGAGAAAGAAGCTTAAGTGGTTAAGTTGTAACCCACGTGCCCTATGTATTACAATTTAGGAGTATTTCTGGATTTTGTTTTTGTTTTTAATTTGCTTTGGTAATATTCTTAGATATTTTTTCTGGGTTTAAATTGTTTCACCGTTTTTTTTTCTATACAGTATTTTCTGAGCTATAAGAAGGTACACAAAACCACACGTACTCTCCATGCTATTTGTTTCTATTCTTAAAATACACAAGGAAACTTTTTTTTCAATTATGCAAGCTTCTTCTGCTCCTAGAATCGTAATAGGTGTTTGCAGAGATGCACAGGTTTTAAAGTGTTGCAGTATCTCATTTTTGTTTTTTTAAATTTCTCTAGAATATTTGACTCCTTTCCCTGCTCCTCCTGCACAGAATTTAGCTTTTAATGGCCAGTTGATTTCAGAATCTTCCTTCAGAATGAATGGTCTCAAAGTGATGTAGCTCCTGATATTTCAAAGACCATCCGCTCTGATAAAACCTCATGCTTACAGATTTACAAAGAATAGTGGCTTTAGTTTTCGATGGGTGTTGCCTACCGTAACTCCTACAGAGAGTTGTGGTCGGTCAGCCCATGTCTTTGTGGTTTCTAAGCTGAGGTTCTGTGAACTTAAAATAAATTTTGGTCAACTAAAATAGCTGCCCTAGGGAGGGGCCGTGTAGTTGAAATGCTTAAATAAAGAAATTAATTGTTGTGCTCCTCTTACATATTCTTTCCCCTCACCACTCACTTATGGCAGTTCCTATAAAAGCTCTATGTAGCAGCAAGGGTAGCATGTTCACTGCAATGTACAAGAATTGAAATCTCTGACTTTCATCCATGTATGCATATGTATGTAGATCTGGATGTATACACACACATACTGTCTTGTGTGAAGTCTTTGTGCATATAATACAAGTGTGTGGTGGTGATTTCTATTTGATAAATTTCCGATCCATGTGGTAAATTAGATTTGTCATGTAACTGGAATCACTTTACCCTTTACTCTGCCCACAAAGCCATCTCTCCCAGACAACTGCTTATCCTATTCCGTATCCCCAAGCAGTGTCAAATGGATGCCTTTTAAGACATGCCAAATAAATGTTCCTTTCCTTCTCCCAAACGCAGAAGTTCCCTCCAAAATTACACAGATCCGCGATCCAGAATGGGCGATATTCAGCCTTAATCAATGAGCTATTTAAGTGCTTTCACAAAACGTTACTGAATACATATTTTGCAAACCACTGGAGCAAGAAGTAGGAGATCTATACCATTAGAAATCCAGGAATCAATCAGAGAATGCTTCCTAGGCCTGCAAGCTCCTAAGATATCAGATTTTAAATATGCAACATTATTATGCATGGAAAAGCATAATTTAGAGCATAATTTTTAGAGCTTTCTAAACGACATTGGCTATAATTGCCCTTTCCTTCTCCCTGTGGAGCGTGGGTGTGCAGGGGAGCTGGCTCACTCCACTAGGGAGAAAGGCAGATATAGGAGGCAGAAGCCGTTCTGGGAGACACGAGGAAGCCTGCTGTCAAAAATAGAAAGATGATTTAAAGTCTTTTCTAGTTACGTAATAATTGTCTCCTCTTTGCCTCTTTTCAGTGACCACTTTATCACCTGTCCCATTATCAGCATGGCCAAGGACTGGGCTGATAACTCCAGAGGGAATGTCTTCATGTACCATGTGCCTGTGAGCTCCTCTCAGAGCAGGTAAGATCTGTCTTACCTTGGTGTTTGGATGTGGAGTTTGTGAAACCAAAACCAGGGTCGTCTGGTCTGGTTTTGTCTCTGCTCTACATTGGACAAGTCACTGGACCAGCTTTTCCTTCTTTACGTGGTACTGGGCATAAGTCATCCATGGTCAATAGACTTTTTTTTTTTTTTAAAAGGATGATGATTCTTGATAAAGCACAAAAGGGAAAGGGGTAGAATTTTGAGATGCGCTCAGCATTGGTTTAAGACCGCTCCTGTTGAAGTCAATGGAGCTTTACCACTGACTGTTTGCCCAACGATGAGAAGCTTAATGATGACCTTCCGACTAGAGAGGATGGATGATCAGGTTAAAGCACTGGGCTGGGACTCAGGAGATCTAGCTTCATTTTCCAGCTCTGCCACAGATAACCTGTGTGACCTTGGGCAGGTCACTGCACCAGACTCTGGGCCCTGAACCAGTCCCTGTCCACCTCTCTGGTGGCACTGACAGGCCACAAAGGAACTTCAGTGGTCCCTGGAAAACTTCCCCAGTGCAGGAGCACGGTAGGACCACTTTGTGCTGCGGCCATTCTTGGTTGCAGAGCAGTCCCATGGCAGCAGTGGCAAGACTGCCATAAGTTAGAGCAGCCTTCTGGGATGCTATAATTCAACCAGCGTTCGCATTAGTTCCCAGAGCAACCAAAACCTGTGTGGTGTGTGATGGTCACTTAAAGCCATCTTTCTCCTCTGCGCCTTGGCTGCACCTTCCGAGAGTTCACTGGGAAAGTTACTCATATACATGAGTGTTTGCAAGATCAGGGCCTAAGCCAAGCATGTCTGACCTTAGCCTGAGGGGGTTCCTTTTTGTGACTCTAGGGGGTTACTCACATTATGTGGAGAAGCAGCATCAAGTTTTAAAAGAAAGGGTTAAAACTCCAGCTAGAAACAGCTTCTCAAACAATTTTTTAATGGTTTTGATAAGTACCGAAGCCCAAACCCCTAAGGGAGGGATAGCTCAGTGGTTTGAGCATTGGCCTGCTAAACCCAGGGTTGTGAGTTCAATCCTTGAGGGGGCCACTTAGGGATCTGGGGCAAAATTGGTACTTGGTCCTGCTAGTGAAGGCAGGGGGCTGGACTCGATGACTTTTCAAGGTCCCTTCCAGTTCTAGGAGATAGAATATCTCCATTATTTATTTTATTCTACTGGGCTGCAAGTATCCTCTTCTGTAGTGGATAACTGCAGATTATGAAGGTTAATCAGCTTTTACTTGTTTTATTTGGAGATTTTCAAACTTGTTTAGACGTGTCCCTCCAGAGAAGTCAAGGCTGGGCAGCTTAGTTTCCAGCTAGCAGTTGGGGCTTTTCACTGCCATGAGAAGCATCTGCTTCCTTCCTTCCCAGGCCAGAAGTGTCAGAGAGTCAGTAAAGGCAACATCTCGCATCATTGCTAATAAAGACCTTGACTGAGCAAAGCACTTAAGCAGATACTTACCCTTAAGCACATGCTTATAGTGCATTCTTGAATTGGGGCCATAGTGTTTCAACAGCAATTTTCTCTCTCCATGTCCTCCATTCACCTGGTCCAATAGTGTCTTTTAATTAATGTCTAGCGTTGTGGCTAGAGCTCTCTTTTCCCAGTGTCTCCCTGAAGAGATGGGATGGCTGAATGGGTAGAGGTTTTGTTTTGGTGAGTCGGGAGGGCGTTTTAGCTGAAGTTGGGCTACAAGCTGTGAATAAATTTGTTTCCGATTGCAGGGCAGAGAGCATTTTAAAACCAACTGAGATCTGGGCTACAGAAGATGGCCACTGTGGTGCTATAGCAGATATAGTCACTTTATTTAAAGCAGAGAAGAGTTGACTCCCTGGGGAGCCGTCATTTCATCGGGAACTCTTGCAGGAACAGTCACACAATTCTGTCTGGTTACCAATGTACTTAGATAAGTGACTTTTATGAGACTCCAAATGGAACAGAGATGCACTCCGCCCAGGAGCGCCGCCAGCTTTTCTGCCGCCCTAGGCGGCGGAAGGTCCCGCCCCGAAATGCCGCCCCCCACAGAGGCAGCGGAAGGTCCCGCCGCCGAAATACCGCCGCGGTCGTCGCCCCCCAAATTGTAGCGCCCTAGGCAACCGCCTAGGTCGCCTAATGGGTTGCGCCGGCCCTGACTCCGCCAAAACCCAGCAGGATAAAAAGGAAAGGTGTGTTCTCAATTTAGCCAGCAAGTTTCATCTTGCAGGAGAACGGAGATAGCCCACTTATTGGCTATACTAGCGGCTAATTGCGGGGTAGATGTGATAGTGCTTATGGATCCCATAGGAAGTGTTTTAGAACCACAGAAATCAAGGAGGATTCAGCAAACTTTCACTCTCGTCTTGTCCCATTAGAGATCTTGTTTGTATTTGCAAGATTAACTACTTCTCAAACTCCCCATATCAGTAAGAGTTTATATAGCTTTCTCTGGCTTGAGTACACATTCTTCAAATATTTATATATTAGCCAGCCAACATCTAAGCCAGCTCTTTCAGTCTTGTTTCATGCTTTCCAGCTGAACATATTACATTCTTTGTGCCTCCCTTTTGGTCAGTTCAGAACTGATCATAGAAGAAAATTAGTTGCAACAAAGATTATTAGTTCACTTTCCCATAGCCACTTACAAAAAAGCTGGTGCCTGACACTAGGGAGGTAGAAAGGTGTAGTCTAGTGGTGAAAACACAAGACAGGGAGCCAGAAACTCATCCGTTAGAATCTCAGGCTCTCTGAGCAGCTTGGAGCTAAATCGCTCATAATGAGAACTGGGCCCAAAATGGAATGTTAGATCTGAATCTTCCATGTGTCAGGTTCAGGTTGGAGCTAAACTTCACGGTCCAGGCACATCTTTACTAATGCTTTGATTTTAAAAAAACAAACAAAAATGATGTTAAAAGAGCTTTATTTAGGTTGCAAAGTCAAGCCCTTAAAAGTTAGGAAATACCAGAATTCAGGTTGCCTGTGCAACCTTAATTTGATCCTCTTGTACTTATACATCATCGCACACAATTTTTTCCATAGGACCCCAGTCTGATTCAGTGCACAGCTTCATACTGCACATAAATCTGTGAGTATATCATACAGTCTAACAAGTTGTGTGTGTATGGGCCACTGTAACATGCAGTGTAGTTGTATCCGTGTCAGTCCAGGATATTAGAGAGACAAGGTGGGTGAGGAACAATAAAAAATATTACCTGGGCCACGTAAGTCGTTTGTTTCTAACTGAGCTTCTCCTAATTCTTCATTTCGTTTCTGGCAGGTGAAAATCGCTCCAGCACACTGTCTGACAGCTCCATTACACACCAAGCAAACCATGCTGATGAGTCTATTGGTTTGTGTGACTTTGCATGGAATAGACTCATCACAAAGTGCTTTCAAGTCAATAACACGAGAAAAACCCTGTAATCTCAAGGCAGTAAAATACAAAATCCTTGTGTATGATAGAGATGTGTCCAAATGGTCCCCCTCAAACTAGAGCCAGTTGAATCTGAGTAATTTAGATAACATATTTTAGAATATTCATTTGAATACACTATTCATAAACACCGTTTCTCAGAATTTACCTACTTCTCTAGATTTCCCAGGTAACTGGAAATTTTTCCATAAATCTCTGAATACAGGTATATTTTTCACTATTTCCCCAGCTTTACTTCAAGCCATGAGCAGTTCAAATTTGCCCCTGTGTCTAGTTTTTACATCTTGAGCCTATCTCTAGTATATGGAAATGTTTGAGACAGGGAAGCTGCATGATATGACTCAACTTTATTGACTTGCAGAGTGTTTTGTACGAGCTGTAATAATTTCACATGGAAGAGAGGAAGGAAGGCCCAGTGGTTAGGAGCTCCTCTGGGACTTGAGAGAGGCAGGTTTGATTCCCTGCTCTGCTATAGACTTCGTGTGTGACGTTGGGCAAAGTCGCTTAGCCTCCCTGTGTCGCAGTTCAGTTCTCCATCTGTAAAATATAGACAATAGCACTTCCCTACCTCACAGAGGTGTTGTAAGGATAAATACATTAAACATTATTATGTGATCAGGTACGACAGTACTGGGGACCATATAAGTACCCAAGTTTCATAGATAGCAGTAATCGTCATACTGTGCAGATGGCTGTTCCCAAACGGGTTGTTGCACAATACAATGATCCCTGCATGTCTTCTAGTTCCTACTGTACCATGGACTCAAAACTCAAGTGTCCTGCTACATATGCCTTGATACTTTACACATACCTTGTGCATATATCACACAGTCTAACATGTTGCAAGTTCTGTGTGTGTCAGCCACTGTAACAGTTGTATCCGTGTCAGTCCCAGGATATTAGAGAGACAAGGTAGGTGAGATAATATCTTTTATTGGTCCAATAAAAGGTACTACCTGGTCCACTGTAAGTCATTTGGGCTCCCAAAACTTTTTATAGTTAACTAATCAATAACTGCAGAAGGCTAGAGGCATTAAAATATAAAGATGATGGTAAAAAGAGAACTTTGTCTTGCATTAAAATGTTGGTGATATGTATATATGCACACATAAAGTGTGCTATATTATTTTATACATATACAAATACACGGATATAGATGGAAAGAACAGTTGACACTTCTGTTTATTATATATGTGCAGAATTACAGGAAACCATTAACTGGGGGTTCTCAAGTAACAAAGTGGAACTTGCAGTGGGTGAACTAATATCACTATCCATATGGTAAAATTCTCTCGGCTTGGCGTGACACTGTGTCTGTCTGCTTTAGTCTTCAGTTTCTATTTGAGTAAGGAACATAATGCATAGCCAACTCCTGCATTAATGATCTGCAGCAAAAATATATAACACAGATGTAATTTTTTTTACCCTTTGCAGAAGACGTAAAGCCTTAGAGTAAACATTGGTTCTAAACAATGCAGCAAGAATGTGGCTGCTCAGGACTGGTTGTTTTTAGAGTGTAGAAATTCAGGATATAATTTTAGTTACAGGAAAACGGAGACAGGATAAGTACATTGTGACCGCAATTATTCTGTTTGTTTGGTTTTGTAAATAGTACCGATAACGGCAAAGAAGCTATTCATTAACCCTTTAGGCTGTTTCTATATAACCCCAGATTCATAGATTCATAGATTCTAGGACTGGAAGGGACCTTGAGAGGTCATCGAGTCCAGTCCCCTGCCTGCATGGCAGGACCAAATACTGTCTAGACCATCCCTGATAGACATTTATCTAACCTCCTCTTAAATATCTCCAGAGATGGAGATTCCACAACCTCCCTAGGCAATTTATTCCAGTGTTTAACCACCCTGACAGTTAGGAACTTTTTCCTAATGTCCAACCTAGACCTCCCTTGCTGCAGTTTAAGCCCATTGCTTCTTGTTCTATCCTTAGAGGCTAAGGTGAACAAGTTTTCTCCCTCCTCCTTATGACACCCTTTTAGATACCTGAAAACTGCTATCATGTCTCCTCTCAGTCTTCTCTTTTCTAAACTAAACAAACCCAATTCTTTCAGCCTTCCTTCATAGGTCATGTTCTCAAGACCTTGATGTGATCTGGCTTGTTGATGATTCATTAAGTGGCACTGCTCTCATTGAATTATTACTATAGCAAAGCCCCAACATGGTTTTCAGTCCTACTGTGCAGCCGGAGGTGCTGTCTTTTAGATGATATATAAAAATCAAGGTTCTTCTCACTTAAAGGGCCAGATAATGAGCTGCTGTTAATCGATGTAATTCCAGTAAAGTCAGTGGAGCTACATTGATTTACGCTAAGTGAGGACTATCTACTATCGCACAGTCAGTAAAAATTCCATAATAGTTCTTGCAAGAGTAATTGTTGTTAACCTTGATGTCCTGCCCAAATTCCTGTATCAGTAATTGCATTCTGCTTACTTTCTGTAACTTTAGTTGGAGTGCTGTATTCTTCACTTCTGTACTGTTGTGTGGGGTTGCTGTGTGCTGTTGAGCAGCTGCCACGTACTCAGGGTTGGCTGCATTTCAGTAGCAGGCGATAGGATACCCATAAATAAAAGGGATGGGAAGAGTTCTTCATTCAGATTCAGTTTGGATGTGAATCTACTCAGCTGTGAAGTATATTGGTTTTCTGATTAATAACGCTAATACAAATGTTGGCTGTAAAACTTACCAAGAATATGGCAGAATAAAAACAGACATTCTATATTTATACTTCAAGAAATGTATTTACTTAATTAAATAATTAATGATCCCAGATGGGACCATTATGATGATCTAATCTGACCTTCTGCATAACAGGCCCAGAGAACCTCAGCCTAACTATTATTATTCAGGTGCACTCAACAGCTTACCACGTTGAGTCCCATTGTGTTAGGCGCTGTACAAGGAAATTGCTTCTAAGAATTTACGTATCTACAAGACAAGGCCTAACAGGTAGATGAGACAAACAAGTGAATTAAGATGGTGGGCAGGGGGACGTGGTAACAAACACTGGAAGATGTGTGGAGTTTTTAGCCAATCAGGATCAGTAACCAGAGTATACATTTACACTTGCCAAGGTCTTGTCACTTTTCCCTCTAAAATCCCTCTAAAATCTGCTACTTTCTCTCCACCGCTTCTGCTAAAACTTGGTTTTCTTCCCCTTGGACTATTATAATCTACTCTGCTCAAACCTCACTTCTCTTCTATCCATCCCATATGCTTCCACTAAAATAATCTTCCTTTCCCACTTATCTAATCATGTCACATCTCCTCAAGTCCCTTTGCTGATTCTCTGATATCCAGCCTACGGGTCCAAATATAATCTTTTTTCTAAAATTTCTTCCTTGAGGGTGGTCGTGTTCAGATTTGGGGGCCTCATTACTCAGCAGATCCAGCTGCTAATCCCAACCGGGCTGGAGAGGGACAGGACTTCCTCTTTCCCTGCATGGGCCACTCCTGGGGCTGGGTCAGACCCATCTCTGGGAACCTCCCCCGGCTGCAGGAAGCTCTGTGGCTGATGACTTGGAGCCCAGCTCTGAAGGCAGCGCCGCTGCCAGCAGCAGCACAGAAGTGAGGGTGGCATGGTACAGGGGAGTTATCACTTTTGTGGGGGCAGAACCAACCTTATGGGTGGGCAACCACCCATGGTGCTGTGGTAAGGGTGGCGCTGGGATCCCCTGACACACACATGCAGCCAGCCCAAGGCCCCTTTTGCCCCTTTAACAACCTTTAACCCCACAAGAGCTAGGCCTAGAACCGGGGAGGGGCAGGGCTGAGGGCACACCTGCCGAGGGCTCCTACGTGTGCTGGGCTCCTACCATGTGCTGGGCTCCATGGTCCCACCTCTGGGAACCTCTTCTGGCTCCAGCAAGCTGCTGCTGACAGTGGCACAGAAGTAAGGGTGGCAATACCACACCATGCCACCCTCACTTCTGTGCTGCTACTGGCGATGGCACTGCTTTCAGAGCTGGGCTCTCGGCCAGCAGACGCCACTCTCCAGCTGCCCAGCTCGGAAGGCAACACCAGCACAGAAGTAAGGGTTGCAATCCCACAACATCCCCAACCCCTCCACCAAGAGCCAGATTTCATGGGGGAGACCAGATTTCACAGTCTGCGGTGCATTTTTGACAGCCATGAATTTGATAGGGCCATACTGAAGGACAGGGAAGACATCAGCAGCAATCTAGTGTCACAGCAACAACAAGCTAAAAGTCTTGGGGGACCAAAAAATGCAAAAGTATCCTTTGAAACTACACACATCAACCAAAGGGCCAAGTTTTCAAGCATTCAGTTTCCATAAGTGCAGTTTGGCATTTGGAATCCACATTTTGGATTGCATAAAATGCATCCACCTTCCCAGCCCTTTATTGGAGCTCTGGCCCTCAGAGTCTGTATCAGTTGCCATGAGCATGCTTGACCTGAATGGATGTCTTTTTAAATACATTCTCTAGCTGAACCACATTTTACTGGGTTTAATGCAGGAATTACTGGATAAAATTCCATGGCCTATGTTATGCAGCAGTTCAGACTAGATCAGGGGTGGGCAAACTATGGCCCGCGGGCCGGATCTGGCCCCTGAGGACTTTGGATCTGGCCCACGGGATTGCCACCCCCATGGCGCCGCAGGCCCCGCGCCGCTCCGGGAAGCGGCCGGCACCACGTCCCTACGGAACCACGGCCAATGGGAGCTTCGGGTGTGGAACCCACAGGCAAGTGCAACACGCAGAGATCTCCACCCTCCCTCCCCCAGGGGCCACAGGGATGTGATGCTGGCCACTTCCCGGAGCAGTGCGGGGCCGGGGCCAGGGCAGGTTCAGGGACGTGATGCTGGCCGCTTCCCAGGCAGTGCAGGGCTGCACCCCGCACCCTTCCTGCACCCCAACTCCCTGCCCTGAGCCCCCTGCCTGCACCCCAACCCCATCCCACACCCCTCCTGCATCCCAACCCTCTGCCCTGAGCCCCCGCCACACCCCGCACCCCTCCTGCACCCCAACCCCTTGCCCTGAGCCCCTTCCTGCACACCGCACCCCCTCCCACACCCCGCACTCCCTCACGCACCCCAACCCCTTGCCCCAGCCCTACATTCATGGCCCTGCAAGCAATTTCCCCACCCAGATGTGGCCCTCGGGCCAAAACGTTTGCCCACCCCTGGACTAGATGATCACAATGGCCCCTTCTGGCATTAAAATCTAATAACATAAACATTCACATTCTTGACTTGGACCACTGTTCCCATTAGTTGACTGTTTGATTCAACTTGTACATCCCTAATGTACAGTTGAAAACTTTATATATTAGGAATAAATAGTATACAGTGATTGAATCACATGAAAATACCCAAGAAAGGTCAGGATATGCTTGCAACTCAAATGTATCCGGTTGGGCCTGTTTAGTACGAGGGTGACCGTTTTATGCCAGTAGGAATTGTCATTCCTGTAAGTTTTTTCCATACGTTCCAATTTTCCTTAAAGAAACCAAGAGAAATGTTTTTCTCTTTTATATATTCTGCCACTTGTCTGAAAGGATTATGTAATATGTGGAAACGCAAGGAGCCAAATGTATCCCTGGAGGCTATGAGGTCGCACCTGGGAGTAATTTGGCCCATTATGCTGCTATAAATGTCTAGTTATTTCTTTTCTTCTTTGTCTGCAGCCAAATAGTATCTTCTTCACTAGGTGGTTTGGTTTTATTTTTTTGTTAGTCATAAGGATGAACATAGAAATACAAGCAAAATGCTTAAATTGCTGGAAGATTGCTCCTTTTCTATAAGATTGGTTTAGATTGGTGCTGCCAGGGTCATCACCAGACACTGATTCTTTCTCTGTAAATCTATCGGTATTCATTCAAAGGGAATTTAGAAGTCTGTACAAAGAAGTGAATTTATCATTTCCGATACTTCTTGAGAAAAAAATTCTAGATTTGTACCATTTGATCTGATTTTCAAAGGGGCCAAAGGATTGTGCAAATGTGTGATCCATTATGTACAAATGAAATTTGGAATCCTATTCTTAAGCTATACATCTGGCTCCATTAAAGTCACTCGGAGTTTTGTTGTTGATCTCATGGAGGCCTGGATCTCACTCATGTTGTTCTGTCAAATCAGTCTGAAAGTGTTACCTTCTAACCATAAATAACCTGTGATTTTTTTCTAATCACGTAGGCTTGCTATGGCTACTACTTAAGTGGCAATCAGAACCTAGTGCCTTCAGCATGAAGCTGGAAACCAGGAATTCTGAATTCTGGTCTCAGCTCTGACACTGACTCCCTCTGTAGCCTGGGGCGAAGTCACTTAAAATTCCATTCTTCTATTACAAAGGACTATGTAAAAATGATACTTTTTTACTCCCCAGATCTACTGCCGATCTACATCTGATGACTTCAGTGACTAGTATAAGTCTTAGTACGTTGCTTTACTCCTGTTAGCCCCATCACAGCCAAGAAATTGTGCAGGGTTCCATTTTTTCTTGTGCATCAACAGGGTTGTTTACTGCATTCCAATTAGAGGTCCAGTTGCACCTATGCAAATCAGCTGATGGCAGCGAGTCTGCACAGGTCACGGAGGGTATAATTTGGCCTGCAGAACGTTTGTTACTGGTGATGATACAAGAGGAGAAAAGCACCTCGCTTGACGCTGAGATCCCCAGGCTGGCAGTTAAATCCGCTGAGGCTAATGCTCTATCTACACTTAGAATGCTACAGTGGCCCAGCTCTACTGCTGCAGCTGCACTGCTGTAGGGCTTCATGGTAGATACTCCCCACAGTGATCAGCGGGGTTAATCCATCTCCCCAGGAGGTGGTACCTAGGTCAATGAAAGAATTCTTTCCTCGACCTAGTGCTGTCTACACCGAGGGTTAGGTTGGCTTAACTACGTGGCTCGGGTGTGAATTTTTCCCACCCTTGAGTGGCATAGCTGGGTTATCTAATTTTCCAAGAGAGGCCAGCCCTAACCGTCTGTCACCTCTTTTAGTAGTCGTCATGGTGGCACTGCCCATTGGGATGTGCATAGGTCTGGCTTGATACCACACAGCATTGCAGGATTTTGCTCAATGTCTGCAACCAAAACCAAGGCAGGGTTGAAGATCATACCAAGTCTAAGCTTCTCCAAATCAGCTGCTGTTCCATGTTTGCCTCAAACGTCTCATCAGACTCTCTCATTGCTTTGCATTTCCCCCATCCAGGTCCTACCAAACTCACTACCCAAAAGAGCAAGGTTCAAAACAATATAGCTTGGGAAGCAGAGGACTTTTATTGCCTATACGTTACTTAATGCCATATCAGGAAACCTGGGTAGAGCTCTTCACACAGATTAAGATGGAATGAATTTTGGGGAGAGGATACCAACTAAATTCCATCCACATGTTATCTGAGCTACTGCACTCCCCAACCTCGCCCCCGGTTTAAATCCCCATGTATTTGTTCCCGTTGTGTAGTTATCAATAAGAATTTAACAACACAAAACGGAATGGAAACATATGGCTAGACATGTCTTTCCTGTTATAAGTCATATAGCTTAGACTAGTCTAAGTCTATTCTGTTAATAGTTATCTCTGCCTTTCAAGGAGGACAATATTAATCATCATTGTTCAATGCAGTCAAAAAGACATTTTGCAAATAAACGTCCCTTTGGTGAGTTTGCTAATGACCTAGGTTTAGTTCAACTAAGTTATTGTCCTGCTTTGTCAGTAGTTCTCACTAAAGAATTATGGTTATCCTTGTTATTTTCAACTTTAGAATGATTGCAAAATAGTTTACAATTTATTGCCTTTGAATTGCAACATTGATTTATGTTGGATTATATCTTTGTCTGATAGAGTTTTTTTTAAAGAAACCAAAAAAAATTCACAAAACCAACTGAAAAGTAGAAGAATATATGAGTTGGAATGCTGTAAGATTAGCTCAAATTGTTAGATAATGGGGTTAAGGAACATTTGATGGAGAGGAACAAAAGAGAAGGGTTCCATTTCAGAGTCCATCATTCATCTAAAATTCAAACCACTGTACAATCCAAAAATGATTTTCTAGGGTGAAATAATGAACTAGATATAGGACATGGATAAAGTTCGGAATTATCTGCATATCTGCTAAGGGGAAATAATACAGAATGAGTCAGAATTTGAATGGGCAACAACAGTTCTATGTGTAGCTAAGATCCTGCTAAAAGAAACTATTGTGGTCTGTCGCATCACACTCTCCTGTTCTAATTGTGTGCCCTGAGTAGGGCTGGACAGAAAACAAGAACTCTACTTCATGAATAATTCTGAAGTTTTGACATTTGTTTTTGTTCCACACATGAGAATGAAAACTAGACTTTTCAGCATTTGCAAGAGACTGAGACCCCCATCCCTGAATACGCACTAATGCAGTGATTACACTCACCTGTGATGTGAGAGATCTAGCTTCAAGTCCCTGCCCAAGGCTATTCTGGGGCTTACTCGCTCGCTCGCTCTCTTCGGAAATTCCATTCTGGATTCAAGGACAGTTTTGCCAAAGCCAATACATTTGGAGTCAATGGGCATTTTCAGAGGGAAATTATATTTCATTGAAAAATCCGCAACCAGTTCTACTTCTGAATTATACACCTGACTCTGCCACTGAATTACTGGTTGACCTTGGGGAAGTCTCTTAGCGCCAGATTATACCACCTGACTTTACGTATATTGAGTAGTGCCCTACTCTGGGAGTTCTCCCATTGAAATCAAGCACTGAGCAAGGCACAGTTCAATACAGATAGTACAATACAGTCCTTAGCTTCTCTGTGGCTCAGTTTAGCAATCTGTAAAGCAGATACCCTATCTCATAAGAGAGGTATCATGCCGAGTTGATTAATGTTTGGAAAATGCTTTGAGATCCTTGACTGAAAAGTGCTATACATAGTAATATTATTGGGTGAAATCCTGGCCCCGTTGAACCCATTGGCAAAGTTTCCATGACTTCAATAGAGCCAGGATTTCACTCATTACATATATCATTACAATTAACTCTCTACATCAGAAGTTTATTAATAAACTGATTTATTGCTTTAAAAGAGGTTTCTTTAGATGGTGCTGTTTTCTGAACAATAGTTGGAGGGGGATATATTTTAATTTGAATGTCTGCACCTAAAAACATATTATTTAAAAGTCCCATTTGCTGTTGCTTTTTACAGTTTGTCCTTCCTAAAGACACCCGCCAAATCACCCTCCACTGGGCTCTGAACCTCCCCACTTAGAATCAGGATGGAAGCAGGCCAGTTAAGAGCTAATGTGGGGAGCCCTCTGGAAAAGGGGGAGTGTTGCAAGGGAAGTGACAGCAAAGAAATACTCCCTGGAAGAACTAATGAATTCATTACAGGGAAACTATAGACAGTTGCTCAGCTCTGAACCTTCAGCTTCCCACTTCCCTTGTACTGCAAAGGGAGTCAGTGGGTGCTTCCCTTAGCTGCTGGTCTCCTGTCCGTTCAGAGCTCCTGCTGGACCCAGGTCATTCACAATCTCTAGTGCTTTGCACTCAGATACAGTGGTGATGAGTGGCAATACAAACCCTTTGGGAAGATTTTTACCCATGGGAGAGAAAAGCTCCCCAGATATTTGCTGCCTGGTCATCTGGGGCACACACTCACACTCCCTCCCTCCCTCCCCTTTAACGTTGTCTTTTCTTCCCTGACCTCTTACTACTGACACCCACTGGCCAAAGAGCAGTACTATCATACAAGAACAATAAACAAAATCCTACTTACCGGTAGTTATGTTCATAGAAGTATGTTTAGCAAACTCTTAAACTGAGCTCTAACTCCATATCTATAACTACTAGTGCAGAGAACGTGATCTCATTTTGCGAGAGGCCTCCGCTAACAACCCACCTGTTTTCTGTGGAGAGACAATTTCATCCCTGGAGTAACTCCATTAAATGGATGAATTTGCCCTTTAACTACCTCATCATTATATTCCAAACAGACTCTTTTTCTTAAACATAATGGCTCCTTTAAGTACCTACTACTTTGGCCACAGCACTGATGCCAAACATTGCTATAAATGTAGAAGGCCAAGCAAGTTATTCTTAAAGCAGAATTATTAAACTCTAATCGTGCTTAATCCTTTATAAACATTTGGAGAAGAAAAATATGCTTTAATCTAGTGTCGGACCTACTTTTTTAGTGAAAAATCTGTAAATAATTCCGTTTCCAGATGCTAAGTATTATTGAGGTTTTATGATAGGACTAAGGAAAATAAGAGCAAAGATGTGTTTCATTTAGTAGGATGGGTGGATGTTTTTTGAAATACAGAATTTGGAGACAGAGTAGCACCACCTTCCCTCTGACCCTGACATATAAAAGAGTTATCTTCCATTCAGTCCGCCTGCCTAGGGTGGTTTGAAATGCAAGCCTTGTTCTAGGGGAGGCAGCATCTGGGACTTATCAATGCTGCAGCACTTTATGTCCATAAATAAAGTAGTTTTGGTTGTGTCCCCAGCTACTGCTTTTGATAGCAAACGTGTGCAGCCACTCACAGATAGAATCTTGCTGAGTGGCTCTAGGTTTTATTCATCCCAGACTTGCTCCAAAGTCCATTGCTGCCGACTGCCTTGATGTTATCAATATTTGACCAAGACAGAGTAAGGGGTACGGAAAAGGACATATCTGATTTGTGACCCACAGTTCTGTTACCGCTTTACTAGAAGATTACTTCTGCTGAGCAACCTATTTTGGTTGGTCTCCTGATATACTAGTACATATCCCAAACTATTAGGTCCTGGAAGTCTGGCATCATCCTGCCTGCCCAGAGTTCTGTCGCTGCTGGAACACTCCATGTTGCATGCAGGAATCATTCCACTGCCATAAAAGAGAGTTGCAGATGCCTAATCTGACCGACAGTGGTATCTACAGCATGTTTGCTAGGCTACCATTCAGAATTTAAGGAGAACTTGGCTGCAGGGACCAACTCCCCTCCCCTCCCCCCAACCAAAGAAACAAGAATAAAACTATGTTTAAAAGAAATTTGCATAAACATCTCCAGGCTTGTCTACACAAACAGCGCCCAGCAAGCTGGGATGCAAAGCTACCTCACACTAGCCTGCTGCATGCTAACTGGGCATGTGCACCCTGCTTCCATGCACTAACAGTTCCCTAGTAGTGCACTTTGACCCCACTTTGAAAGGAAATAGATCAAAATGCACTAGGGAACCGTTTAGTGCATGGCATCGGGGTCTAGTTACTGTGCGGCAGGCAGGCTAGTGCAAGGTAGATTTACACCCCAGGTTCCCCACAGAGAAACTGGATTGGAATCCAAAGACCCAACGGGTGGAATCCTGGCTCTACTGAAATTAAAAGCAAAACTCCCATTGACTTCAGTAGGGCCAGGATTTCATCCCAAGTCTCTGAAATAAACGGAGATTTATTCTTCCATCATTAATGCCACAGTCCATGTCACCCTTCCTTTTGGCTTCTCCTCTTTGAGCTTTGTTTTGGAAGAGGCCTGGTGACGCAGCAGGTCCAATCTTATTGAACGTTTAAGCAACAGCCAAGTGCCGCCTTTTTGTTTTGTTTTTTTTGTTCCTTCCTCCATCTCTTATCTGCAGCCTTAATTCAGCAAATTTGGGTCTTCCTTTTTTCCACCACTTCCTCTTGTAGCACCTTCCTCCAGACTCCTGAATGAATCTGTTGTAAATTCTCTTTGCTTCCACTTCCTCGTTTGTATTGATTTATGGCCTGTTTTCAGAAGAGTTGAACACTTAATTTTTTGTAATGATTGAAAAATTTAATATGTTTAATTTTATTTTTTTTTATGCTGCCCGCCCCCCAAAGTAAATGGATGGGGGGGGGAGGGATAGCTCAGTGGTTTGAGCATTGGCCTGCTAAACCCAGGGTTGTGAGCTCAATCCTTGAGGGGGCCACTTAGGGATCTGGGGCAAAATCAGTACTTGGTCCTGCTAGTGAAGGCAGGGGGCTGGACTTGATGACTTTTCAAGGTCCCTTCCAGTTCTAGGAGATGGGCTATCTCCATTAATTTATTTATTTATTACTTTTTTTTGTATGTGTATTTTTCAGTTCAGGCCTGGAGCTCTTGCCTGATGTTCAGTACGCCTTTGGGCTGCCGTTCCACCCACAGTATGAAGAACAATTTACTCTGGAAGAAAAGAGCCTTTCCTTAAAAATAATGCAGTATATAGGCAACTTCATAAAATCTGGGTAAGTGAGTGACCTTAAAGTATTATCTACTATCTTGTGGGGTGGGGGTATATATTAAAAAGCAAATGTAGGGTCCAATTCTGCCCTTATTCAAATAGTCTCCAGTCACAGGAATAGGATCTATACAGATGTGTAAGGCTTCGGCCAGTAGTGTTAGAAGGCTGTGGCCAAACCTGGATGCATAAAATAGTCAGTCACCTACATAAAAACAGCCTAACTTTTAGCTGTGCTGAGCATGCACAAATTCCATTGAAATAAATGGGAGCGACCGGTGACTAAATCCAGTTTTAGGAGTTTAACTTTAGGCAGCCACGTCTGACTATAGAACCATAGGGCTAGAGGGGACCACAAGGGTCATTTTGGCCTGGAGTCCTCTTTCAGAAGCACAGGAAGTAGCGGTGCAAGCTTTGTGTCACCGCTCTGTGAATAGTCCTCTGCATAAGTCAGGTGGGCCCATTTCTCTGCGTGAGAAATATTAGCGAGATGCTTGTGTGGGGTCTTCACTTGGAAACTGCAACTTTCTGTGCCCCTTTTGAGAGTTTCAGAGGATGGTCTTGAGTCTGAAGCCTGCTGAGGTGGCCAGTGAACCTGCTAGCCGTGATGGTGTTTGTGTGATGAATGTTTTGTCCAGTACGAATTGATCATAGATGACCAAATGCTATCAGATGATCATGCCTAACATTTTGGCTAACCAGGCTTGAATTTGACCCAGTGACCCAGAGGTGAAAAGCTCCAGTCCCTGGAGCCAGCCTATCCCTATCATACACTGCGCAGATTATAAACTGGTGATGTTCATGCCATTGTTTTCTAATAATCTTTTCTATTTCTTCATTCAGAAATCCGAACTATCCTCATAACTTCTCAAGAAAATTAACTGGAGCTGTGTCCCCGTGGCCCATGTTCCTGTCACATGCTAATGGTGATAACTATAAGGAGTTCACTGTTTCCTTGCCAAATCGTAAAGGACTGAAAAGAGCAGAATGTTCTTTCTGGTCTGATTATATCAAAACACTCAAAGCTTCTACTGGTAAGTAGATAATATTCTGTCACTTAATAGGGCTTGACGCCTCTGTTTAAAGTCCTGTCCATGCTATGGCCCTATCTACACCATAATTCCCTTTGTGCTAGCAAATAGTTTTCACAGATTGCCTCTGCTAACGTGGTTGTGCTGATCGGTGTGGCAATGGGATAGTTTCTTTCTTAAAACTGATTTTTAAAACTTCTCTTGAGACTGCGGAACAGGGACTAAAGTTGAAACCATGTCAACAACAACTGCATTAAGCACATTGTCCCCCGTCTCCCATCATATGGTCTACAATAAAGGTTTATTATAATAGTTACAAGAAAAAAAATCCTTGTCCACGTTGATCAGGGAAAACATAGCAGAGCCCTGTGTGCAACCATTGCTGGATGCGTTGTGAAAGTGAAACGTGAAAGCTAGTGATGTCCAGGTATGGAACATCACCATCTTTTAACTAATGGGAGATGTTCAGATACTACAGTGATGAGGGTCATATATGTGGGCGGGTGCATAGATAGGTGGGGAAGGTAGGAGTGAGGGGTAACCTCTCTGTAATTAAGGTTGTAACCAGGCTTCCATTATAAATCCAATTTTGCCTGCCTCGCTCCTTCCAAAATCTTCAAACCAGAGTCCTTTCCCCATCAAATTTCACATGTGTGGTCTAGAGGGAGAGAACACAATTTTTCTGGCCAAACTGGAGGTGAATTGGCCAAATCATTGGCCATAGGCGATCATAAACCAAAAAGTGGGGTGTAATTAGCTTGTAGAACACTTTTCATGCTTCTTTGCTACTTTTACTTCCTCTCCCAAAATGGCGTATCCTAGAAATGTCAAATTAGCAGTAATCAGCGTTTCTTGGGCAATATCTAGAGCTTGATCCTGCAAGACGCTGAGTGCGCCTGTCAGGTGTTCCCATCTCCCATTGAAGTCACTGCTCAGCGCCTTCTAGAATCAAGCCTCCAGCATATAGAATTAGTTGAAGCTTTGTAGTTGCATGTATTTAAAGTTATTCACGACTGGATTAGAAATGGATGAGCATATACACAGCTGAGCTGCTCTCTGTAATTTCACTTCCATGAAATAAATCTGAAATAATATAAAAAGTTCTCCACCTTGAAATAGGTGTTTCATTATGTGACCCAGACCATAGCACTGGGCAATGGAACATACTGTTTGTAGTTAGCATATATTTGGAATAAATGTGTCTTATTATCTTTACTTGAAGATAATTTATTGACACTCTTTCTATAAATAGTGCAAAGGATTATTTCATTACTAGCATTGCCATTGGCAAGATATTGAGAAGAGTCTGAGTCTATTTCGTTGTAAATGACTTGTAACCAAAGCTGTATGAACGCTTCCAAGTTTGGTTTGAAACTGGTTTGCAAACTATGTACGTAGGGAACAGTTCAAATGGGGTCAGGCAGATCACAGAATTTGAAATGGTCTGTGTTTCAACAAATTGAGTTTTCTGGGTTGAATTTCATAGTGAGCCCACACATATATTTTGTGTTCAAGTTCGTGATTGCTCCCATGGGTTTGCACGAGCTTCACCAAAACCAGAAGTGAGACATGCGTAATGGAAAGTACTATATGGCTTTTTCCAGTGCCCGTGTTAGCGACTTGAAATTAACCGCAAACAACAGCCATGGAATGTTTGTGGGTATCCAGAGATAGTTGCAAGGGCTTCAAATTCCATCTGCACGACAGGGTCAATTCCACTGAATAACGCTGCGATCCTGCACAGGAAACCTCTCCCTCCTGCACAATTGGTAGTTTTGGAGGCTCTAAGACTACAGCAAAAATATTCACCTAAAACTTTGAGAGACAGTTTGGAGCCATAGCAGAGATGTAATGAACCACCCCTAGTGTTGTGAGCAGTTCAAACGTGGTTCAAGACTGACTGGGAGAATTTCCGGGGTTAGAGTCAAACATGTTGTACTACTTCTGTTTTCACCCTTTTGTTTGACAAATCATTTGAACAACAGGTTCCATTAGTATGAGGCAAGCATGTGGTGTCAGTGCACCAGAATGTCAAGCATGTGAGCGCATGCCGGCTAAGCTACACTTGGGGGGGGGAGCAAAAACAACTTTTTATAATCTTCTTGAGGCAACCTCCACTTCTGACACAGGAGGGTCAAGACTGCACCACAGAATTAATGCAAATTAAGGTTTACATTCCAGTGCCTGTTACTTAAAGCATGTTAACACCTTGATAATTAATTTTATCATTAAGCAATCTGTAATTTCTGCAATGCAGTCTGTGTGTGGGCTGCTAAATGCAAATGAGCTGACGGAGAGGTTTACATCTGCATAAAAATGTTGTTATTAAAATGTCATCGGCGAAGCATATTGCTCTTAGCCTGCTGTGTTCAAATGCTGCATCAATGAAAAAAGATTGCATTTATTTTAATCCTATTTATATTGTGGTTTCAGGCAGGACAGCTAATGGAGAGCAATCGATGGAAAGCAGTCCCAGTGAAGAACCAGGTGTAGTGTTTAATTCTGAAGACACACAGAGCCAGTCAGTGGAAGACAAGGTGGCTTACAGCAAATAGAAAGTCACACTGCATTTTAGATTGGTTAATCATGTCATTGTACATCTGTGTGACAGTGTCACGGCATACAGGCACAGTTGTTTCCATTACTGCAATACCTTTCCGATCATGAAAGCTTAAGTTAGATACAGCAACATTCGGTGTAAATATACGTGCGTTATTAAGTGAAACACAGCAAAGTAATCTGTCAGCAATAATTTTAGGCCAAAAGAAACTGTATTTTGTGATGTAAGACCAGTGTGCAATAAAACTGCAAAAAAAACAAACCCCAAACCCTAAATGTCAGAATTTGTTACTTGCCACCCTAAAAAAGTCATTTAGTCAATGAAAGGAAACCTAATGCAGGATGGACTGCTAGTAGCAGTGCCATGTACAAGGTCAGCATTTATACTGAAGCACCAAGAAGTCTCTGCAAAATAGACAAACTGACTGGGTATCTGTGTCCCTTTGGGGTCACCAAGGGGTACAGGGTGAATTGCTACCACCTCTTACAGTGTGAAGGAGCCTTATCCATGCCCACCGGGGGAAACTCACCCAAAGCCACTGGCTGCCGGCAACACAAGCAGCTCACTCTGGTCTCGGCAAGCCCTGCCCTTTCCCTCTGCAGGTCAGTAATTTGCACACCCCAACCCTTAGGCTCCCTAAGTAACTACTTGGGGCAGAGCAGAGGTAACCTGTTGCTAAATCTATGGAGAGAGTTAGCTCCCAGAGTTATGCTCTGGCCTCAGGTTACAAGTCCCAACCTGTCTGCACACCCCACTTTGTACGCTCAAGTGCCCGGTCCCTTGACTTCATAGTGCACACACATTTGCTGCCTCTGTGGAAGCCCTGCCTCCTAGTTCACTAGGTTCACCTCCGTTCACACAGCACTTGATTGTTCCTTTAGAAAAAACACATAGACATTTATCTCATAGATTCCTAGATGTTAAGGTCAGAAGGGACCGTTGTGATCATCTAGTCTGACTTGCTGCACATTGCAGGTCACAGAACATCACCCACCCACTCCTGTAATAGACCCCTAACCTCTGGTTGAGTTACTGAAGTCCTCAGATCATGATTTAAAGACTTCAAGTCACAGAGAATCCACCATTTACTCTAGTTTAAACCTGCAAGTGACCCATGCCCCATGCTGCAGAGGAAGGTGAAAAACCCCCCAGGGTCACTGCCAATCTGACCTGGGGCAAAATTCCTTCCCGACCCCAAATATGGCGGTCAGTTGGACCCTGAGCATGTCGGCAAGACCCACCAGCCAGACACCTGGGAAAGAATTCTCTGTAGTAACTCAGAGCCCTCCCCTTCAAGTGTCCCATCACTGGCCATTGGGGATATTTGTTGCTAGCAGTCACAGATGGGCCATGTGCCATTGACAAAGATTCAATAATAGAAGCAAGTAGAAGAATTGGAAACATATGCTTATAGATGTAAGAAATATAAAACACAGTCTAAAGCCTACACATATGAACAAATCTCTTTCCTGTCTGATAAGGTATTTCTCACCCAGTCATCAGTCCATACATTGCTTGTCCAGCAGAGAGAGCTGGGATCCACTTTCCATGAGACATTCCCGCTGGTAGAGTGTTGCCACCATAACGGGTGCCGTCTTGTGTCCTTCTTTCTCCTATTAGCAGGGCCAGCTCCAGGCACCAGCCCAGCAAGCAGGTGCTTGGGGCGGCCAAGGGGAAGGGGCGGCAGGTCGGGCTGTTCGGTGGCAATTCGGCGGCGGGTCCCTCTCTGAGGGAAGCACCTGCCGCCGAATTCCTGCCGAAGAAGAAAGCGGTGCGATGGAGCTGCCGCCGATCGCAATTGCGATCACGGCTTTTTTTTTTTTTCTCCGCTGCTTGGGGCGGCAAAAACCCTGGAGCCGGTCCTGGCTGTTAGACGGTTCCAGACTTTTTGTCTCTCTTCATAAACTGGGTGTTGTGTTAACTTCAGTTCACCCCCATGGTCACCCTATCTAAGATCTTTGTCTTGGGTTCTTTTGTGCTTTCTAAAAGTCTAAGCCTGTCCCTTGTCTAGGCTGTCAAATCTCAGCTGGGCTGGGTCGAAAGATGTCAGTTGTTCTAACTCTGGAGTGAGTTAGCTCTGAGAACCACTCCACCCTTGGAGATCAGTTTCACTTCCAGGAGCTTTGGAACACCATGTTCTACATGTTACATAACTCTGAAAAGGATTTCTGCGCATACATCCGACAGTAACCATAACAACCAGTGAGTTCTCAGCTTTAGGCAAAGATCACACATGGTTCCCTTCAGCGAAATACCGTGAAGATGGCGATCACAGGAGAAACACGCCTGTCTGGGCATGGCTAAGCAAATCCCTGAGCATAGACTCGTAACTTGGTACTGCCCGTCTGTTGCCACCATCGGATGCTTAGGCCACAGTATTGCATCTGATTTTGTTTTCTTCTTTCTTACTCATCCCATTACAAGCTGCCAGTAGGAATGTGATCCTGATGTGGCACATGGCAGAGAAGCAGGAAACTTGCAAACAGCAAGTTTATACAAAAAAATGGAGGTCCAAGAATAATGAAGTGATATAAGCATTGCCAGGGTGTGTTGTGGGTGGGAATCAAGAGGCATGCACACAGAGATTCAGAGATTCCACGGCCAGAAGACACAATTGTGATAAATCTAGTCTGACCCACTGTATAACACAGGCTGTAGAACTTCCCCCAAAGAATTCCTCAAGCGTGTCATTTCCTAAAAGATCCAATTATGATTTAAAAATTGTCAAAGATGGAAAATCCACCACAACCCACGGTAAGATGTTTCAAAAGTTCATTATTCTCACTGTTAAAAAATGTATGCCTTATTTCTAGTCTGAATTTGAATAACTTCAACTTCCAGCCATTCATGTTACCTCTTTCTCTGCAAAATTAAAGAGCCCATTACTAAATATTTGATCCCCATGTAGGTATCTATAGAAGATGTGAACATGTACACAAATCTATCACAGGTAAGTAATACAGTACACTGTGTTATTGAAAATTGGGTAAAATCCTGGCCTTATTGAAGTCAATGGCAAAACTCTCATTGACTCCAAAAAGGCCCAAGTTTCACCAGTGGTGTTGAAATGCATTAATAATAAAATTATCCATGAGGTTTTGTTTGCTGGCTGGGACTTTAGCCAGTGAATGAGCAATTAGAGCCATCTGCGTGGATCTAGGTTTCCAAAGATTTTACTGAGGACAGCAATTCACTATATAGCACTCCTGGATTCGAGATTAACATCCTGCTCAATAAGCAATCAAAACAATAACAGAGGAATCAAAAGATTTATTGCCTAATGATATAAGAAAAAGATACAAAGCTAGGGAAATGAGGTTGTCATTTCTCTGTCTCACTTTTATGGTGTGTAGCTAAATCATATCAGAATGAAAAAAAGTTTAGAAAACTTAAAAATATTAAACCCCAGATCTTAATTTTATAGTTCAGCCAAGCATGCTCTGTTAACAATGATTATGGAGACATCAATAGTGACTTGATGGTTGTGATTAGATTTAATTTTTCACTTCAAATGTGATCTGAGAAATGTATCACGTAAAGATTTAATTGTTTAAAACTGTCCACTTAATCTCAAGTAATCCCATATTATAGTGGGTGTGAGTGGGAAGATCTGCTCCATGTTTATATTATATACTCATCACCAATGTGGGGTTGATCCAGAGCTAAGCTTCAGTAGTTCATTATAACACGAGGTGAGTTTAAATGAAAGCAGGTCCTTCCAGCTCTCTCACTTGATTTCCACTACTGTGATCTTTGTTTTTGTGTGACATGACTCTAAATATCAAAGATTTAAAGGACTCTTATTGCGAGTGACGGTCTTGTTGTTGGACAATACCAGCCAACAAAATGACCATTTATTTCTATTCTTTTTCCACTAAACAGATACGCAGTGACTTGTCTGAAACTTATTCAGCCCAAGTTTCACTCTGTATGGTGATTCTCCAACTTCTCATTCCAGAGATATGAGACGCCTTCTCCCAGGCCAACTCTCATCCCAGTCACCCACTGCCTGGTTCTCAAAATGTTTAAATTCTGCAGACCACCAGGGAGATGCCTGTGGTGCAATGGTGACCTAGGGACTGTTGTTTGAGAACTTCTGCTGCATGCAGATCGTGTAGTGCCACCTCCAGACTCAAATCATCACTTTGGAGAATAATGGTTCTTGGGAACGAAACAAAACACATTTGACAGCTGAGCCAACATTCCATAACTCCTGCTAAATAAAAAAAGATTCAAAAATGAGAAGGATAATGCATGGACATCACAGTAGTGAAAAAAATGCTTAATATGCAAATCTACAAAATCTCAAATATATTCTAAATGTAAGCCAGTAATGTTCTTTATCCAGTGTATATGTTGGCTTATTTCATAGTCTCATTTTGGAACGAACAATTCTCCTAAACTTAAATAACCTCAATTTCTTTTTAAAACCCAAATCAACTAATAAAACATCTCAAAATAAATATCCAATAAATTCCAGAAAGAAAAATGTCATACAATGCTCATCCTAGGTCTACTCATGTGCACTTTGTAACACAGTCAACCCACTGTATTCAGCACCACAACATCATGAAATACAGCTACAATGTACAAAAGTTGACTATTCTTTATAAAACTTCACAATCACACCCAGCAACAGAACCACTAATCAGCTTCATTTGTAGCTAGTTACAGACAACAACCTGAAGAAGAGATCTGCATAGCTTGAAAGCTTGGCCCTTCCGCCAACAGAAGTTGGTCCAATAAAAGATATTAGCTGACCTACCTTGCCTCAGACAACCAACGTGACAGGATCTAATAATGAACTTGTTTTGTGAATATAATAGTAAATCATTTCCCCCCACTATTTGTCCAACTCTAGCATGAGTCAAAATGCTGGGTCCAACTCCCCTCCCTGGGGGAAGTTTGGATTTAGATGCAAATGCCACAACTTGAGCTCCAACCCTCCCAATCACAGTCTTATCTACCATGCGTGTTTGATCCGTACACAGGACCTGATTTCTAGGCCATGATGCCTGATGTAACAGGCTCAACCTTCCATTTGGTAGAAAGGCCACTTGTAAGTATCAGATTTTGTAAAGCTTCTCGACATCATTAGTGGCTGAGTGCCCAAAAAATACTCCACATACACTGGATGAAATGAATCAGTCCTATCACGCTCCACACTTCTTATGAGCCCCGTACTCCCCTTCCATGTCTGCTTCTCCTTTCCATGTCCCACTGGTATGCCACTCAGTTCCCTGTGCCCCTTCACCCCACCCTCCATGTCCCCTGCCCTATCCATCCTCCATGCCTTTCTTTTGCCCTCTGGTCCCTTCCCAGGGAGTGGGGACTGCAGTTTCATACCACTTCACCACATACACCACCCACTCCATTGCCCTCCCGGTCCTCTCCCCCCTTTCCCCCCATGTCCCCTTTTCCATTCTCGCCTGGACTTTTGAGCCCAAACACCACTGAAGTCAGGATGAGCATTACCATTGACTGGTATGGCAGCAGAGTTGGTCCTATTGTTTCCAGTCTTTAAGAGTATGTCTACTTGGCAAAAAAAACCCAAACCCCCACAGTAGCACGTCTCCAGGATCAGGCTTGTGCTACGGCAGTGTAGACATTCCAACTCAGGCTGGAGCTTGGGCTCTGAAACCCACCTCCCTCGCCAGGCTTCAGAGCCTGAGCTCCATCCCAAGCCAGAATGCCCACACATCTAATTTTAGTGCCATAGTGTGAGCCCAAGTCTGTAGACTCTCTGCCTTGGGGGGGATGGTTTTGCCAGATAAATGTATCCATGGATAGTACAGTGTAGCGCATTACTGTAGTGGTAGGCCTGATTTCCCCCCACCCACCCCCAGGAGGAGCAGTAATTAACTCCACAGTAGCTCAAGTGAGATCAGTGGCAGAGAGTGGAGCATAAGCTATTGCTTCACCTGAGTAGTCGATATCATCAGATTTCAATTTGAAATTGATCGGAAACTAAAACACCGCACAGGCATAACATGACCAGAAAAGAAAAAACATCTACAACTTATCAAAAGTGAAAACTGCCTTGAAACTTATCCCCCTCCCCCCAAAAAAATTCACCTCTCAGTTGACCTCTCAACTATGAGAAATTTCATCTGAAGAGCATATTTGACAGACAAGTGATCCAGGCTTTGGGTACACGAGGCTGGGTTGTATCTGTATTTTAAGTTGTTGGCTATTAAGGCATGGCGCATCCTGTGATACATTTGTATCGAAGATGCTAGGCAACGGTAAAGCATATTGGGAAAGATTCTATTCTAGAAAGCCAGCAAAGGTGCTGAGTTCTTTCCCTGGGCCAAATGGCAGCTGTAATTGCTGTAGCTGTAATTGCGTTCATTGTAGCTGCTGTCCAGCAATTGCACTGTACTAAAGACATAGCCTCGGTATCCTTTGTAACGTACGTAGCAGGGACTTACGCAGTAGTAACTGTGGAGGTATGTGCCACTGCTCTCCCACCATCCCTGCTCCTCCCCACAGGCAACATAATGAAAAGCAAACGTAATCACAGAGAACCTGCAAAGCCATAGATCCCCTTCCTGGTTCTGATCTGTTCTTTTGAGCAGAGAGCCAGTGTCAAAGCAGGGATCCCAAAAAAGATTTAAGATGCAGACAAAGAGAGAACCCAGTTTAAAAAAGAGTTAGAGATTTAACCAACAACTTTAACTTTTTTTTTTTATTTCCATGGCATTGATTTCATCCAAATCATTGAACTGGAGGGGACCTTGAAAGGTCATTGAGTCCAGTCCCCTGCTTTCACACCAGGACCAAGTGCCATCCCTAACAGATTTTTGCCCCAGATCACTAAATGGTCCCCTCAAGGAATGAACCCACAACCCTGGGTTTAGCAGGCCAACGCGCAAACCACTGAGCTATCCGTCCCCCGACTCACTGAACATCCACGCTTGATTCCTCTTTAGCGACACCCAGTCGTACTCATGTGAGCGCCACCTCCCAGTTTTCTAGCTGCCTCACTCCAGGCTTTAAGGGAATTTCTGGGAAAAGACCTTTCCACGCTAGCAGTGCTAGAACCCAGCAAACCTCAGATGAGAGCCGATGTGCAGCTACAGAGAGTTAAAGATGGTTTAAGTTTTTCATCAGGGCCCCTGCCAAACGGCTTACTCAGAAGTTTAGCAGCCTAGCCGTATGACCGGGTGTGGAAAATAGCACGCTCCACAGCACAGCTTGACTCATTATGAAAGCTGGTATATGTTATTGTTTTAAGCATATCTCCCCTCTCTTATGGATGCTGTTTCTCATGCATTCTCTCATACTAAGAGATGGTATCTTTTAGGAACCGACCCAACTGCCTCATAGGCCATCACGCAGCACTCTCTAGTAAGGGACAAACCAACACAGTCATGACACTGTGTCCTCTAGGTTAGTGGATCTAATCCACCCAAGCTTGGATGTGCCTAAAAGCTATGGGTGTGATTAAGGAATTTGCACATTCAATCCATGGAAAATTAAGAGAGACCTGGGCCTCCTAATCCCCTGGTGGCTTTAAAAATCTTACCCTACAGCTGTGCAGTGGCCTATGTAAAGTGAATTGGAGGGTGTCACTCCAGTTCTTCCTAGGCAAGTGGCTACACTGAAAAACACCCTTCCAGCAGGCATTAATAAAAAGTTTCCACAAAATGTTTAAACTGAAAAAAAGCCGCCTTTCCTTCAAAAAAAAATTTGGTCAGCTCTGTAGCGTGAAACATTATCATTATTATTGTTATTAATAGCTTTCCAAGGAGGTGAGCTTTGAGCCTCAGATAGTCAGTATCTGTGGGATCATGTGGGATCTCTCCATTACAAGGGCAATAGTCTTCCGGATGATGTGGCAGTCCAAGTATTACAACTGTATTACACCACGTAATGGTATAATGCAGCATTCCTACAAGTGTTTTGCAATGCACAACAAAGATGAAAAAGTGTGTGAGCCACTGGGGACAGAGGCCCAGATCCACAAAGGGACTCCGGCATTGCAATGCTCAATGGTCAGATTTTGCCTGCCAGATCAGGCCCCAGAGGCAAGAGAGGTAGAGGAATGTCTATCTTCCCCGGGGTTCATGACGTGTTCTGGGGCTTAGGCAGGCGATAGGTGGCCAGATGTCTACAGTGGAACAGCAGTGCACATGCCCAGAGAGAGAAACCTAGGTACCTGGGGAACTCTTACAGTGAGAACATAAGTGCTGAGTGAGCTTAGGCACCTACTGGGTTGGCAGCAGTCAACCAGGGATTGTGGCTTGCAATGGTGCTTAGAACTGGGACTCAGGTACCTACATCTGGGTTTTAGGCACCTAAGTCCCTCTGTAGACTTGGGCAGGAAGTCAAGGAGAGGTAGTTAGGATACGACGGGTGGTCGACCACAGGCTATAGGTGTATGGCTTCAGAACTGTCGTTTAAAAGGGGGAGTACAATTATTAAAGTGTTGGACAGACTATGCTAGATGGCTGGTGTAGTGGTAGCAAAGGCGATGGGAGAGCTGAACTGAAAGGAGACCAGCAATGGGAAGAGTGGGAGTGAGTGAGAGGGAAATATACAAAGAGATGAGATCACTGAGCTACCTGTAATTGGGAGTATGGTGATGAAGAGACCAAAAGATAAAGGGACTGATTCTCTAGTGGATACATTTGTAGGTGGAGCAGTGCATTCATAGCAGAGATAGACCAGAGAATACATCATTTGGATCTGCATTTTAACCCACCCCAAAGTTCAGGAATTTCAGATCTGGCATTTTCAATTCAAGACCATCTCTACCTCATAGCTCGGGTGAGTTAAGGACACTGGGGCAGTTCCCCATGTTAGGTCTCCAGGATTCCTTACCAACAGCCTGTAGTGGTGACCAGCTTTGCTTGAGTACAGAGATTGCAGGAGAGTACCTTACACAGTCATCTTACCCAATGGGAAGTTGAATTCTACCACATCTCCCACCTGCTAAGGGAGGGAACATATGGGAAGTAGTGGAGCACAAACTCCAGATGGCAGGGGGGAGCAATCAGCTCCTTCCTTGCTCTTTAAAGGGCTACTGAGTGCCTGAGATAAGAAGAGGGTCCTGAAACATTTTCTCCCCCCGTTGGTTGGTGGCTGAGTCCTTGTATAAATTGTATAGCACCTTTGGGATGAAAGGTCTTCTATAACTGTAAGATGCTGTTATGATGAGCACTAACAGGGCTATGCAAATAGTCTGAGATAATCTGTGCTGCTTTATAACCCAGTTTCTGCTGCAGCAGCAAGTGTAGGGAGTACTTCATTTTCGCAATAAGCCCAGTATCGAATACATCTCCTATTTCAAAGCAGAAGTGCATGTTGGGGAGAAACTACACCAAAAATAATCTCAGAAGACTGAATGCTCTGAAGTTTTTAAAACTCTTAGTCTGTAAATCTTTCATCACCTGCTAAACTGTGCCCTCAAATGTACATGCACAACCCTGTGCATGCAGAGGCAGAATTTCCTCATTCAGTCCCATACTATGGTGGTGTAAAACTAATAGTGGCACGTTTTCCCCAAATCTCTTTAATACCACTTTGCACTCAGTTGTTGCAAGTAGAAGTGACTAAATGAGGGACAAAGGGTCATGACCAAGTCCTGGGCAGTCAGACCTAGTGATCAGAATGGGAGTCAGGAGTCAGGCTGGGTCGGGTACCAGAGAGTCAGAGTCCAAGACAGGCCAGATGTAGCCAATGATTTTAGTTTATTGTTCATTTATTGTGTGGTTATGATTAACTAACATGTAATGTCATATATAGCCACTGTATTTTAAATAGAGTTAAGGTGTAGGATTATAGAAGCATAAGATCAATCAGTATGTCGAGGGAATAATCATGTATTAGATATCTAAGTAAGTAGGGCTGAATCACAAGGCCTGTAGGCTGAGCCCTGCAAGATTTTAGCTTAGCTATTTTAGGCCTTGGAGATAAGAAATGCTGATATAAGTAAGTGACCAAAGAATAACCATATGCCCTAAGATTATGGGTAAAGATGCACCAATGAGTGATATTGTGAAAAATTAACAGTAAGAGCAATCTTTGCTTACAAGATACCTGGTAATCACATTTTTCTAATACATGCCCTAGCCACAGAGTACACTCTCTGCAGAAATGCTAATGAGCTATAGTCAGAATTACATTATAAAAGAGGGTGCCTAGATTAGGAAAATTGAGCTCCCATGGGAAACTCCAGCGGGAACCACCCCTCTACTGATGACCAATCTATGAGAGAGACATCAGACCCTAACACTATTGTTAAGGATGTGAGTATAACTATATTTAAATTTGTAACTTGTGCAGGGTCTGTATAGAATTTCTATATGCTTGGGTAATCATAACTTTAATTGTAACTTTAATAAAACTTGTAAAACAGACTTGTACTGGTGAATGTGTGTGTGGTCATTACCCTGGGCCTTTATGTGTTCCTAGAGACTCTAAATCTGCAGCAAGTAGCAGAGGTGCCTTTCACTCTGTTAAGCTTGAAACTGTAACGACCAGAGCCGAACCCACAGTGGCGTCATACCACATTACAAAATTCACTTTAAATAAAATAAAAGGCTACACGGGAGTCCGGCAGCAGTAGGCAGGCAGGGTCCAACTACCAGGAGGTCAGAGTCCAAGGTAAGCCAGAGAATAAACCAGGAGGATCAGAAGCCGAAGTCTGGGATCTCTTACTCTTACAGGGTCTGAAGCAAGCAAGACAGGCAGGCAGCCTGTATTGTTGCTCAGACAACTCCCTGCCAAGACTTCCTGGCTTAAGTATTGGTGTCAACCAACCAGTGGGCTGTGAGGCGCTGCCATTCAGGTCCTGCTGGGTGGTACGTCCTGCTGGGCCCAGCCTCACAGAGTGCTCCCATAAAAGCTTAGCCTAAGGTTCCTGTGGAGATGTCAGTGGTCTAGAACCCACATGGTCCCTGTGGGTTCTTACACAAAGCCTTTGAAAACTCATCATCCATTTTCCCATCAATCGATTAGCTCCAGACAGTCCTCATAGCACAACTGAGGTCAATGGTATTATACTGATTTACACTAGTCACACCCATGGTATCGATTGTGTTTGTGAAGTAGGAATTATGACTGTGCTGATGTGTCATCAGCGCCCTCTCTCCCATAGCAGGCGTCCCTTTGAGAGAGCCTTTTTCACGAAAACCTCCCCTTTGAATCCAGTTCCTTGTTTAAACCTCATTTTCTCCTTCATGAATATTTTAGTATGATTAAAAATAGAGCTCACCTGCTATACTTAGCTCTCAATAGGGCTCTAGGACTCACTGGTCTAAATTCTCTCCCTTACACCTCCTGGAAGTCTGTAGAACTGCACCGGTCTCCGCGGAAGGCTATATTTAGAACCTGACTCTCTCTGACATCGGTCAGTTTTGCCATGGATTTCAGCAGGGCTTGGGGCAGGCAAATTTAACCTATGACCTAGTTTTTTTAATTTACCAGCTTTTCCTTCATGTTATATTTGGCTTCACATGAGTTTTTGCTCCCCAGAGTCTGACAAAACATTTTTTGGCAGACAAAGTGCCTGAAGTTCCCTTTTTGCAAGAGCAGCACGGCACAAATTGTCAGCTACCCAGAACTTACCCTGGGGGCTCTGCTGCCTTAGGCAACCTGGCACACCTCCGCCACTACGCTCAGTTACACCCCAGGAGCTGCCAAGTTCTAAGTAGCACCTTGGTTGGTATCTCTCAGGTGTGGGGGGAGCTTTTCCTGACTTGGCCTGGCTCTCCTATCTAATAGTAATCAATGGTAATATATGGCACTTACATAACACCTTCCATCTAGAGGGTCTCAAGGCCAAGATGAGAGCAGGAGCGCAAAGCTTCCTGACAATCAGGCCCCTTTAAGGTTTTTTAAAGTGGGGCCCCCAAAATCACTAATTATTTTTTAAAAATCACAGCCTTATGATGCTTTTTCCTGCCTTTGAGGTACAGTTTTTACTTTCCCTATTTTACAGATAGACAAATGTAACCCACTGGTCAGTGTGTGTTTCATGTTCCCTATCTAGAGAAGACAAGGGTCTTACAGACCCTCTCTCACCCGCGCCCCACCCACACTGAGCAGCTAGTTCTTAGTGTAACACCTAAGACCCCAGTCATCGGCAGGCAGGATTGAACTTGGGACTTCAGCCTATGAGCCTCTACTGCACGAGCTAAAAGCCACATGCTTCTTAGCTAAGGCTGTAAAGCAAACTCATTAATCTCTAAGTGGTCTCGGTGCCACTAGAGTATCAGAGGGGTAGCCGTGTTAGTCTGGAACTGTAAAAGCAGCAAAGAGTCCTGTGGCACCTTATAGACTAAGGCTTGGTCCACACTGGGGCGGGGGATCGATCTAGGAAACGCAACTTCAGCTACAAGAATAGCGTAGCTGAAGTCGACGTTTCCTAGATCGAATTAAGTTTACTTACTGCGGGTCCACGCGGCGCAGGCAAGCTCCCCCGTCAACAACACTTCCTCCTCTCGGCGAGCAGGAGTTCCGCAGTCGACAGGGGAGCACTTCTGGGATCGATTTATCGCATCCAGATGAGACGCGATAAATCGATCCCAGAAGATCGATCTCTACCCGCCGAATCAGGTGGGT